>NC_057808.1:141200288-141219340 GCF_018294505.1 Triticum aestivum | reverse complement strand
GGGGGTACGGGCCGTTAGGTAGTGCAATCTTTGCCGTCCGCCTCTCTTTGCCGTCCGCCCTTTTGCCTCTTTGCCGTCTGCTGGCAGACGGCAAAGAGGTGGGCCATTAAGTTTTTTCCAAATGGGCGGGGGGTGGGGGCCACCTCCCTCTTTGCCGTCTGCCAGCGGACAACAAAGATTCTTTGCCGTCTGCTGGCAGACGGCAAAGAGCCCGCAGATGGCAAAGAGCTTCTTTGCCGTCAGCCGTTTCTTTGCCGTCTGCTTTTGGGTAGCTGATGGCAAAGAGCTTCTTTGCCATCAGCTAGCAGACGGCAAAGAGCTGGCAGATGGCAAATTAGCTGATTCCAGTAGTGATAGCACCCACAGAAATAGAAGACATAGATGTTACTATTAAACTTTCTAATAGAGACACTATATAACCAATTGGGATTGTTAGAGATGTTGAAGTCTTGTGTGGGAAAATTAAATACCCTATTGATTTTCTTGTTCTTGGTTCCCCATAAGATGACTTCTGTCCCATTATCTTTGGTAGACCTTTATTGAACACCGTTAATGATAGAATAGATTCTGAGAAGCAAACTGTCGGTGTTAGTTTTGGTGATGAGTCTCATGAATTTAATTTTTCCAAGTTTAGTAGAAAGCTTCATAAAAAATTATTGCCTAGTAAGGATGAATTAATTGGTCTTGCTTCTATTGTTGTACCACCTACTGATCCTTTATGATGAGGACATCAATACCATTGTTACACCCACAACCCCTGCTGCTATACATACTGGACCAATTACTAGAGCTCGCGCACGCGAATTAAATTACCAGGTACTTTCGTTTCTTGGTAATGATTCTAATGTTCATGAGAATATGATGCTGCCTAAATTGGATACATTTGTTTTGCTTACAAATGAAGGGCCTAGCTTTGAGAAGGATGAACATTGGAGCAAGAACAAGCATGGAGATGATGGCATGCGCATGGGGAACAAGAACGGAGTTACAAGTGATGATTTCAGGACGTTGAAGCCACCATAATGCGTGCATGAAGCCTTGGACGAAATATACAAGATGCTACTTCATAACTTTCGTCCAGAGGCTATTCTAGGTGCTGCGTCACCTTATTATTGGGCCAGGCCCATGTAATTTCGAAATACTTGAGTATAGGCTGTTTTTAGAGTCCGTATGTGTGGGGAAACAAGAGATAGGGTTGGTTTCGGACCCCTTTCCCAAGGGCCACGAAATTCCCCCCTCTTCCTCCATATATACAGCCCTTAGGGCGTCGTTTAGACTTTGGGTTTTGTTTAGATTAAAAGTTCGCCATAGCTGCAACTTCGCGTACTTCGTTTGTGTTCAACGACCAGACAAAGGCGTCACAGAACCCCACCTTGATCAATAAAGCTTTCATCTTATATTCGCAATATCCAGATTGCAATCTCAGTTTCTTGCTTGTTCTTCGTTTGCTCGCAGGAAACAGACCCTCGTGGTCAGGTTGATCGTGCTCTGGCGTGGTCAATAACCTCTCGGAGTTGGTTTAGCGATTGCTAAGGCGCGACGTCCTCGCACGTTCGTAGTCGGATCGTCAAAGTCGACTTCCATCAAAGCGATATCCATCATCTCATCGAAAGACGGGACACCTCGCCTCTATCACTTTAGAACAATATTTGCTAGACCATGAAAATGATTTACATATGCATAAAAGAAATTAAATAGATAAAAATTTCTTTGAACAACGTCCTCTTAAACACAATTTTCCTATTGAAACTCTAGGAGGTCCTCCTCCACCTAAAGGTGATCATGTGTTTGAATTAAAACAATTGCCAAACACTTTAAAATATGCTTATCTTGATGAAAAGAAGATATATCCTGCTATTATCAGTGCTGACCTTTCAGAACATGAAGAACAAAGATCATTGAAAGTTCTAAGGAAGTGCGGAGCTGCTATTGGATATACTCTTGATGATTTAAAGGGCATTAGTCCCACTCTATGTCAGCACAAAATTAATATGGAACCCGATGCTAAACCCGTTGTTGATCACCAATGTTGGTTAAACCCAAAAATGAAAGAAGTGGTAAGAACAGAAATATTAAAATTCTGGAAGCAGGTATAACTATCCCGTAGCTGAGAGTAGATGGGTAAGTCCTGTTCATTGTGTCCCTAAGAACGGAGGTATTACTACTGTTCCTAATGATAAGAATGAACTTATTCCACAAAGAATTGTTACATGCGATAGAATGGTAATAGATTTTCGAAAATTAAACAAAGCAACTAGAAAAGAACATTACCCTCTGCCTTTTACTGATCAAATGCTTGAGAGATTATCTAAGCACAAACATTTTTGCTTCCTTGATGGATTAGTTCCAGGTTGCTCGGTGAGATTTTACAGTTTTTCGTAGTTTAGATCGAGTCTGTTCTTCATACCTACAGTCCACGAAAAAGCCACAAAAAATTTAGGGTTAGTTCAGTATATCCGAACCAATCTGAGCCTTTGCATAATCTTTTTAGGGTTTTTGCTTTGTTGAATTTGCGGTTGCATCGTCGTGTCAAGTTGCTGGTCTTAGAGTCTAGTCTTTTAGAGTTTCGAGTTCTGGTCATAGGTTGTCACGCCACCGCCGCACCATCATCATCGCCTTTCCATCTACCACTATTGCTTATCCGCCACCACTCTGAATCCGTATCCATATACCACCACCAATCCGTATCCATATACCACCACCGATCCATATCCATATACCACCACCGCTACCATATACCACCACCGCTGCCATATCCTACCACCATATATCCACCACCAATCCGAGTTCTTTTCATATTCGGTTTGTTTTAGAGATCCATCTATTTTCCGTTTCGTGTTTCCTTGCCTGAGTAGGTCTCAAAAAAACGAGTCTGGAGACCCCCGGGCAGTTTTTAGGCCAAAATTTCCGCAACCAAAAATCTTTTTTCCCTATCCTATTTTTAGGTCCCGGGGAGTGTTTTGAGACACTCGCCATCATAGTGATTTTTTGTCGCACTTTTTCGTCGTTGCTGCCCTGATTTCCGAAAAAAAATAGTCAAAAAATTTTTGTGCCCATCCTGTCAGTTTGACTTGGGAAGAGTTTTGAGACACTCGCCATTATAGTGATTTTTCGCAAAAAAAAGGAGCGCAAAAAAAAGAGCAAAAAAAAGAGCAATTTTTTTCCAGAGTGTGCTTTTCCCTTGTTTACGTGCAGCGCCATGATTTTGTTATTGTTCTAGGCTCGCGTCTCTAGCACGGTCTAGCCTAGGACCAGCACAGTACCGTCGTTGAGCGTTTCTTCAACTTTGCATCTCTGAATTGATTATTGCAGACTATTTTTTCTACCATATTATAAGCCTTCCCAGCTCCACATACATCTACATGGTGCGTTTGACTCTCCCTGGTAATCGCTCTATCCAAGCTTTGAGAGTTTTGACTACAATGGTTGCCGATCACCACCTGCTGCTGGGTAAGAACTGGTAAGAATTTGAGATTCGCTTGAAGGTTTTGTGACACACCACCATCACCACCACTTCCTAGTAGTCTGCAGGATCATATTCTTTTGTGTTTCTATTGCTGCTAACTATGGCAGGATCACAAGCCGATGAGACTGATTGGGAGAACATGACGAACAAGGAGTTGCATGATAAATTTCAGCAAATGATGAGTGGCCAAGTGGGAGATGTGCTAAACAGATTTGAAGAGGCTATGGAGAAGATAGATGCCGTGGAGAAGTCGTTCGAGACAAAGCTGGATAACAAGTTTACTGAATTACTCAAGCGTCTTCCCCAACCACCTCCGGCTACACATGTCGCACCTCTACAACAACAACAACCACATCTCCAACGCCGCCTTCCAAATCAAGTGGGACGAGCACAACGCGTTCCAATTGAGACTGTTCAAAATTCGGGTGCCGCTGCACCTACTGTTGATGCTTCTTTGGCTCCTGCTACTGCAACGGCTAAGGAGGATGACGATTATGTGGGCGATTATGAGGATGAGGTTGATCAAAATCAGAACTACGTGCAGCCACTAGCACCACCAGCAGCAGGTCGAACTCAGGTATATATTTGCAATGGTAGGTCGGCACCACCACCTCAGGTACGAGATCATGACCATCTCCCTAAACTGAAATTGAATATTCCACCATTTGAGGGTAGATATGTTCCTGATATATATCTTACTTGGGAGTTAGAAACTGAACAACGATTTACGTGTTTACAATGTCCTAAGGAGAGACGTGTTCCTGCTGCTGTTTGTGCTTTCACTAGCTTTGCATGTGTTTGGTGGTCTGAACATTGTAGATTATATCCTATTCCAGCTACTTGGGCTGCTTTGAAAACTGCTATGCGTACTCGTTGGGTTCCACCATATTATCAACGTGAATTACTTCAAAAATTGCAGCGCTTAAGACAAGGGAAAAATTATGTAGAAGAATATTATCAGGAATTACAAACTGGCATGATTAGATGTGGTATTGTTGAGGAGAATGAAGCTATGCTTGCACGTTTTATGGGTGGATTAAATAAAGAGATTCATACCATTCCAGAGTATAAGGATTATAATAATATCACTCATTTATTCCATCTTGCTTGTAAAGCTGAACGTGAAGTGCAGGATCGACGGCCATTGGCGCGAACTAACTTTTCTGCAGGTCGACCTTCATCATGGACACCGCGTGCATCTTCTACTTCCACTGCACCAGCACCTCCATCAGGTTCCACCTCCAGCCGTGATACAAGAAAGCAGGCACAACCACCACTATCTGCCAAGAGCGCACCTGCCGGGTCTGCACAGAGCTCTTCTTCTTCCATGGCATCAACAGGGCACAGAAGTGATATTATTTGTCGTCATTGTAAGGGAAGAGGACATTATGCGAGAGAATGCAAATCTCAGCGTGTAATGATTGCTACTGAGGATGGTGGGTATGAGTCCGCTAGTGACTATGATGAGGAGACTTTGGCTCTTATTACACGTGAAGAACATGGTGGAGATGATTCTGAAAATGAGACGCAATACATGGTTCCTGAAGACGCTGACAGGTATGAATGTTTAGTTGCTCAACGTGTTTTGAGTGTGCAGGTCACACAAGCAGAGCAAAATCAGAGGCATACTTTGTTCCATACAAAGGGAGTTGTGAAGGAACGTTCTGTTCGCGTAATCATAGATGGAGGGAGCTGTAACAACTTGGCTAGCATGGAGATGGTGGAGAAACTATCTCTCACCACAAGACCACATCCACATCCTTACTACATCCAATGGTTCAACAACAGCGGCAAGGTTAAGGTAACACGTACTGTTCGTGTACATTTTAGTATCTCTACATTTGCTGATTATGTTGATTGTGATGTGGTACCCATGCAAGCATGTTCCTTATTACTTGGTAGACCATGGCAATTTGATAAAAACTCTGTACACCATGGTAGAAACAATCAGTATACTCTTGTTCATAAGGATAAAAATATTACTTTGCTTCCTATGACTCCTGATTCCATTTTGAAAGATGACATTAATAGAGCTAATAAAGCAAAACAGGAGAAAAATAAGAGTGAAAATCAGATTGTGGCAAAAGAATTTGAGCAACAAATGAAATCTAATAATAAACCATCTAGTGTTGTTTCTGAAATTAAATTGAAAAGTGCATGTTTACTTGCCACAAAATCTGATATTGATGAGCTAGATTTCAACAAATCTGTTTGCTATGCTTTTGTGTGCAAAGAGGCATTATTTTCATTCGAGGACGTGCCTTCCTCTTTGCCCCCTGCTGTCACTAACATTTTGCAGGAGTTCGCTGACGTCTTTCCACAAGACGTGCCACCGGGATTGCCACCTATTCGAGGGATTGAGCATCAAATTGACTTAATTCCCGGTGCATCGCTACCCAACCGTGCACCATACCTTACCAATCCAGAGGAGACGAAGGAGATTATGCGTCAAGTACAGGAGCTGCTCGACAAAGGTTATATACGCGAATCTCTTAGTCCTTGTGCTGTTCCTATTATACTTGTGCCTAAAAAGGATGGTACATCGCGTATGTGTGTTGATTGTAGAGGCATTAATTACATTACTATCCGTTATCGTCATCCTATTCCTAGGCTAGATGATATGCTTGATGAATTGAGTGGCTCTACAATATTTTCCAAAGTTGATTTGCGTAGTGGATACCATCAAATTCGTATGAAACTGGGAGATGAATGGAAAACAGCATTTAAAACTAAGTTTGGTTTATATGAGTGGTTAGTCATGCCTTTTGGGTTAACTAATGCACCTAGTACTTTCATGAGACTAATGAACGATGTTTTACGTGCTTTTATTGGACGATTTGTGGTAGTCTATTTTGATGATATACTGATTTATAGCAAATCTTGGGAAGAACATTTGGAACATTTACGTGCTGTTTTTATTGCTCTACGTGATGCACGTTTGTTTGGTAACCTTGGGAAGTGCACCTTTTGCACCGACCGGGTATCTTTTCTTGGCTATGTTGTTACTCCACAGGGAATTGAAGTTGATAAAGCCAAGATTGAAGCTATTGAGAGTTGGCCGCAGCCCAAAACGGTCACACAAGTGAGGAGTTTCCTTGGCCTCGCTGGTTTCTATAGGCGTTTTGTGAGAGATTTCAGCACCATTGCTGCACCTCTCAACGAGCTTACAAAGAAGGATGTGCCTTTTGTTTGGGGTACCGCACAGGAAGAAGCCTTCACGGTATTGAAAGATAAGTTGACACATGCTCCTTTACTCCAACTTCCTGATTTTAATAAGACTTTTGAGCTTGAATGTGATGCTAGTGGAATTGGATTAGGAGGTGTGTTATTACAAGATGGTAAACCTGTTGCATACTTTTCTGAAAAATTGAGTGGGCCTAGTCTGAATTATTCTACTTATGATAAAGAACTATATGCTCTTGTTCGGACTTTAGAAACATGGCAACATTATTTATGGCCCAAAGAATTTGTTATACATTCTGATCATGAATCTTTGAAACATATTAAAAGTCAAGCTAAACTGAATCGTAGACATGCTAAATGGGTTGAATTCATTGAAACTTTCCCTTATGTCATTAAACACAAGAAGGGTAAAGAAAATGTTATTGCTAATGCATTGTCTCGCCGCTATACTATGCTGTCACAACTTGACTTGAAAATATTTGGTTTGGAGACCATCAAAGATCAATATGTGCATGATGCTGGTTTTAAAGATGTTTTGCAGAATTGTAAAGAAGGAAGAACCTGGAACAAGTTTGTCGTTAATGATGGATTTGTGTTCCGTGCTAACAAGCTATGCATTCCAGCTAGCTCTCTTCGTCTTTTGTTGTTGCAGGAGGCGCATGGAGGAGGATTAATGGGACACTTTGGCGTGAAGAAGACGGAGGACGCACTTGCTACACATTTCTTTTGGCCAAAGATGAGACGGGATGTTGAGCGTTTTGTTGCTAGCTGCACTACATGTCAAAAAGCTAAGTCACGACTCAATCCTCATGGTTTATATATGCCTTTGCCTGTACCTAGTGTTCCTTGGGAGGATATATCTATGTACTTTGTTTTAGGTTTACCTCGAACAAAGAAGGGGAGGGATAGCATATTTGTTGTCGTGGATAGATTCTCAAAAATGGCACACTTTATACCATGTCATAAAAGCGATGATGCTGTTAATGTTGCTGATTTGTTCTTCCGTGAAATTATTCGTTTGCATGGTGTGCCAAATACTATTGTTTCAGATCGTGATACTAAATTTCATAGCCACTTTTGGAGATGTTTATGGGCTAAGTTGGGGACTAAACTGCTTTTTAGTACTACTTGTCACCCCCAAACTGATGGACAAACTGAAGTAGTCAATAGAACATTGTCTACTATGCTTAGGGCTGTTTTGAAGAATAATAAGAAAATGTGGGAAGAATGCTTGCCTCATATTGAGTTTGCTTATAATCGTTCATTTCATACTACTACTAAGATGTGCCCTTTTGAAATTGTGTATGGTTTCCTACCTCGTGCACCTATTGATTTGTTGCCTCTTCCATCTTGGGAGAAGGTTAATTTTGATGCTAAACAACGTGCTGAATTGATCTTAAAAATGCATGAGTTGACTAAGGAAAACATTGAGCGTATGAATGCTAAAATATAAACTTGCTGGAGATAAGGGTAGAAAACATGTTGTGTTTGCACCTGGAGATCTTGTTTGGTTACATTTGCGTAAGGATAGATTTCCTGATTTGCGCAAATCAAAGCTAATGCCACGTGCTGATGGTCCTTTTAAGGTGTTAGAGAAAATAAATGATAATGCATATAAACTTGAGCTGCCTGCAGATTTTGGGGTTAGTCCCACTTTTAACATTGCAGATTTGAAGCCTTATTTGGGTGAGGGAGATGGGCTTCCGTCGAGGACGACTTCATTTCAAGAAGGGGAGGATGATGAGGACATCAATACCATTGTTACACCCACAACCCCTGCTGCTATACATACTGGACCAATTACTAGAGCTCGCGCACGCCAATTAAATTACCAGGTACTTTCGTTTCTTGGTAATGATTCTAATGTTCATGAGAATATGATGCTGCCTAAATTGGATACATTTGTTTTGCTTACAAATGAAGGGCCTAGCTTTGAGAAGGATGAACATTGGAGCAAGAACAAGCATGGAGATGATGGCATGCGCATGGGGAACAAGAACGGAGTTACAAGTGATGATTTCAGGACGTTGAAGCCACCATAATGCGTGCATGAAGCCTTGGACGAAATATACAAGATGCTACTTCATAACTTTCGTCCAGAGGCTATTCTAGGTGCTGCGTCACCTTATTATTGGGCCAGGCCCATGTAATTTCGAAATACATAAGTATAGGCTGTTTTTAGAGTCCGTTTGTGTGGGGAAACAAGAGATAGGGTTGGTTTCGGACCCCTTCCTCAAGGGCCACGAAATTCCCCCCTCTTCCTCCATATATACAGCCCTTAGGGCGTCGTTTAGACTTTGGGTTTTGTTTAGATTAAAAGTTCGCCATAGCTGCAACTTCGCGTACTTCGTTTGTGTTCAGCGACCAGACAAAGGCGTCACAGAACTCCACCTTGATCAATAAAGCTTTCATCTTATATTCGCAATATCCAGATTGCAATCTCAGTTTCTTGCTTGTTCTTCGTTTGCTCGCAGGAAACAGACCCTCGTGGTCAGGTTGATCGTGCTCCGGCATGGTCGATAACCTCTCGGAGTTGGTTTAGCGATTGCTAAGGCGCGACGTCCTCGCACGTTCGTAGTCGGATCGTCAAAGTCGACTTCCACCAAAGCGATATCCATCATCTCATCGAAAGACGGGACACCTTTGCCTCTATCAAGTGGTATCAGATTTCCAGGTTGCTCGGTGAGATTTTACAGTTTTTCGTAGTTTAGATCGAGTCTGTTCTTCATACCTACAGTCCACGAAAAAGCCACAAAAAAAAATTAGGGTTAGTTCATCATATCCGAACCAATCTGAGCCTTTGCATAATCTTTTTAGGGTTTTTGCTTTGTTGAATTTGCGGTTGCATCGTCGTGTCAAGTTGCTGGTCTTAGAGTCTAGTCTTTTAGAGTTTCGAGTTCTGGTCATAAGTTGTCACGCCGCCGCCGCACCATCATCATCGCCTTGCCATCTACCACCATTGCTTATCCGCCACCGCTTTGAATCCGTATCCATATGCCACCACCGCTGCCATATACTACCGCCATATATCCACCACCAATCCGAGTTCTTTTCATAGTCGGTTTGTTTTAGAGATCCATATATTTTCCGTTTCGTGTTTCCTTGCCTGAGTAGGTCTCGAAAAAATGTATAACAAATTCTTTGGGCCATAAATAATGTTGCCATGTTTCTAAAGTCCGAACAAGAGCATATAGTTCTTTATCATAAGTAGAATAATTCAGACTAGGCCCACTCAATTTTTCAGAAAAGTATGCAATAGGTTTGCCATCTTGTAATAACACACCTCCTAATCCAATTCCACTAGCATCACATTCAAGCTCAAAAGTCTTATTAAAATCAGGAAGTTGGAGTAAAGGAGCATGTGTCAACTTATCTTTCAATACCGTGAAGGCTTCTTCCTGTGCGGTACCCCAAACAAAAGGCACATCCTTCTTTGTAAGCTCGTTGAGAGGTGCAGCAATGGTGCTAAAATCTCTCACAAAACGCCTATAGAAACCAGCGAGTCCAAGAAAACTCCGCACTTGTGTGACTGTTTTGGGCTGCGGCCAACTCTCAATAGCTTCAATCTTGGCTTTATCAACTTCCATTCCCTGTGGAGTAACAACATAGCCAAGAAAAGATACTCGGTCAGTGCAAAAGGTGCACTTCCCAAGGTTACCAAACAAACGTGCATCACGTAGAGCAATAAAAACAGCACGTAAATGTTCCAAATGTTCTTCCAAAGATTTGCTATAAATCAGTATATCATCAAAATAGACTACCACAAATCGTCCAATGAAAGCACGTAAAACTTCGTTCATTAGTCTCATGAAAGTACTAGGTGCATTAGTTAACCCAAAAGGCATGACTAACCACTCATATAAACCAAACTTAGTTTTAAATGCAGTTTTCCATTCATCTCCCAATTTCATACGAATTTGATGGTATCCACTACGCAAATCAACTTTGAAGAATATTGTAGAGCCACTCAATTCATCAAGCATATCATCTAGCCGAGGAATAGGATGACGATAACGAATAGTAATTGATGAGGACATCAATACAATTATTACACCCACAGTCCCTGCTGCTATACATACTGGACCAATTACTAGAGCTCGCGCACGCCAATTAAATTACCAGGTACTTTCGTTTCTTGCTAATGATTCTAATGTTCATGAGAATATGATGCTGCCTAAATTGGATACATTTGTTTTGCTTACAAATGAAGGGCCTAGCTTTGAGAAGGATGAACATTGGAGCAAGAACAAGCATGGAGATGATGGCATGCGCATGGGGAACAAGAACGGAGTTACAAGTGATGATTTCAGGACGTTGAAGCCACCATAATGCGTGCATGAAGCCTTGGATGAAATATACAAGATGCTACTTCATAACTTTCGTCCAGAGGCTATTCTAGGTGCTGCGTCACCTTATTATTGGGCCAGGCCCATGTAATTTCGAAATACTTGAGTATAGGCTGTTTTTAGAGTCCGTATGTGTGGGGAAACAAGAGATAGGGTTGGTTTCGGACCCCTTCCCCAAGGGCCACGAAATTCCCCCCTCTTCCTCCATATATACAGCCCTTAGGGCGTCGTTTAGACTTTGGGTTTTGTTTAGATTAAAAGTTCGCCATAGCTGCAACTTCGCGTACTTCGTTTGTGTTCAACGACCAGACAAAGGCGTCATAGAACCCCACCTTGATCAATAAAGCTTTCATCTTATATTCGCAATATCCAGATTGCAATCTCAGTTTCTTGCTTGTTCTTCGTTTGCTCGCAGGAAATAGACCCTCGTGGTCAGGTTGATCGTGCTCTGGTGTGGTCAATAACCTCTCGGAGTTGGTTTAGCGATTGCTAAGGCGTGACGTCCTCGCACGTTCGTAGTCGGATTGTCAAAGTCGACTTCCATCAAAGCGATATCCATCATCTCATCGAAAGACGGGACACCTCGCCTCTATCACTTTAGAACAATATTTGCTAGACCATGAAAATGATTTACATATGCATAAAAGAAATTAAATAGATAAAAATTTCTTTGAACAACGATCTCTGCTTAAACACAATTTTCCTATTGAAACTCTAGGAGGTCCTCCTCCACCTAAAGGTGATCATGTGCTTGAATTAAAACAATTGCCAAACACTTTAAAATATGCTTATCTTGATGAAAAGAAGATATATCCTGCTATTATCAGTGCTAACCTTTCAGAACATGAAGAACAAAGATCATTGAAAGTTCTAAGGAAGTGCGGAGCTGCTATTGGATATACTCTTGATGATTTAAAGGGCATTAGTCCCACTCTATGTCAGCACAAAATTAATATGGAACCCGATGCTAAACCCGTTGTTGATCACCAATGTTGGTTAAACCCAAAAATGAAAGAAGTGGTAAGAACAGAAATATTAAAATTCTGGAAGCAGGTATAACTATCCCGTAGCATATAGTAGATGGGTACGTCCTGTTCATTGTGTCCCTAAGAACGGAGGTATTACTACTGTTCCTAATGATAAGAATGAACTTATTCCACAAAGAATTGTTACATGCGATAGAATGGTAATTGATTTTCGAAAATTAAACAAAGCAACTAGAAAAGAACATTACCCTCTGCCTTTTATTGATCAAATGCTTGAGAGATTATCTAAGCACACACATTTTTGCTTCCTTGATGGATATTCTGGTTTTTCACAAATACCTGTTTCTCAACCTGATCAAGAAAAGACCACTTTTACCTGTCCCTTTGGAACTTATGCTTATAGACGTATGCCTTTGGGTTTATGTAATGCACCTTCTACCTTTCAAATATGTATGACTGCTATATTCTCTGACCTTTTTGAAAAGATTGTTGAGGTTTTCAGGGATGACTTTTCTGTTTATGGGAAGTCTTTTGATGATTTTTAAGCAATCTTGATCAAGTTTTGCAGAGATGTGAACAAACAAATCTTGTCTTGAATTGGGAGAAGTTCCACTTTATGGTTACTGAAGGCATTGTCTTGGGTCATAAAATTTCTGAAAGAGGTATTGAAGTGGACAAAGCTAAGGTTGATGCAATTGAGAAAATGCCATGTCCTAAAGATAAAAAAGGTATTCGTAGTTTCTTAGGTCATGCTGGTTTCTATAGGAGATTTATCAAAGACTTTTCAAAAAATTCTAGGCCTCTTACTAGTCTCTTGCAAAAGGATATTCATTTTTTTGGATGATGATTGTCTAGAAGCCTTTGAAACACTCAAGAAAGCCTTAATTTCTGCGCCTATTATTCAACCACCTAATTGGAACTTGCCTTTTGAAATTATGTGTGATGTTAGTGATTATGTTGTTGGTGCTGTTCTAGGACAAAGAGTTGATAAGAAACTTAATGTAATTCATTATGCTAGTAAAACTCTAGAAAGTGCTCAAAGAAATTATGCTACTACTAAAAAAGAATTCTTAGCAGTTGTGTTTGCTTGTGATAAATTTAGACCTTATATTGTTGATTCCAAATTTCACACAGACCATGCTGCTATTAAATATCTTATGGAAAATAAAGATGCTAAACCTAGACTTATTAGATGGGTTCTCTTATTACAAGAATTTGAGTTACATATCATTGATAGAAAAGGAGTTGAGAACCCAGTAGCTGATAATTTATCTTGGCTTGAAAATGTGCTTGATGACCCACTACCTATTGACGATAGTTTTCCTGATGAGCAGTTAGCTGCAATAAATGTTGCTCACTGTACTCCTTGGTATGCTGATTATGCTAATTACATTCTTGCTAAATATTTACCACCTAGCCTTACATACCAACAAAAGAAAAAATTCTTCTATGTGTCGGTGTACAAAAGTAGGGGTCCCTTTTTGCACCCCTTTACTTGTGTGCGGGCAGTCGCAGCCCCACGCCCCTGGCCACGCTTGGTGGGGCAGAGGAAGCAAAGGCACAAGATGACCAGATCAACGCCAAGACGTAAACACAAAGAGCAGAAGGGCGAGGTGGACTCCCCCGGCAAGGCCTTTGCCTGGGCGGCCTCCACAGCCCTGGCAAGAGCCTTGCCGGGGCAACTTGCCCAACACCAGCAGGGATGCCACCCTCGAGCCTGAGAGTCCCGATGCCCTCAACCACATTGGAACCAAAGCTCGCGAGGCGCCTCCATGGTGGCATGCAGATCTTTGTGAAGACCAGAAGCGTTCAAAATCAGATGAGAATCAGAAGACGACGATCCTCAGCAAGATCCTTGCCGAGGATACCCATGAGATCCCCGGCAAGCCCCTTGCCGGGGACGACCACAACGCCACGACAAGACCCTTGCCGTGGCCCCGGCATGACTCTTGCCGAAGACATCCGCGGGGCCGCAGCCAGGCCCGCATCTACCAAAGCTCCGCCGCCGTTCCCATGCAGCTGCGAGCCCATCAACTAGGCGAACACCTGCGTGGCAACGTGCGGCCTCTAGGCCAACTCAGCAAGCACCTGCATGGTGGCATGCAGATCTTCATGAAGACCCTACCACCATGCCAACTCAGCGGCCTGCCAGCCTACGTGGCGCTGCATGCCTCATTGGCCTGGACACATGCCGGAGCAAGGCGGAGCGGCGACGGACGGGACAGACCTCGTTACCTCCCCCAATAAAGCAAGTGGACACCTAAGTAGCGCATTTTAATGCACTTTGTCCTGTAATGACAGGCGATAAGCTTGTCCACTGTATAACTTTCCACCTCCTATGTACCACTTGGCAGCCCCTTTTCCTATAAAAGGAGGCCCGCGGCGTAATGGGAGAGGATTCGGATCTTTTGGCCGACGCACGCAATGTAGCTAGTTCAAAAGCCAAGAACACTCAAATATACACCAAAGCAGGACTAGGGTATTACGCATCCTCGCGGCCGGAACCTGGGTAAACGATCTTTGTGTTGGCTTCTAGACCCGCTCTTTGCACAACCCCGCGCCCGTCAACCGTAGAAGGGATTCCAGTGATCCCATAGGTGTCATTTTTCCCCGACATCTTTGGTGCGCCAGGTAGGGGGCGCAGTTGTGAAAATCTGGTCTAGCAGCTAGTCTAGCAGTTCTTCATCACCATGGCTCCCAAGAAGAAGGGGATCACAACGATCGGCTCGTCCGGGGCCAGCCTGTCCGCGCCAGCGCGAGCAGGCGGCCGGGTGCCCACAGATGAGGCCGGAGACATGGCCCGCGAGCATCCACAACATTCTGGCGATCGGAGCCAGTGGAGCGGCGTCCTCCGAATCCGAGACGACGAGCCACGTGCCACTGGGTCTGGGGGCGGGGCCGTGCTGCCCACAGGCGGCGCAGCAGCCTCTACGGCACCCCAGCTGGCGCCCGCGCCGCACCCTTCCTAGGTCGCACGCGATGAGCAACACCGTGATGCCGGAGCCCCCGGGCACCGCCGCGGAAAGAGCCCTGTGCGCCACTCACAGGACAAACCAAGCCGGCGTGCTCGCTCGGACGCCGGTGCAGGCGGCGTGCGACCGCGAGACCGCGACAGAGCCCCTTCTAACCCGGTTATAAGTCAGAGTGCATCACGGTCTACGCAGATCTCGCCGCCGCCTACGCCAGCAGCTGCTCCTCGATTTCCCCCTGCTGCGGAGAAGCTCGCCGAGTGGAGAGCCACCATCCGAAGCCTTGTTGGCTTCGCCAACAAAGATGAGCTGCTCCTGGCGGGGCCCTCGCACCAGCGTCCTGATGAGCCGGTGCATGCCGGCGGCGGGGGGACCAGAGACGCTGCGACCACGGTGCACTCCCCCCCCCCCCACGACCGCGGAAACAGCCACCGGCCCGTCGACCCGACGTCGGCGACAACGTTTCCACGGCGTCATCTGACCCGCGGACACGCCGTGACCAACGTCAAGTCCTTCGAGAGCGGGCCCAGGAAGACGCTCGAACTACCATCGCACGACGACGAGAGACGTGCCATCAGTCAGATCGGTGTGCGGGACCTACTATGGACCACCCGGCGCCGGGGGGGGGCAATGACCTGCCTTACGAGGTGGGTTGTCCGGCCTTTACCCGAGAGCTGCGGCAGTTCCAGTGGCCCTCCCATCCCACGTTCAAGCCCGATGTTGGCGAGAAGTACAACGGCAAGACCCACCCGTCGGAGTTCCTCAGCATCTACACCATCGCGATGCAAGCTGCTGGAGCTTGCGACGACAAGGTGCTTGCCAATTACTTCCCGTTGGCACTCAAACCCAATGTCATGTCATGGTTGATGCACTTGCCAGTGGATTCCATTTCTTGTTGGTCGGATTTGTGTCATGAGTTTGTTGGCGCCTTCACTGGAGGCCACCAAGCTCATGGCCAGGCGAGCGATTTGCATATCATGCCCCAGAAAGAAGGCGAAAACCTGCGCAAGTACATACGGAGGTTCAGCAGGGTGCAGTACAACATCCCAGATGTTCATCCTGCCGCCGTTATTAGCGCATTCGATCAGAATGTGCGCAACCGCAAGATGCGTGAAGAGTTGGCAATGAACAAGGTCAAAGATGTGTCCGAACTGTATGTTCTGGCCGATAGATGTGCTCGAGCTGAAGAGGGGAGGAAGTACCCAGGCGAAGACGCGGGTGTAGAAACCGACTCCACAGACGAAGACGCCGCCGCCCCGACAAAGAAAGGCCAGCGCCACAACAGGAAATGCAAGGGCAAGACTGTGCTTGCCGTTGAGGGATCCGGCGAGCTTGGCGCCGCCAAAAAGGCCAAGGCTGACGACCCCGGCAAGGAGGTTGTCGGGTGTGCCGCTTGCTTGGCCCTGGCGGCCTCCAGCAAGCCAGGGGGCTTCGACAAGCAGTACTGCAAGATCCACCGCACCAAGGGCCATGACCTCCAGAACTGCCGACAAGTTGAGCTGCTTGCAGAAAAGCAGAAGGCTGAATATGAAAGGCGGGACAAGGAGAAGGGTCAGGATGGTGCTGAGGGATCTGGCAAGAAGCGTGGCGGCCAAGGGGGTCGCCGTGGCAAAGATAACCAACAAGAGAGGCCCGCTCGGGGCCGCGACAAGAAAGAGGAGATGATGATCACGACGAGGATGACGAGTCCGGCGAGCACGAGTTCCAGAAGGCTATGAAGGCTATGTGCGTCGACGGTGGCACCTCGTTGCACACCTCACACCGCCAGCTGAAGAAGTGGGCGCGTGAGGTCACTGCGGCGGAGCCATCGTTCGATGCCCAGAAGCCACTGAAGTGGTCCCGCACGCCCATCGTTTTTGACACTGAGGATCACCCTGAATGCACAACTACGGTTGGGTGTTTGCCGTTGTTGTTTTCACCAACAATATGCAACCTCAAGGTGACCAAAGTGCTGGTTGATGGTGGGGCCGGTCTGAATTTGATCTCGCCCGCTGTGATCAAGAAGCTGCAGATTCCTGATGGAGACCTTGAAGAAACGGGCACGTCTCAAGGGGTCAACCCGGGAAGGTGCCAGCCTAAAGGTAAAATCTGTTAGGGAACGTAGTAAGTTCAAAAAAATTCCTACGCACACGCAAGATCATGGTGATGCATAGCAACGAGAGGGGAGAGTGTGTCCACGGACCCTCGTAGACCGAAAGCGGAAGCATTAGCACAACGCGGTTGATGTAGTCGTACGTCTTCACGATCCGACTGATCAAGTACCGAATGCACGACACCTCCGAGTTCAGCACACGTTCAACTCGATGACGTCCCTCGAACTCCGATCCAGCCGAGCTTTGAGGGAGAGTTCTGTCAGCACGACGGCGTGGTGACGATGATGATGTTCTACCGACGCAGGGCTTCGCCTAAGCACCGCTACGATATTATCGATGTGGATTATGGTGGAGGGGGGCACCGCACACGGCTAAGAGATCCAAGGGATCAATTGTTGTGTCTCCAAGGGGTGCCTCCCTCCCCGTATATAAAGGAGTGGAGGAGGGGGAGGGGGCCGGCCACCCTAGGCGCGCCCCATGAGGGGTCCTACTCCCACCGGGAGTAGGACTCCCCCTTTCCATGTGGGAGTAGGAGAGGAGAGGGAGGAGAGAGGGGGGAAAGGAAAGGGGGCGCCGCCCCCCTCCTTGTCCAATTCGGACTGGGGGGAGGGGGCATGCGGCTGCCCCTTGTCCGCCCCTCCTCTTCTCCACTAGGGCCCAATAGGCCCATTAGTCTCCCCGAGGGGTTCCGATAACCCCCCGGTACTCCGGTATATGCCCGATACTCCCCGAAACCATTCCAGTGTCCGAACATAGTCATCCAATATATCAATCTTTATGTCTCAACCATTTAGAGACTCCTCGTCATGTTCGTGATCACATCCGGGACTCCGAACTACCTTCGGTACATCAAAACACACAAACTCATAATATAACCGTCATCGAACTTTAAGCGTGCGGACCCTACGGGTTCGAGAACTATGTAGACATGACCCAGACACGTCTCCGGTCAATAACCAATAGCGGAACCTGGATGCTCATATTGGCTCCCACATATTCTACGAAGATCTTTATCGATCAAACCGCATAACAACATACTTTGTTCCCTTTGTCATCGGTATGTTACTTGCCTGAGATTCGATCGTCGGTATCTCAATACCTAGTTCAATCTCGTTACTGGTAAGTCTCTTTACTCGTTCCGTAATACATCATCCCGCAACTAACTCATTAGTTGCAATGCTTGCAAGGCTTAAGTGATGTGCATTACCGAGTGGGCCCGGAGATATCTCTCCGACAATCGGAGTGACAAATCCTAATCTCGAAATACGTCAACCCAACAAGTACCTATGGAGACACCTGTAGAGGACCTTTTGTAACACCCCGGATGTAACTTTCCATATTTGTAACTCCAACTCTTGCCATTTTCGGCTATGTGTTATGATATTCCCTTCGTGGTCGGGTTTTGCTTTTCGTTTTGCATTTTGTTCATGACATGCATCTCATATCACTTCATCATGTGCATTGCATTTGCATACGTGTTCGTCTCTTGCATCCGAGCATTTTCCCCGTTGTCCGTTTTGCAATCCGGCACTCCCACCTCCTCCGGCGCACCCCTCTTGTTTTGTTTCGTGAGCGGGTGTTGAACGTTCTTGGAATGGACCGAGGCTTGCCAAGTGGCCCTGGTATACCACCGGTAGACCACCTGTCAAGTTTCGTTCCATTTGTAGGTCGTTTGGTGCTCCAACGGTTAACCGGGTATCCGCAAAGTCCTTTTGTGTGTTGCAGCAAAAAAACCCTCCAAACAGCCCAAAAACCCCTCTAAGTCTCTTCCATGCTCTAGGTCGTTCGATCACGATCGTGTGGGCGAAAACCGTGCTCCATTTGGAGTCTCCTAGCTCCCTCTACCTATATAAACACCTTCCCCTCCTAAATCTCGGGTCCAAACCCTAGCCCCGCTCCCTCCGCGCTGCCGGACGTGTCCGCCCGGCGCCGGACGAACCAGCCGCCGCCGCCCTCAGCCAGTCATAGCGCGACACGTGGCAGCCGTACCCCGCGCCGCCCGCCGCCCG
>NC_057808.1:141189845-141199632 GCF_018294505.1 Triticum aestivum | reverse complement strand
GCGCCGCCGCCTCGGTGCCCGTGTCCACCGCCGCCCGTCGCCCGGAGCTCGCCGCCTTCCCCTGCTCCGGTCGCCGCCCCGCGGTGCCCCTCCTCTCCGGGCCGCGCCTCCCTCCTCTACTCCGGCCACCGCATCTCTCCGGCGAGCTCGAGCCTCGGCCTCTGCCAGATCCGATCGAGTCAAAGCCACGGTTGACTTCTCCGCTCTCCCGAATTTCTCTAGGTCTTGAATTATTTACAATACATGCTCATGTTCATCGCATCATAACTCTCTGTATATAGCTCTGTTTCGTGCGTATAATATATCGAAATGTTCGTCTCTAGATGCTCTTCATTTTGTTCCATTACGCCATGTTCATTTGAGTGTATCTTGATGCTCAAATCTCTGGTGCAAGAATGCTAGTTGCTGTTAACTGCTGTTACTTATCAGATCTTGGTGATTTGTTATTTTTGTTTCATTTAATCTGTGCATCTTATGAGCATGAGCTCTACATGTGTTTTGATGTATGCCATGCCATCTTTACAGTGGTTTATGCTATATATTTTTGTGATCTCTGTGGTGACTAGCACGAGCATGAAAACTAGGCTTCGTGATGTTTCTGTTTTCAGGGACTAGGATTTTGCTAGTTTTTGTCTGCTGTTATTTTATTGCTATGTATCAATGTGGCTACAGAGGGATCCATGCTCCTTTTAGAGATGTTTAGTAAGGATGTTTTGTAGATATATTCTTGTAGTTGATTTATCCATGCTCTTGTTTGCAATTATGGAGTGCCATAGCATGAGTTAATCTTGCTCTACTTTTGTTATAAAATATTTCTGGCAGATTCTTAACATGATATTCAATTTTGCCAAGGTTGTTGTAGTTGTTTCATACATTCTATGGAATTGCTCTTGCCATGGATAGCTTCATAAACATGCCATCTTGCTGTAGGTATGCTTGTTTTATCATGAATTGGTTTGTGGTGAGTGCATCAAGCAGACAAATATGCCCTCATAATGTCTGTTTCTGCCATGCTCTGTTTTCTGCCAAGTCTGAAACCTGTTAACGAAACTTGCTATGTTTACATGGTTGCCATCATATCTTCTGATCCTTTTTGGCTTATGGTCAGTAAGGGTCTTCTGTCATATGCGTTTAGTAGATTATTTCCATGCCTTGTTTTGCTATGTTAAGTTCCTGTAGCATGTTGATTGCTTGCTCTGAACATTGCTACCTGATGCTCTTTCAGGCATGTCCAGTAATTTCACAAAGTCTGTGAACCTGTTATCTTTTGCACTTTTGCCATGCTTGTTTGAACCTGTTGTGGTGTGATCTAGCCGTAGCTCAGTGTTCATCTTTTGTCAAGAATCTCCTGTAGATTACTTTCATATGCTTTGTTGCTATGTTGGGGTGCCGTAGCATAGTTTCTTGTTGCATTCTAAGTGCTATCATGCTGTTAATCACAGATTCGTGTCATTCTTATTTTGCTTGCCATTTGCAAACCGTGCATCCGTTTCCGGTGATCTTTATATCGATTTCGACCGAAATCATCTCATCTTTCCTGTGGCATGCTTGGTTTGCCAACTTACTGCCTTGTTCATCATTTTTCTTCCGGAGCACGCATATGCATCACATACCACATCTCGCATATCATACATGTTTTGCATCATGTTGCTTGTGCATTTCCCGTGATTGATTGTGGTTCCATTGCTTGTGTTCTTGTTTTGGGTAGAGCCGGGAGACGAGTTCGTGAACGAGGAACCTATTGAGTACGCTTACGAGGATCAAGCTTTCGACAACTCTGAGAACCTTGCAGGCAAGATGACCATACCCTCGAAATCACTTCTATCTTTGCTTTGCGAGTCATCGTTCTATTGCCATGCTGCGCTACCTACCACTTGCTATATCATGCCTCCCATATTGCCATGTCAGCCTCTAACCATCCTTTCCTAGCAAACCGTTGTTTGGCTAAGTTACCGCTTTTGCTCAGCCCTTCTTATAGCGTTGCTAGTTGCAGGTGAAGTTGAAGTTGGTTCCATGTTGGAACATGGATATTTTGGAATATCACAGTATCTCTTATTTAATTAATGCATCTATATATTTTGTAAAGGGTGGAAGGCTCGGCCTTATGCCTGGTGTTTTGTTCCACTCTTGCCGCCCTAGTTTTCCGACATACCGGTATTATGTTCCTTGAGTTTGCGTTCCTTACGCGGTTGGGTGATTTATGGGACCCCCTTGACAGTTCGCCTTGAATAAAACTCCTCCAGCAAGGCCCAACTTTGGTTTTACCATTTGCCACCTAAGCCTTTTCCCTTGGGTTTTAGCGAGCCCGAGGGTCATCTTTATTTAAACCCCGGGCCAGTGTTCCTCTGAGTGCTGGTCCAAACTAGAGCACCGTGCGGGACCGTCCCTTGGCAACTTGGGTTATGTTGGTACCTGTACGCTTCGCTTATCCGGTGTGCCCTGAGAACGAGATATGTGCAGCTCCTATCGGGATTTGTCGGCACATTCGGGTGGCTTTGCTGGTCTTGTTTTACCATTGTCGAAATGTCTTGTAAACCGGGATTCCGAGACTGATCGGGTCTTCTCGGGAGAAGGTTTATCCTTCGTTGACCGTGAGAGGTTATGATGGGCTAAGTTGGGACACCCCTGCAGGGTATTATCTTTCGAAAGTCGTGCCCGCGGTTATGAGGCAGATGGGAATTTGTTAATGTGCGGTTGTAGACAACTTGTCACTCGACTTAATTAAAATACATCAACCGTGTGTGTAGCCGTGATGGTCTCTTCTCGGCGGAGTCCGGGAAGTGAACATGGTTTGAGTTATGCATGAACGTAAGTAGTTTCAGGATCACTTCCTGATCATTTCTAGCTTCTCGACCGTTGCGTTGCTTCTCTTCTCGCTCTCATTTGCGTATGTTAGCCACCATATATGCTTAGTGCCTGCTGCAGCTCCACCTCATTACACCATCCTTTCCTATAAGCTTATATAGTCTTGATCTCGCGGGTGTGAGATTGCTGAGTCCTCGTGACTCACAGATTCTACCAAAACAGTTGTAGGTGTCGACGATGCCAGTGCAGATGACGCAACCGAGCTCAAGTGGGAGTTCGATGAGGAACGTGGCCGTTACTATGTTTGTTTTCCTGATGATCAGTAGTGGAGCCCAGTTGGGACGATCGGGGATCTAGCACTTGGGGTTATCTTATTTTCATTTGGATCTTGACCGTAGTTGGTCTATGTGTGGATTTTGGATGATGTATGAATTATATTTATGTATTGTGTGAAGTGGCGATTGTAAGGCAACTCTCGTTATCCCATTCTTGTTCATTACATGGGATTGTGTGAAGATGACTCTTCTTGCGACAAAACCACAATGCGGTTATGCCTCTAAGTCGTGCCTCGACACGTGGGAGATATAGCCGCATCGTGGGCGTTACAAGTTGGTAATCAGAGCCATCCCCGACTTAGGAGCCCCCTGCTTGATCGAATCGCTGGCGTTGTTGAGTCTAGAACAAAAATGTTTTGAGTCTTAGGATTATATATATCGGAGAGTAGGATTCTTTTTACTCCTCAGTCCCTTCGTCGCTCTGGTGAGGCCTCCTGGCGTAGAAGTTTTGACTCTTCTCTCCTCAAATTTCACTAAAAAAATTTTTAGGATCACGCGGGTATCTTGGAATCGTTCTGATGGTTTTGTGACGAGAACATTGTTCTTGGTGCCTCCTGACATTTAGGGGTTGTGGCAGTGTCCCGGGGAGTTGAGCTCCGAGGTGTTGTCGTCACAATTTTATCGTTGCAGTTCTGGAATACCTGAGTTTCGCCGACATCGAAATCTCTTTTATGCAGTTGTTGGTGAGATCACCTCGACGCCACCCAGTACTGGGGCGGGAGTTCGGGAGTATTGCCATAACTCGTATAACGGATGCTTTTCGAATGTTGAGGTAAACGATTTCCGAAGTTTTCTTGGTTATGTGTTGACGGATGGATACAGCTGGATCTAGGGATTGCTGGTTTGGGTGATATATTTTTGTGTCCCCTGTATCCCCAACACCAGATTGCATAACCAGATAGTTTCGGGAGTTTATAAGTGGGAATTCAAGTAGCTCCTAGGATATCTTTCCGACAGACGCATGATATGAGATTGGGGTTCGACGTCTAGTGGTCCGCCTTTCCACGGTTGGTTTTACAGTGGTCTCGTAGTGTCTTAAAGAGTCCTTGGCTATGCCGACTCGGGGACGCTTCGTATGTCATGTGCACTGCCTTGACATGATGGTGCTGTACGATTGAGCCCGTGTGGGCCCCACCACGAAAACTTCGGATGAAATCTCTATCATATGTTTGTTCCGGCTTATTCTGCAAGCCAATACTTTGTTTTGTTTTGAATTGTGGTATTCGAGTTGCTTCGAAGTTAAATGTTGATTCCATACCTTTTTCTAAGTGGCTTCTCAACTTAATGGAAGTGTGATGATTTACTATGGAATTCATTCGTTCATCCTCGTTTGAATGTTTATTGTCAAGACTATATGTTGCAATTTCTATCCGTTGATTCAACTTGTCTATTTGTCTATCAAGATGCTAACGGATGTCACCCTCTTCAGGATGGCTCCGCCAATGCGTCAGAATCCGGAACGCAATGAAGGGAGTCAGGCGAACCCTCCGCCTCCACCTCCGCCTCCGGAGGCATGGCAAGCTATCATGGCAGCCACCAACGCCAATACTCAGATGATTCTACAACTCTTGCAAAAACGCACCCAAGGGCAAGGCAATCAAGGAAATCAAGGTCAAGGCAACAATCAGCCTCACTTCGCTACCCTCAACCAGTTCCTCGCAAATCAGCCCAAGTCTTTCAGCTACTGTGCCGAGGCCACAGATGCCGATGATTGGCTCGTGGACATCAACAAGCATTTTGAATGTAGCAATGCCAGGCCTGAGGACTATGTCGAGTTCGCTTCTTTTCGACTCAAGGACCAAGCTGATGATTGGTATCAACAATACAAAGATTCTAGAGGAGGACCTGTGATTACCTGGGATGATTTCTGTCAGGACTTCAAAGCGCACCACATTCCACCAAGTGTTGTTGAGAGCAAGCGTGAGGAGTTCCGCAATCTCAAGCAAGGCAACATGTCTGTGTATCAATTCAACATCCAGTTTCAGAAACTTGCTCGCTTTGCTAAACAAGACGTTCCTGATGAAAAGAGCATGATCTATCACTTCAGAGGTGGCCTTAGAGAGGATCTGCAGTTAGCTCTCGTTCTTGTTGAGCCTACTCAGTTTGATCAATTCTATAATATGGCACTGAAGCAAGAGGCTGCTCAGCTCAAGTGTGAGGCTTCTAAGAAGAGAGTCAGAGACGCAGTTCAGTCTTCTTCTTCCTCACTAGTGGCTGCTAAGCAACAGAAGTTCTGGTTACCTCCTCCTCCTCCGTTTCGTCAGCCTTACCAGCAGAAGAACAAAGGTGGCCATGGATCTTCCCACCCACCCAACCCTGGCTATCAGAACAAGTCTCAGAATCAAGCTCCAAAGTCCAATGCTCCTTATCATCGTCCATTCTTAGAGGTGACTTGCAACAAGTGTCAGCACAAAGGTCACTATGCTAACAAATGCTTCAACCAAAGGCGTCTTCCGCCTCCTCCTCCTGTCAGATCTTCCAGCAATGCAGTGGTCAAGCATAATCCCAAGGCTGCAAAGGTGAACATGATGAATGCAGCTCAAGCGGAGGAATCTACTGATGTGATAATGGGTAATCTCTCAGTTAATGATATTCCTGCAAAAGTTCTTTTTGATACTGGTGCATCGCTTTGTTTCATGTCAAGATCGTTCTTCGCAAAGAATGATTTTACTTGGTCTTATCTGGATAAACCATTGGGTGTTGTTTCTCCGGGGAAGTCAATGAGAGCCAACTCGATAGTTCCTGGTGTTTCTATCAAGACGGGCGACTATAAATTTGTGTCTTCTCCAATTGTTCTTGGTGACTCGGATATTGATCTTATTCTCGGGATGGACTGGCTTTCTAAGCACAAGGCTCAACTTGATTGTGCTACCAGGGAAATTCAATTGACACACTCTTTTGAGGATGTTATCATTTATGCCGCTCGTGAAGAAACCATTCGGTTGTTTTCTCTCAATGAGAAGGGCGAATTGAATGCCATCTCTCAGATTCTAGTCCATTGTGAGTACCAAGATGTCTTTCCAGAAGAGCTTCCGGGTATGCCTCCTCACCGGCCAGTTGAGTTCATTATCGATCTTGAGCCTGGCACTGAACCCGTTTGCAAGCGTCCATACAAGCTTGGTCCCAAGGAGCTGAAGGAATTGAAGAAACAGCTCGATGAACAAGAGCGTCTGGGTTTGATCAGACCGAGTTCTTCTCCATGGGGTTGTGGTGTTCTTTTTGTCCAGAAGAAGGATGGCACGGACCGACTTTGTGTCGACTACCGTCCATTGAACAAGAAGACAATCAAGAACAAGTATCCACTTCCCAACATCAATGAGCTATTCGAGCAACTCAAAGGTGCTAAAGTATTCTCCAAGCTTGACCTTCGTATGGGTTATCATCAGATTCGCATTCGTGAAGAAGATATTCCCAAGACAGCACTCAGAACAAGCTTTGGTTCTTATGAATATACTGTCATGTCTTTTGGCCTTGTCAATGCTCCTCCAACATTCTCTCGGATGATGAATTTCATCTTCAACCCCTATACCAATGAATTCGTCCTGGTGTATCTCGATGATATCTTGGTCTTCTCCAAGAATAAGAAGGATCATGCCAAACATTTGCGATTGGTGCTCGACAAGCTCAGAGAGTATCAATTCTATGCGAAGTTTTCAAAATGTGAGTTTTGGCTTGATGAAGTTCTTTACCTTGGTCATATCATCTCTGCCAAGGGCATCGCTGTTAATCCCGAGAAGGTGTCTGTAATTGTGAATTGGGAACCTCCTCAGAATGTCAAGCAGCTCCGCAGTTTTCTTGGTCTTGCAAGCTATTGCCGAAGATTCGTTGAGAATTTCTCTAAGATTGCAAAGCCTCTTTCCAACCTCGTCCAGAAGCATGTCAAGTATGTCTGGTCTCCTGAGTGTGACATTGCTTTCAACACTCTCAAAGAGAAACTAGTCACAGCTCCTATCTTAACTCCTCCCGACGAATCCAAGCCATTCGAAGTTTTCTGTGATGCTTCTCTTCAAGGTCTCGGTGCTGTGTTAATGCAAGAGAAGAAAGTTGTGGCCTATACCTCTCGTCAGTTGAAGCCCAACGAAAAGAACTACCCCACTCACGACCTTGAGTTGGCGGCAATTGGCCATGCATTAATCACATGGAGACATCTCTTGTTGGGAAGAAAAGTGGACATATTCACTGATCACAAGAGTCTCAAGTACATCTTCACTCAGCCCAACCTCAACCTCAGACAGACTCGATGGGTCGAAATGATTCAAGAGTACAATTCGAGTATTGAATATACTCCAGGCAAACCCAATGTCATTGCAGATGCTTTGAGCAGGAAGGCTTATTGCAACAGCTTAATTCTCAAGCCATTCCAACCGGATCTTTGTGAAGCTTTCCGCAAGCTAAATCTCCAAGTTGTTCCTCAAGGCTTTCTTGCCAACCTCATAGTCTCTCCTACTTTGGAGGATCAAATTCATGAGGCACAACTCCTGGATACCATGGTGAAGAAGGTGAAACGTGGTATCGACAAGGGTCTTTCCAAATACAAGTGCTATCGCATTGATGACAGAGACACTTTATTCTTTGAGGACCGGATTGTGGTTCCTAAAGGTGATCTAAGGAAAGTCATAATGAACGAGGCACACAATTCTCTTCTGTCCATTCATCTTGGAAGTACGAAGATGTACCATGACCTCAAGCAGTCGTATTGGTGGACTCGAATGAAGCAAGAAATCGCTCAATTCGTGAATGAATGTGATGTCTGTCAAAGAGTGAAAGCAGAAAACCAATGACCAGCTGGTCTCCTCCAACCTCTTGCTATCCCAGAATGGAAGTTTGATCATATCGAAATGGACTTCGTGACAGGATTTCCAAAGTCCAAGCGCGGAAATGATGCTATCTTCGTTGTCATTGACAAGCTTACTAAAGTGGCTCATTTCCTTCCAATCAAAGAATCCATCACAGCAGCTCAGTTGGCAGAGCTATACACCTCCAGGATTGTCTCCTTGCACGGCATTCCACAATTGATTTCTTCAGATCGTGGAAGCATCTTCACTTCTAAGTTCTGGGACTCCTTCCAGAAGGCCATAGGCACCAACATTCGCTTCAGCATAGCTTTCCACCCTCAAACTAGTGGCCAAGTCGAGCGAGTCAATCAAATTCTTGAAGATATGCTCAGGGCTTGTGTCATTTCCTTTGGCATGAAATGGGAAGATTGTCTTCCATATGCCGAATTCTCCTACAACAACAGCTTCCAAGCGAGTTCGGGCAAGGCCCCATTCGAGATTCTCTATGGCAGAAAGTGCCGTACTCCTCTCAATTGGTCAGAGACTGGTGAACGCCAACTTCTTGGCAATGACTTAATCACAGAGGCTGAAGAAATGTGTAAAGTCATCCGTGAAAATCTCAAAGCCGCGCAATCGCGCCAGAAGAGTTACTATGATAGTAAGCACCGTGATGTGGCTTTCGAGATCGGAGACCATGTCTACCTCCGCGTCTCTCCAATGAAAGGCACTCGTCACTTCGGTATCAAAGGGAAGCTTGCCCCTAGATACGTGGGTCCTTTCAAGATCTTTGGCAAAAGAGGCGACCTCGCCTATCAACTTGAGCTTCCTTCCAACTTCGCGAACATGCACGATGTGTTCCACATGTCACAGCTTCGCAAGTGCTTCAAGACACCTGAGCGCACCATCAACTTCGAAGAGATTGACCTCTAAGAAGATCTGTCTTATCATGAGCACCCCGTTGCTAGTCTTGAAGAAACTAAGCGCAAGACTCACAACAAGTCAATCAAATTCCTGAAAGTGAAGTGGTCGCACCATTCCGACCGAGAAGCCACCTGGGAACATGAGGACCACCTTCGTTCTGAATATCCAGAGTTCTTTCAGTCCTAGATCTCGGGACGAGATCCTCTCGGAGTGGTGGAGTGTTGTAACACCCCGGATGTAACTTTCCATATTTGTAACTCCAACTCTTGACATTTTCGGCTATCTGTTATGATATTCCCTTCGTGGTCGGGT
This sequence comes from Triticum aestivum, assembly GCF_018294505.1. Lineage (NCBI taxonomy): Eukaryota > Viridiplantae > Streptophyta > Magnoliopsida > Poales > Poaceae > Triticum > Triticum aestivum. Next base: position 141,190,484 of record NC_057808.1, on the reverse strand, counting down.
TTTGTTTTTCGTTTTGCATTTTGTTCATGACATGCATCTCATATCACGTCATCATGTGCATTGCATTTGCATATGTGTTCGTCTCTTGCATCCGAGCATTTTCCCCGTTGTCCGTTTTGCAATCCGGCAATCCCACCTCCTCCAGCGCACCCCTCTTGTTTCGTTTCGTGAGCGGGTGTTGACCGTTCTCGGAATGGACCGAGGCTTCCCAAGTGGCCTTGGTATACCACCGGTAGACCACCTGTCAAGTTTCGTTCCATTTGGAGGTCGTTTGGTGCTCCAACGGTTAACCGGGTAACCGCAAAGTCCTTTTGTGTGTTGCAGCAAAAACCCCCTCCAAACAGCCCAAAAACCCCTCTAAGTCTCTTCCATGCTCTAGGTCGTTCGATCACGATCGTGCGGGCGAAAACCGTGCTCCATTTGGAGTCTCCTAGCTCCCTCTACCTATATAAACACCTTCCCCTCCGAAATCTCGGGTCCAAACCCTAGCCCCGCTCCCTCCGCGGCGCCAGACGAACCAGCCGCCGCCGCCCTCAGCCAGTCACAGCGCGACACGTGGCAGCCGTACCCCGCGCCGCCCGCGGCCCGCGCCTCGCCCGCACCCGGTGCCTCCCGCGTCGCCGCCGCCTGCCACTCCCC
>NC_057808.1:141144669-141189446 GCF_018294505.1 Triticum aestivum | reverse complement strand
TGCCCGCGTCTGCCGCCGCCCGTCGCCTGGAGCGCGCCCCCGTCCGCCGCCTTCCCCTGCTCCGGTCGCCGCCCCGCCGTCCCCTCCTCTCCGGGCCACGCCTCCCTCCTCTACTCCGGCCGCCGCGTCTCTCCGGCGAGCTCGAGCCTCGGCCTCGGCCAGATCCGATCAAGTCAAAGCCACGGTTGACTTCTCCGCTCTCCAGAATTTCTCTAAGTCTTGAATTATTTACAATACATGGTCATGTTCATCGCATCATAACTCTCTGCATATAGCTCTGTTTCGTGCGTATAATATATCGAAATGTTCGTCTCTAGATGCTCTTCATTTTGTTCCATTACGCCATGTTCATTTGAGTCCATCTTGATGCTCAAATGTCTGGTGCAAGAATGCTAGTTGCTGTTAACTCCTATTACATATCAGATCTTGGTGATTTGTTATTTTTGTTTCATTTAATCTGTGCATCTTATGAGTATGAGCTCTACATGTGTTTTGATGTATGCCATGCCATATTTACAGTGGTGTATGCTATGTATTTTTGTGATCTCTGTGGTGACTAGCACAAGCATGAAAACTAGGCTTCGTGACGTTTCTGTTTTCAGGGACTTAGGATTTTGCTAAGTTTTTGTCTGCTGTTATTTTATTGCTATGTATCCATGTGGCTACAGAGAGATCCATGCTCCGTTTTGGAGATGTTCAGTAAGGATGTTTTGTAGATATTGTTGTAGTTGATTTATCCATGCTATTATTTGCAATTATGGAGTGCCATAGCATGACTCAATCTTGCTCTACTTTTGCTATAAAATATTTCTGGCAAATTCTTAACATGATATTCAATTTTGCCAAGGTTGTTGTAGTTGTTTCATACATGCTATGGAATTGCTCTTGCCATGTATAACTTCATAAACATGCCATCTTGCTGTATGTATGCTTGTTTTGTCATGAATTGCTTTGTGGTGAGTGCATCAAGCTGAGAAATATGCCCTCATAATGTCTGTTTCTGCCATGCTCTGTTTTCTGCCAAGTCTGGAACCTGTTAACGAAACTTGGTATGTTTACATGGTTGCCATCATATCTTCTGATCCCTTTTGGCTTCTGGTCAGTAAGGGACGTTTGTCATATGCGTTTAGTACATTATGGCCATTCCTTGTTTTGCTATGTTAAGTTCCTGTAGCATGTTGATTGCTTGCTCTGAACATTGCTACCTGATGCTCTTTCAGGCATGTCCAGTAATTTCACCAAGTCTGTGAACCTGTTATCTTTTGCACTTTTGTCATGCTTGTTTGAACCTGTTGTGCTGTGATCTAGCCGTAGCTCAGTGTTCATCTTTTGTCAAGAATCTCCTGTAGATTATTGTCATATTCTTTGTTGCTATGTTGGGGTGCTGTAGCATAGTTTCTTGTTGCATTCTAAGTGCTATCATGCTGTTAATCACAGATTCGTGTCATTCTTATTTTGCTTGCCATTTGCAAACCGTGCATCCGTTTCCGGTGATATTTATATCGATTTCGACCGAAATCATCTCATCTTTCCAGTGGCATGCTTGGTTTGCCAAGTCACATACCACATCTCGCATATCATACATGTTTTGCATCATGTTGCTTGTGCATTTCCCGTGATTGATTGTGGTTCCATTGCTTGTGTTCTTGTTTTGGGTAGAGCCGGGAGACGAGTTCGTGAACGAGGATCCTGTTGAGTACGCTTACGAGGATCAAGCTTTCGACAACTCTGAGAACCTTGCAGGCAAGATGACCGTACCCTCGAAATCACTTCTATCTTTGCTTTGCTAGTTGTTCGTTCTATTGCCATGCTGCGCTACCTACCACTTGCTATATCATGCCTCCCATATTGCCATGTCAGCCTCTAACCATCCTTTCCTAGCAAACCGTTGTTTGGCTAAGTTACCGCTTTTGCTCAGCCCTTCTTATTGCGTTGCTAGTTGCAGGTGAAGTTGAAGTTGGTTCCATGTTGGAACATGGATATTTTGGAATATCACAGTATCTCTTATTTAATTAATGCATCTATATATTTGGTAAAGGGTGGAAGGCTCGGCCTTATGCCTGGTGTTTTGTTCCACTCTTGCCGCCCTAGTTTTCCGACATACCGGTATTATGTTCCTTGAGTTTGCGTTCCTTACGCGGTTGGGTGATTTATGGGACCCCCTTGACAGTTCGCCTTGAATAAAACTCCTCCAGCAAGGCCCAACTTTGGTTTTACCATTTGCCACCTAAGCCTTTTCCCTTGGGTTTTCGCGAGCCCGAGGGTCATCTTTATTTAAACCCCGGGCCAGTGTTCCTCTGTGTGCTGGTCCAAACTAGAGCACCGTGCGGGACCGTCCCTTGGCAACTTCGGTTATGTTGGTACCTGTACGCTTCGCTTATCCGGTGTGCCCTGAGAACGAGATATGTGCAGCTCCTATCGGGATTTGTCGGCACATTCGGGTGGCTTTGCTGGTCTTGTTTTACCATTGTCGAAATGTCTTGTAAACCGGGATTCCGAGACTGATCAGGTCTTCTCGGGAGAAGGTTTATCCTTCGTTAACCGTGAGAGCTTATGATGGGCTAAGTTGGGACACCCCTGCAGGGTATTATCTTTCGAAAGCCGTGCCCGCGGTTATGAGGTAGATGGGAATTTGTTAATGTGCGGTTGTAGAGAACTTGTCACTCGACTTCATTAAAATACATCAACCGTGTGTGTAGCCGTGATGGTCTCTTCTCGGCGGTGTCCGGGAAGTGAACACGGTTTGAGTTATGCATGAACGTAAGTAGTTTCAGGATCACTTCTTGATCATTTCTAGCTTCTCGACCGTTGCGTTGCTTCCCTTCTCGCTCTCATTTGCTTATGTTAGCCACCATATATGCTTAGTGCCTGCTGCAGCTCCACCTCATTACACCATCCTTTCCAATAAGCTTATATAGTCTTGATCTCGCGGGTGTGAGATTGCTGAGTCCTCGTGACTCACAGATTCTACCAAAACAGTTGCAGGTGTCGACGATGCCAGTGCAGATGACGCAACCGAGCTCAAGTGGGAGTTCGATGAGGAACGTGGTCGTTACTATGTTTCTTTTCCTGATGATCAGTAGTGGAGCCCAGTTGGGACGATCGGGGATCTAGCACTTGGGGTTATCTTATTTTCATTTGGATCATGACCATAGTTGGTCTATGTGTGGATTTTGGATGATGTATGAATTATATTTATGTATTGTGTGAAGTGGCGATAGTAAGCCAACTCTCGTTATCCCATTCTTGTTCATTACATGGGATTGTGTGAAGATGACTCTTCTTGCGACAAAACCACAATGCGGTTATGCCTCTAAGTCGTGCCTCGACACGTGTGAGATATAGCCACATCGTGGGCGTTACACCTTTATAATCACCCAGTTACGTTGTGACGTTTGGTAGCACACAAAGTGTTCCTCCGATAAACGGGAGTTGCGTAATCTCATAGTCATAGGAACATGTATAAGTCATGAAGAAAGCAATAGCAACATACTAAACAATCAAGTGCTAAGCTAACGGAATGGGCCAAGTCAATCACCTCATTCTCCTAATGATGTGATTCCGTTAATCAAATGACAACTCCTTGTCTATGGCTAGGAAACATAACCATCTTTGATCAACGAGCTAGTCAAGTAGAGGCATACTAGTGACACTCTGTTTGTCTATGTATTCACACATATTTCATGTTTCCGGTTAATACAATTCTAGCATGAATAATAAACATTTATCAAGATATAAGGAAATAAATAATAACTTTATTATTGCCTCTAGGGCATATTTCCTTCAAAATCACGCTGCTCGTTACGTTTGGGGGATAAATATACCTCAACATGCAACAAAGAGTCACTCCAAAGTCACTAATAGCGGAGAAAAAACGAAGAGATTATGCTAGGGTACGAAACCACCTCAAAGTTATTCTTTCCAATCAATCCATTGGGCTATTCCTATAAGTGTCACAAACAGCCCTAGAGTTCGTACTAGAATAACACCTTAAGATACAAATCAACCAAAAACCCTAATGTCACCTACATACTCCAATGTCCCCTCAAGTATCCGTGGGTATGATTATATGATATGCATCACACAATCTCAGATTCATCTATTCAACCAACACATAGAATCTCAAAGAGTGCCCCAAAGTTTCTACCGGAGAATCAAGACGAAAACGTGTGCCAACCCCTATGCATGGGTTCATGGGCGGAACCCGCAAGTTGATCACCAAAACATACATCAAGTGAATCACGTGGTATCCCATTGTCACCACAGATACGCACGGCAAGACATACATCAAGTGTTCTCAAATCATTAAAAGACTCAATCCGATAAGATTACTTCAAAGGGAAAACTCAATCCATTACAAGAGAGTAGAGGGGGAGAAGCAACATAAGATCCAACTATAATAGCAAAGCTCGCGAGACATCAAGATCGTGCCAAGTCAAGAACACGAGAGAGAGAGAGATCAAACACATAGCTACTGGTACATACCCTCAGCCCCGAGGGTGAACTACTCCCTCCACGTCATGGAGAGCGCCGGGATAATGAAAATGGCCACCGGTGAGGGTTCCCCCCTCTGACAGGGTGCCGGAACAGGGTCCCGATTGGTTTTTGGTGGCTACAGAGGCTTGCGGCGGCGGACTCCCGGTCTATTCTGTTCCCCAATCGTTTTAGTGTTTATGGATATATATAGGCGGAAGAAGTACGTCAGGGGAGCCACGAGGGGCCCACGAGGGTGGAGGGCGCGCCCAGGGGGGTGGGCGCGCCCCCTGCCTCGTGCCTTCCTCATTGCTTTATTGACGTGGACTCCAAGTCTCCCGGGTTGCTTTCCTTCCAAAAATAACTTCTCTAGAAGGTTTCATTCCGTTTCGACTCTGTTTGATATTCCTTTTCTTCGAAATACTGAAACAAGGGAAAAAGCAGGAACTGGCACTGGGCTCTGGGTCAATAGGTTAGTCCCAAAAATAATATAAAAGTGCATAATAAAGCCCATAAACATCCAAGATGGATAATATAATAGCATGGAACAATAAAAAATTATAGATACGTTGGAGATGTATCAGGCTGCACCTGTCGTGTTGGCGTAGCGACTCAAGCAGGGTCAGTCCGCACACGAAATGGCGACACACTTAATAGGACCCCTTTGGCCGACATGTGCCTCATCCACCGTCTTGTTCCATGTGCGATGCACCAAATTACAGTTCGGAGCAGCGGTTGGAATTGGAGGCACCCCGGTCGTAGCGCTGCAGTAGTAGAAAATGAGCGATAAGGTGTCAAATCACAAAGCCCCACCTTTCCCGCATTAAGCTGGACGGACGAAGCAACCATCATTTCACTCTAGGGCGCAAGAGCATAAAGAAAAGAGAAAACCAATGATGCGTGCAGCAGCTACCTAGGGCACCCTAGGGTAGGGGTCTCCACTACAGATCATTTTTTTGGAAGCGCCTCCACTACAAATCGGCTTCTCCCTCGTCCTCTTGAAGAAAACCGATGATGCGTGTGGCGGTAGGGTTTGTAGGAGTACTACTAGGGCGTGCGGGGCCACGTCGTAGTAAATGGGAGAGGGATTGAGTTCGAGTCGGCGCCTTAAATATGTGTGGGCCTCTTGGTTTTAGGGGAACGAGGCAGCATTTCGGGTTCGGGGACCAGTGGAGACATAGTATGTACAAAAAATTGTGGACGTAGGTTTGACCGAAAGGCAATGATGCATGGGCCCTGCATTTTTATATACCCGGGGCCGCGTGAAATTTGCTACTCTACTCAAAACTAGTAAGGTATACATGCATTGAACGCATGAGATTTCGAAACCAAATTATGAATAAATACACACTATAGCATGTAAAGCTTTGAGTCATATATGCACGATGTAGATGTTCGTTTAGTCTTATAGGTCATCTCATTCAAAATCAATTAGTTTTATAAGAATGTTAAGATTCATGGGGTTGTGCATTGTAAAGCATAAAGTAAAAAACAAATAATGGCATTTCATTTAGAAAAAAAAATCAATTATGATACGGAAGATTCTAGAATAAAGGAGAAGTGCATGTGTTTTGAGGTTTGTGCATTATGCTTAAGTTCAACCATGGAGTCTTCTAAATTGTACATGTGGCAGATCTGGTGGAATGTTGATGATATCCAACGGCCAGTAGTGCTCGGATTTGCCATCTCTGCACTGTCGGATTAGCTTCATCCAGCGACCATCTTTCAAGTTATTCGCACACTATATAGTTCTTGTGCCATAGTTGCATGTCTTGGAAAAAAGCTACTAGTGGGTTGTACTAGCTATTTAGGAATATAAGATGTATACATGGAAGTTGTAGGGAAAGAGATGACATGGAGTATCTCAATTCCTATGAGTAGGGATTGGAAAAGAGATGTCATTTGGTTGACATCATAGGAACTTTTCTATTGAATCTAGAGATGACATGTATCTCAATTCCTATGAGGAGGGATTAGAAAAGAGATGTAATTTGGTTCATATCATAGGAACTTTTCTATTGAATATATGCTAATGTTTATTTTCCTTTGAAATTATGGGAGTATAGGAATCCATTCATATGAACCAAGTGGCTCTAAAGCTATAGAAATGATATCATGTTTATTTCCTTTGAAATGTGGAGTATATGAATCTATTCCTATGAACCGATTGGCTCCAAAGGAAAAAAATCCTACAAAAATCATATCATATAGAGTTCCTATGATATTCCTCCACACCAAAGGATGGTTGAAATTGCTGCAGGTGATACGATGGTCTTTCTATGTAGACTCCTCCCCCATCTTTATAGTTACCTCTCGAAGATGAATGTAATGACATATACAGGGTATTCTACATGTGCAATTTGGTACACGAAAACTCGGTAAAAGTTTGCGAGGTTCGAATTTTCAATAAAGCTATATGCACTGCATTTTGGAACGGGGGGAGCATACGGCAGTTGCTAACACTCACGTGGAAGATTTGTGTGTAGGAGGAGTGGCTGTTCTGTTAAATGACATGGCAAAACTGACACTATCGGATGCCGATCTAACGGTTCTTACGGTGTTCGTCAGGAAAAGGCTTGTGGCGAACGTTTGTTGAATAATGATATACGGACACATGCATTGCATTGATACGTGCCCCCCTCTCTCTCATGCACACGCACCCTCCCGAGTCCTCTCACACCCACCGTGTATCTGCAGGTAGACGTCACACACATATGTGCTCTTCACACCCTACCCTCAGAACTTCTAAAAAACAAAAGACATGGCGCACATTTTATTTTAGCTCACACGTCACACAGTTATACTATTACTCTTGTGGCGAACGTTCTTTGGGCATAGTATATTGTACTCTCACGAAGAGAAGCGGTGCACGCACGCACTAGTTCTCTCACACCCACTCGTGGGTACACGTAGGAGCACATTTTTTTGAAGCTGGTACAACAAAATCACTCCACTACATATATAAGCAGGAGCCTTAGCGCTTGCTTTACTAGGGTTCCTCTTGTTCACTCCCTCATGCTCTCCAGATCTAAGCAAGACATAGGTGGCCACACTCTTTCTCAGCTCACGGCTGGTCAGAAATCCGGTCGGACAACCTCGACCGGGGAAGGGGTGTAGGTGCATCGTTCACGCTGTCGTCAGCGGCGAGGGAGGAGACCAACGGCTGCCCGCGCGTCCCGATAGGCAGCCGTGTCGTTCTCTCCGAGAGAGCGCCGGCTCCGGAGGGCCTCCGACCCCTTCTTCCTCCCTGCGGTATTGTGGCCAAGATGCAGCCTCCCGACACCGTCTTTGCCACATGCCGACGACCCTCAGGTATATATTCCTTCGAAACCTGCCTTGCTCTACTGCGCCAGCTCCCCACTTGGCTTCGTGTGGATCTTTTTCTACTTCCGTCCGCTGTTCCAAAGCCACCTAGACTTTTACTATTATTAGAGGTAAAGCTTGTTCATATAGTCGACTCTAAGAGTTGGTTCAAACAGGGAAGAAAGTGGGAAAGCTGTAGCATGAATCTAGGACTTCGTTCTAAGAGGAAACGGGGGAAAGTAGTAGATACTGGCTACCCAACCGGTCGCTTGGTTGAAAAGACGAAGAAAGCACGGTGGATGGCGAAGGGTGAGGGGAAGTGGACCTATATCTTGGTTGAAAAGGAAAGAAAGTGACGGGTGTTGGGGGACAACACAAATGAAAATGAGCAGGTCTAGATTTCCTGTGCTCACATAGGAAAATGTCGCCGAGGAGATAAAAATGGGACAAATGCAGACATGCTGCCTGAGTGTTTGCCGCTCTCGGCAACCACATCTGCCTCACCACTTTATGCCTCTGCTGTCCCTACGCCCATATCGCTACCGTTAATGTAAAATCACATGAAGCATTAAGCAATGCCACCTAATGTCACTATAAGTAATGGTCTAGTGCCGTCGATAAATTGAAGCAATGCCACCACCATTTTATGAAGTGCTTCCGTCTTGCTTTATTTCCCATGAATTGTGTTTTTGCAGTTACACTTAAATCTCACATTGCTAACATTGCTTCATCCCAGTGGAACTGCACAAATTTGATTGCACATTTACTGACCATGTGCTACTCTCATGATAGTAATACTAATGCTATTGTTCTGCATGTTAATCTAGTGGCAGTGTTGATGTGATGTGATGCTACTTACTTAAGGACACTTTCATACTGTCAATCTAGTGCCAATTATAACACAATAGATGCTGCTGTTAATCATACGCCACTGCAAAAATCTGTCACTATTTAAATAACCGTATTTCATATTTGCGCAAACAGGGATGTCTGTCTCCATATCGTTTCGGGATGTCTATCTCCATATCGTTTCTATCCGGGCAATCAAAAGCACACACCTCAGTTTTAGTAGAACTACGCAAAATGAGATGGCTATCCCATGTTGCCGTCGTCTAACCACCCGTCTTCCAGGTATTCCTACATTGGTAGTTACTAGGTAGAATGACCAACGCAATCTAAAAGAAGCTGATTCATACGTTTTACTTCCTGATTGCAGTGCAGGGATGAGCGAAAACATCTGCATCCTAGTCCAGAATGCACTTTCCTCCAGTTCATCCATGGACCGAGGACAAGCTGGCACGGCTGCACGGAGGTTTTTGGGACAGGTGCGCGGACAAGAAGCATTGTGGTCTGCTTATTTCTGCAAATAGCGGCGCTTAAATTTAGTGGAATGCACAAGACTTTCAGCTGGTCAGTACACTACATGGTTCAGTTCAGCATTCCAGCTGAGAACACAATTATAATTGGTTATTCTGGAATGAGAGAACCTAACCCTGGATGGTGGCAACAAGAAAAAACCAGAGTGAACTCCAGGAAATTTAAGCCAGCCGGGAGGCCCTTTGCTCAGAGAAGCCTTGCTTGTTTTTTTCCTGATTTGTAAACCTTCTCACAACTTTGTCTTTTGCTATTAACTAGTATATGTTTGTTATGTTCTATGAATCGTTGAGATGTATAAAATCGCTTAACTTATGCTTTTCAAGTTTTTTATGAAGCCGAGTTTAATGTGAGTGTTCCACATGAACGCTGGACTAGCGTGTGAACATTTGGAATTTACATTGTGGCCTTAGTTAACTGCATGAACCACTGTAACAAGATACATAGCTGCTTATATGTCAGATAGTAGATTGTTGATTGTTAGCTGGTCGATAGCCTAGTGTTGAAGCGAGCTGAGCCAATGTGCCGTGTTTTGCACAACTGCTTACAAGTGGGGTAACACCAACAGTATTTACAAGTACTTATGTATGCATCGGCGCACAGTTCTCGAACGAGTACTCTATTTAATCAAAACACACACTGCTCGTATGATAAAACTAGTGCGGACGCATCTGTTTCGGTAACAATTACGATGATTCACGGGCACACAAAGTAGCAGCAGTTCCCATAGACGGATTCAAACAGAGTACTAGACCCAGAGGGCTCGATAACATGCACGGTTCGGATAATTAGACAGAATCCAAACTACTATTAAACACTAGCTGGGGCAAGTATTTCATGCCTCGATCTAATTTGGGCTGGACACAAGACGGACCTTGCCATGAACATCATCGAGGACGTCCGGTGGCAGCTCAATCCTGTGAACCTTCATGAATACAACCTTGTGGCCTTGACACTCATAAACTTGTTTATGGAGGCATGCCACGTCATCTTCATGCGTAAGCTTGACAAGAACAGTATGCCTCACAAACGAAGGAGTAGCTTTGAACTTCTTGTGCTTCAGTACACCCTGGACAACACGCCTAACAACAGTGAGGCTGGAATACAACTCTTCATTGGTATAAGCGCAAATGGCTTCCAGGATCCAACAGCCTAAAAACTCTGTTTTCCCAGTGCATATATTCAGGTCATCCGCCTCATAGCGAGTGACATGTACAACCACACAATCCTTGTCTGCATCAGGGCTCTAATTGAAACAGAAACATATTCTGAATTACTTTCCAGCATAAGAAACACAAGTTATTTAAACCACTATATAGCATGGCATCGAAGCTAATAAAATTTTGCATTATTCATCACCACATACTTAGATGAAAAAGCACAATCGAGATCGGCAAAGAAGAAAATCACCTTGGGCAGCTCAGCGGGGGGGGGGGGACACATCCTCAAAGGGGGAAAACTGCTCCTGCAGTGCCACGGGGGCTGTAACCTCAAACGGGGCGTTGACCATCTCAGTAGTGGCCGTGAGCATATCTGGGGTCAGCTTGGTGGCTGCCTCCATCTTCTTGGAGCTCTCTGTCTCGTGGGGATCAGCCTCCCGCGCCTGCTCCAATATCGGCAGATCTTTGCCTGGTTCTCCTTGGTCCATCATGAAACTGACAAATACTAGGAGACCAGTGAAAGGAAAACACAATCGCAATGACAATGAAACAAAAAAGAGAGTGAGGATCGGTGCTTTGCAAAAGTTCTTTTTTTTTCTCTGAACAAAAATATACCAACATCACGGATCCGCTTACCTTCCCTTCGTTGGGAGAGAAGAACAGTGGCAGATGCGAGTGTTGCCTTTCTTGAAGACGGTGAGGGAGAAGGGGATTCAGCGAAGAGTGAAATGATGGTTGCTTCGTCCGTCAAACTTAGACTGCGGGGAGGTGGGGTTTTGTGATACGATGGCTCGTTATTGCCGCGCTACGACCGGGGTGACTCTCCGCCTGCATACTGCCTTCTAATTTGGTGGATGGCATTTGGGCCCGCGCGCCGCATGGCCTGCATGTCGGTGAACAAAAGTATAACGACATTCAGTAGAGGGAGTCGTTTCGATGACCTAGGAGGAGCCAGAAGCGGTATTGTATCCATTGTACTAGTAGTAATTGTTTTTCTGGGTAGCTGTAGAGTGTCTCCACTGTACTAGTAGTAATTGTTTCTCTGGGCCCAAGACAAAACAGCCCATCCACCCTAGTAAATAGTAAAATTAATTCAAAAGTCCATATATTTACTGAATGAGAGGCGCTACCCACACCCAGCACACCGCCCCCCCAAAAAAACCTGGGTGTTCTTCTTCCTCCTCACTCCCACCCACCTCACGTCAGCTCACTCCACTTGTACTGTAACGCCCCATACACACCCGCCGGTGGTCGTTACTCCTGGCGGGATCTAGACTGGCCCCACAGATCAATACCAGTCTTTTCTACGCACTTTGTCCTCACTCGTGTGCACCCGGGAGCAACTTCCCGGTCGGTACCCATCCTGAAATTACTCCAAGCTGAGCACGCCGAACTTTGGAGTTCTGTCCGAATGGGCTTCCGGAAAAGAAGGAATTCCTTATTGATATGAGTAGTCTATCATCCCTATTAAGCCAGGCTATCACGTACACCCCCACTCAGAGGAACCGACGTCCTCGTCGGGCAACAGGAACGTTCCCTCTTGGCACATACGTCTGTGCATTCAGTCCGGTACATGTGCCATGTCGTGTGCCACGACATGTCACAAACGGCATGAACAACATGACCGCGCACCTGTCCGCAAACATCCGTGTAACCGCAAGGTCTGGCTCTGATACCAACTTGTAACGCCCCGGACACACCCGCCGGTGGTCGTTACTCCTGGCGGGATCTAGACTGGCCCCACAGATCAATACCAGTCTTTTCTGCGCACTTTGTCCTCACTCGTGCGCACCCGGGAGCAACTTCCCGGTCGGTCACCCATCCTGAAATTACTCCAAGCTGAGCACGCTTAACTTTGGAGTTCTATCCGAATGGGCTTCCGGAAAAGAAGGAATTCCTTATTGATATGAGTAGTCTATCATCCCTATTAAGCCAGGCTATCACACGTACCCCCAACTTCCTCACCTCACTCCTACAGAAAACCCCAGCTCCCCTTCTTTCTCACTACTACAGAAAAACCCTAGCTCCCCTTCTTCTTCACTCGCATTATAACTAGGCTCGTCATTCGTTACTCTACTCAAATCCGTGAGCGTGAAGCGACGCCCTCGAGGAAAATGGAGTCGGCTGACCCCAGCACCAAGAAGATGAGGCTCCCGCCAGCGGCGACGCCTGTTGTAGATCCCGCACCCGCAAGTGTGGGGAGAAGCGGCGACCCCGCCCCCACCAGATCCTAGGAACCCGTAGAATCTCGGGTGGACTGCATCAGCGATCTCCCGGACGCCGTCCTTGGGGAGATCATCTCGCTTCTCCCCACCAAGGATTGGCGCCGCACCCAAGTCCTGTCAATTCGGTGGCGCCCTCTATGGCGCGCCGTGCCCCTTAATCTCGACTGTCGTCAGCTATCTCTCTCCAATGATTTTGAAATCCCCAGAGCCATCATCTCCTCCCACCAGGGCCCCGTTCAAAGCCTCTGCATCCCGTCATGCTACCTGAGCAAGCATACCATGCCCTGCACGGTGGACGCCTGGCTAAAATCCCATGAATTCACAGAACCACAGCTTCTTGAGTTCTACTATTCCCTTGGAAATCACCTACCAGATACCGAACGCCATCTACCTATGCCCTCAGCACCGCTGTCCATCTTGTAGTTTTCCTCCTCTCTCCACACCGCCACCTTTGCGCTGTGCGACCTACCAGACAATCTGGTACTAAACCTTCGACTCCCATTTCTGAAGAAACTTTCAGTTGTGCGGGTTCGTATATCGGAGGCCTCATTGCACAGCATCATCCACTCTAGTTGCCCTGCACTGGAGTGCTTGGTGCTTGTTTTCACAGTTAGAATCGGTTGTCTCCAAATAAAGTCGCCTAACCTTGTAAGAATTGGAATTTGTTTTGACGGAAGGCGGCTCATCATCCAAGATGCCCCTTCACTTCAAAGCTTGATCATTGATTCTAGTTATTCACTGTTGCAAATAACCTTCCTCTCTGTGCCTAAACTGGAGACCTTGGGTGTAATACATGATCTCTGTGCTCATTTCAATATGGTGTTTGGCTCCACAGTTCTTCAGGTACTTTACATTATCATCTACACTTGTAACCATAAGCTGCATTTCAAATTTCTGCGCATAAGTTATATGTCATCTTGGAGTACACATTTTGTACCAATATTATGTTCTATGCTCAATGAAGAGTTTCTCCATGGATGGCCTATCAATGGTGTTGGATTCTGTCAAGATATTATATATCCAAATGAATAGTTTTGATCTGAACAAGATTATTGGCTTGCTGCAATGCTCTCCATGTCTGGAGAAGTTGTATATAAAGGTGATAATTTCACGCACATTGGAAGCCCGCATATAGTGTACTAGAATTAACCGTTCAGTTGTTGCTCTTTCGACACTCCTTTTTTTAGACCTTAACTGTTTTCAATCTTCATGTCTATTTAGGAAACAGGACGGGGTAAGAAAGTTATAACCAATCAGTGGATTCGTAAGCATCGGGATTTTCCACTTCTCATGAGATTCGATTGAAGACAATAACGCTAGAACGATATGTAGCCAACCGTGCAAACACTAGATCTGTCACATTCTTCCAGCTGAATGCGAGGTTACTATTGTCCATCAGGCTTAAGTTTATCAGCAGCATGGTTTTGATGGATGGGTATGTGGAAGAGCAAAAAAAGGAGTTTCAGGTGGGCAAAAGAGCTTCTGAACGTGCCGGGCTTCTATTTACAACATATTGTGGTCATAATCCATTAAATTTTACGACCCAGGATGTTCATTCTATGGACCTGACCGATCCATTTGACTGTGACTGCCAAAAACAGTGCTGGAGTTAGATGTTGTTGCCCTTTTCAACCTAGGTTTTTTTGTAAACCTGATGAACAATTAACCCTCGTGCTTTTGTATAGTTTGTAAGCTGGAGTTAGATGTTCTTGCCCTTTTCAACTCGGCTGTGACTGTCATATTTTATTTGAAGCAAGGCAAATGGCTTGCCAGTCGTTTAATCTAGAGTGAAATATTGTAACAACTATCAATTCCCAACCAAGGGAAATAACATCACACTCGCCGGCTGCTTGAGCTCACTGTGCATTACAGAAGCCAAGTGATTAGCCCCCACCAGCACCCACAAACTTATTTCCAACTAGCACATCAAATGGGCTGTAAATTTTCATAGGAAGGGCTGCATGACCGTGACAGATTTGGATTCTGACATTTGGGACCCGCGAGGAAATAGCCTATCCAAGGTGGTGTCGACTTACTAGCCAGCCAACAGACGATTCTGCCTACCAGCCGTTGGACTGACATCCAACATCTATCGTGTATCTTCTATCTCTTGTCTTGTTCTTCCTCCAGCCACCCAAACCAAACCACCCCGTCGGCTCCGCCTGCTCCCGCCTCCCATGACTGGCTGCGCCTCCGCCGCCCTATTGTATGTACCCTCCAACGTTGGCCAGTCCCTCCCTCTATTCCCCCACACGTCCTGTTATTCTCCGGCGACGTCAGCCCCAACACGCACCCGCACCCGAACCAGTCAACCCTCGTTCTCCCCTCCACCTGCGACTGGACCGGCGCATCTTCCACGGCTCGTGTTCGTTCCGTCCGAGGCCTCACCATCGTCCTCCGCCTTGCGGCCTCGGTTCGCTCGCCGTGCGCGGTGCGTCGCCCTCTTGCGTTGTCAACGTCGTCAACAACCGAGAGGAACAAGGAGACGACTGTACGTGGAGAGGATGACATTAGGGACCAACCAGCGTCATGGCAGTACGCAAGCAAGTGCCTCTATATTACAAGCCCAAAAATATGGTTCCTCCTAATGGTTGGACATCTGGGGCTCACGCCATTGTCAAAGTAGTCAATAAACGAGAGAATTACACTACGAGTGGCTGACACCAGGGACCCAGCAGGTCGCGCAGTTTTTTTAGGAACAAGCAGTTGTTATTTATACTAGTTTTAGCAACGGATCAGGGTAACAATGGGGCTGTGCGGGGGCTGTGGCCCGTCTAGCCAGGGTTTTATTTATGTTTACCACATCATGAGCCCAGTTGTGTTTTTTTCTTGCTGAAAATGGCTAGCCCAGTTCTATTTTTTAAAAGAAATACCGAAACGAGGCCTACTTACTTTATCAGCCTTGCTGGGCTGCAAATCTTTCAAGACGAGGAGAGTTTCATTCGCTTTGCCGACAACTGGGCTGTACATTTTTAAAACACATAAAACCGGGAATTAGTTTCAAATTTTTTTCATTACAAGATTTTAAATTCCATTGGTTTTTATGCGTGGAAAATTATTTGGATTTTATATTTATATGAATTATTTTTCAAAATAGTTTGAATGAGAATCGATATTTCGGGATTAAAAACAGTTGACCGCACCGAAATATGCAAAAAATTCGTATACTTTTTAACCGTGGCCACAATATGGGGTGTAATGCTAACAAAAAGAAGATGGGCTCCAAAAAAATTCTTAAGAATTAGCAAATGGGCTGTATATTATTAGAAATAATGCACACGAGAGCAGTGACTGTTAGATGTCCATCCAACGGCTGTCGTGCTTCTTCAATCTCTGCTTTTCCTGCTCCAGCCGCTCAAACAAGCGCCGGCCGAACTGCCTGCTCCCTCCTCCCGCGGCCGCCTATGCTGCCGTGCAGGCCTCATCGCCCCACCGTACTCCCATCACTGGCCTAGCCATCCCTCTACTCACCCACAACTGCTGTTATTCTCCGGCGACGGCAGACGAACCAGTAAACCCTCGTACAGTCGTACGCCCCTCCGCGTGGGAAACAAGTGCCGAGTCTTCCCTGCCTCCGTGTCGTTCCCTTCCTAGGCCTCGCCGTCGTCCACCACCTTGGTGCTCTCGGCGCGGCCTGGTCAACGTGGTCAATGAACGACATCCATCGGAAGTGGACTGTACGTGGAGAGGTTGACAGCTGGGTCCACGGCCGCACGCAAGGAAATGCCTCCTTATTACGTGCAAAATAATGATTCCTCCACCTGACAGCTACGAACCACGGGAAGGGCTTCTGTATTTCGCGGAAAAAATGTTCCCCCGCTGACAGGTCGGACCCACCAGCTATATCTTCGCACGCAAGGAACTGCCTCCTTATGACGCACAAAAAAATGAATACCCCCCTGCTAGCTGGGACCCACCATAGTGGGTGGCTGACTTGTGGGCCTACTAAGTTGACGGGGAGAGAGAGCTTTGTCAACTTAGTCAATATGAACAATTCTAGCTCCAGTGACCGTACGATGTCCATCCAATGGTCATAGTGCTTCTTCAACCTCTGGTCTTCTTGCTCCATCCACCCAAAGCAGTGCCGGTCGTGCCGCCTGCTCCTGCCTCCCGTGGCCGGCTGTGCTGCCGCGGAGGCCTCACCGCCCCCATACTACTCCCACCGCTGGCCAGGCCATCCCTCCACTCACCCACACCCCCTGTTATTCTGCGGCGACCGCAGCCTCACACCGCAGCCGAACCAGTGAACCCTCGTACTCCTCTCCGCGTGGGCATCCACTGCCGCGTCTTCCCCGGCTCCGGGTCGTCCCCTCCCTAGGCCTCGCCGTCGTCCACTGCCTTGGTGCTCTCAGCGCGGCGTGGTCAATGTGGTCAACGACCGACTTCCATCAGAAGAGTACGGTACGTGGAGAGGATGACAGCTGGGTCCACGGCCACAGCCCAGTTTTTTTGTGATTTGCCAAGTAAGTTGCTTTGTCAAGCCTGTTGGACTGCAAATCTTTCAAGACGAGGAGAGCTTCATTCGGCTGGCCGAGAAAATGGCCTATCAGTAATGAGAAATGGGTTGTACATTTTTAAAACACATCAAACCAGCAATTTGTTTCAAATTTCTTTTTTTCATTTCAAGATTTTAAATTGCATTGATTTTTATGCGTGGACAATTTGTTGGATTTTATATTGATATACATTTATTTTTAAAATCAGTTTTAATGTTACTCAAAATTTCGGGATTAAAAATAGTTCGGACCGCACCGAAATATGCAAAATTTCGCATGATTTTTTAACCGTGGCCACAATATGGGCTGTAATGCTAACAAAAAGAATATGGGCTCCAAAAAACCTTAAGAATTAGCAAATGGGCTGTAAATTATTAGAAATAATGGCAAATGGGCTGTATGCTGTTTTCCACAGATTTGAGGCTTTCCTAAAAAAAGGTTGACGCACAAGCAGTGACTGTTGGATTTCCATCCAACGGCCGTCGTGCTTCTTCAATCTCTGCTCTTCCTGCTCCAACCGCTCAAACAAGCGCCAGCGGGACTGCCTGCTCCCTCCTTCCCGCGGCCGGCTGTGCTGCCGCGCAGGCCTCACCGCCCCACCGTACTCCCATCGCTGGCCTAGCCATCCCTCTACTCACCCACACCTGCAGTTATTCTCCGGCGACGGCAGATCAACCAGTAAACCCTCATACATTCGTACTCCCCTCCACGTGGGAAACAACTGCCGAGTCTTCCCTGTCTCCATGTCATTCCCTTCCTAGGCCTCGCCATCGTCCACCGCCCTGGTGCTCTCGGCGCGGCCTGGTCAACGTGGTCAACGACCGACATGCATCTGAAGTGGACTATACGTGGAGAGGCTGACAGCTGGGTCCACGGTCGCACGCAAGGAAATGCCTCCTTATTACGCGCAAAATAATGATTCCTCCACCTAACATCTGGGACCCACCGAAAGGGCCTCTGTATTTCGCGAAAAAAATGTTGCCGCCGTTGACAGCTTGGACCCACCAGCTATATCTTCGCACGCAAGGAAGTGCCTCCTTATTACGCACAAAAAAAATGAATACTCCTCCTGCTAGCTGGGACATAGTATAGTGGCAGGCTGACTTGTGGGCCTACTAAGTTGACGGGGACGGAGGGCTTTGTCAACTTAGTCAATATGCATGATTCTAGCTCCACTGACCGTACGATGTCCATCCAACGGCCGTAGTGCTTCTTCAACCTCTGGTCTTCTTGCTCCAGCCGCCCAAACCAGTGCCGGTCGTGCCTCGTGCTCCTGCCTCCCGTGGCTGGCTGCGATGCGGCGAAGGCCTCACCGCCCCCTACTACTCCCACCGCTGGCCAGGCCATCCCTCTACTCACCCACACCCCCTGTTATTCTACGGCGACGGCAGCCTCACACCGCAGCGAACCAGTGAACCCTCATACTCCTCTATGTGTGGGCATCCACTACCGCGTCTTCCCCGGCTCCGCGTCGTCCCCTTCCTAGGCCTCGCCGTCATCCACCGCCCTGGTGCTCTCGGCGCGGTGTGGTCAACATGGTCAAGGAACGACTTCCATCAGAAGTGGACTGTACGTGGAGAGGCTGACAGCTGGGTCCACAGCCGCAGCAAGGAAGTGCCTCCTTATTACGTGCAAAATAATTATTCCTCCACCTGACAGCGGGGACCCGCCGGATGGGCCACCATATTTCACAAAAAAACATTCCCCCCTGACTGCTGGGACCCACCAGCTACATCTTCGCACGCATGGAAGTGCGTCCGAGCAAAAAAAATGATTCGCCCCTGAGTGTTGGGACCCACCAGCTACATCTTCACACGCAAGGAAGTGCTTGACAGTCGGGACCCACCTGGTCGAAGCGTATGTAGCGTTGTCATTCTGGTCGCGAACGTGTACGTACATACTGGTCGATGTAGAGGCGCGCACGTGTCGAAGTAGAGGCGCGCACGTAGCATGTACACGTACGTACAGCGGCCAGTGTGCAAGAAAGAAAATACGGCCACATACGTACATATGGGCAGGGTCTCGAATGCCTACTCGCGCATACGTATTTCCATGGCTCGTGTACATGGCTGGTCGAAACGGAGAAACAGCGTCATTGTCCTGTTCATGGGGAGCCAACCGGCTAGGTCGGAACGGAATGCATCGTCGTGTTCATCGGGAGGGCTTGGACGGAATAGCCGATGGAAACGAGGCCTGGCGTACCGCAGGATGGAGGAAACGGCCTTGTGTTCGACCGGCCACATTCGAAACGGGATCCTGTTCATCGGGAGGGGTCTGGCGTACCGCAAAACGGAGGAAACAGACCTCCTACGGTCGAAATGGGGGTCCTGTTGATCGGGAGGGGTGTGGCGTACCGCAAAACGGAGGAAACGGACTTGTGTTGGAGCGCTACGGTCGAAACGGGGGTCCTGTTCATCGGGAGGGGTGTGGCGTACCGCAAAACAGGACTCCACAGGATACTGTTCATCTCCACCATCGACCCCCTCTAGCCTCCACGGGGCTACTGTTCATCCACCGTCGACCTCCTCCAGCCTCCACCTGCGACTGTTCATCCACGGGCTCCTGTTCATCCAGCCTCCACCGCGCGCTACTCCACCGGCTACTGTTCAACCAGCCCTCTCCATGGGCTCCTGTTCAACCACCCCTCCATAGGCTACTGTTCATCATGCCCTCCACCGTCTACTGTTCATCCTGCCCTCCACGGGGT
The DNA here is from genome assembly GCF_018294505.1 of Triticum aestivum. Lineage (NCBI taxonomy): Eukaryota > Viridiplantae > Streptophyta > Magnoliopsida > Poales > Poaceae > Triticum > Triticum aestivum. The sequence continues at coordinate 141,169,708 of NC_057808.1, read as the reverse complement.
GGTCCTGTTCATCCAGCCCTCCACGGGGTCCTGTTCATCCACCCCAACTGGCTCGATCCAACGGGGTACTCTTCATCCAGAGGCAACACCACGGGGTCTTGTTCATCCACCCCCACCGGGAACTGTTCATCCAAACCCCCCAGCAACACTCACTGTTCATCCAGAGGCAGCATCGATCGGCTTCAGTTAGCAGCAGTAGCGAAGGAATCGCTCGATCGGGTTCAGTTAACAGCCATCGATCGATCGCTCGGGTTCAGTAACGCGTAGCCTGCAGTGCAATCGCTCGGGTTTAGTTAGAGCCCAACGCCTCGCACACACGCGCGTACGTATGAGAGAAACGCGCATCGCTCGGCCCCCGACCACCCACCGTAACCGGGGACTCCCCGATATTTTCCACGCCCTCGCTTCTACCACGGTTTTTCCGTCATGGACGGCCCAAAGAATGTCATGCAGCAGCATCTCTGGCCCGCCCAGGATGAAAAGCCCATTTTCTGTAATGATTTTTTGTCATAGAAGTAGGACCCCACCACATCTATGATGATATCGGGTTTTGTCACAATTATCGTCATAGAAGTGTCATAAGTATGACAGAATTTTTTTTCGTTCGGCCCAAAATGTCACGGATGTGTCTTGTTTTTGTAGTGATAGTATTAGTCAATTATGCAACTCGTGAAAGAATTAATAAGGGAAGAGAAGATTCACATATAAATATCTATCCTAGAAATCTTTTGTGATTGTGAGCCCTCATCAAAATATTATATGCCAAAATTGTTGACGTTGGACAAGGAAGACAACTTAATGGTCTATGTTTGTTTATATTCACATAGAAGTCATATTGTCATAGATCCTTCAACATCTGGTGTTTGCCCCCTATCTTTGCTAGCAAAAAATTCCGCACTAAGTAGAGATACTACTTGTGCATCCAAAAACCCTTAAACCCAAATCTTATTTTCAAGTGTCCACCATACCTACATAGGGATTGAGCAAGATCCCTCAAGTAAGTTGTCATCGGTGCAAAAAGGCAATAAATATTGCTTCTAAATTTGTGAGATCATTTAGTGTAAGAGAAAATTGAGCGCTGCACGAACTTGTGATGGTGAAGAATAAAAGCAACAGACTGCATAACAAAGGTCGCTATCACAAGGGCCAATGTAACGTGACGTTCTTTTACACTAAGGGGTTGAGCATACAAACAAATAAGCGCATGGAAACCTCTGCTTCCCTCTGCGAAGGGCCTATCTTTTACTTTTACGTATTTACTTTTATGCAAAGAGTCAAAGTTTTTTACTATTCCTTTTTATTTTTCTCCTTTGGCAAGCATCATGTGGTGAGGAAAGATCTAGGCACATATGTCCAGCTGAATATAGATAGCATGAGTTATTATTGTTGACATCACCCTTGAGGTGAGTACATTGGGAGGCGAAACTATAAGGCCCTATCTTTCTATGTTTCTGGTTGAGACAGTTTGCTCATGTGTAGGGGTGAGTGTTAGCAATCATAGAAGACTATATGATGGTTGAGTATGTGGACTTGCCTAAAGACTCCGATACATGATCCTTCCTGAAAAGATGATGTATTGTAGTTGCAAATTTGACTGAGAACATATTTTGTTGCTTTTTAATAGAGATTTTGCTTTATACTTTGATTATGTGATGAATTGTTACTTATTCATGAGAAGTATATGATAAAAGTTCTATGATAAAAGTCTTATGTTTAATTTTGTTGTTGTTGTAATAACCAACATGATGCTTCTATGTCCGTATTTTGTTTTTATTGACACCTCTCTCTCAAAGTATGTGGACATGTTTTTCGATTTCGGTTTTCGCTTGAGGACAAGCAAGGTGTAAGCTTGGGGGAGTTGATACGTCCATTTTGCATCATGTTTTCTTACTCTTATTTATAATGTTTTTATTCGTAATAATGATTTTTTGAGTAATTATAATGCCTTTTCTCTCATAATATGCAAGGCGGTGCGGCGCTCTCTGCTCGCACCCGTCCGCATGTTTTGCTCACCATTGAGGCGGTCATGGCGCACTCCGCTCTGACGTCCCTGCGCGCGCTCTACTCGCTGTTGAGGCAAATTTACAATGGCAACGGTTAATAATTGTCTTACATATTCAAGATAAATTAAAATGCACATGCGGGAAGGCCGAAAACACTCACGACCTACATATGCAGATAATTATAATAAAATATAGGCTAAAAGGCTGAGCCGGCGGCCTTCCAACGACGGTCTTCCCGGACTCCATGATCAGGATAGCTCCCTTGCGGCCGTTTATTCCAAGTGTTCTCACCCGCCTCCGCCTACGGAGTTTTTGGCGCTAGGAGGCTCTTGGGGCTGCTGGGCCTATTCCAGAAGAGCTTGACAGCGTGTAATCGCGCACATGATATCTCCGCGGAACCGCTCCATTTCCATGTCTCTGGCCTGGTAACAAATTCCATCCATCACCTGCATCTTCAAGATATCACGTTGGCGATGTTCTACTTCGTCGGGGACATCAACTCCGCCAAGGATGCGCTCGAGCCTGGCCACCATATCGTTGGGATCGAGGTTGACATGGCCGCCGAGGGCAATGATGAAGCCACAGGCTGCCTGTGTCTTGACTGAATCGCAGAGGTCCTCTGCCCATTCCTTGTGGGGCATCAGGCTCTTGATGAGCACTGGTGCCGGCGACTCTTCGGGTGGGTCCTCGATCATACTGCTGAGCAGCTCTGGATATTTTGCATGGTTGATGGCAAACTGCTCATCAAACCTCCTCTGCAATATGTCGATTGTGCGCCCAAGGACTGTCACGCCGATATCGCTGCCGATGGGCCATGGTGCCTGCACCTGCCGATGAAGCTCTTGCTCTCCGACCTGCTCCGGCTCGTTCTCCTCGCCAAAGATGTAACGCAGGTAGGGGTCGACGTCGAAGCTTTGGTCGTTGCGTGGCATGCTTGGAATAACTAATGGTAGATGGCTGAGGACTAGATCTGCGCAAAGTGTTGCGACGGTGCATTGTCGCCTGGGTTATATGCAGCAAGCCATTAGCTGGTGGCGGGAAACCGATGAGGGAAGAGGCGTGGATTTTACAATTCACCCATGTGGAGCGCTGGAAGCATTCGCTGGAGCACGGGAAGACTAAGTGGTGCACACACACAACTCGAATACCGTATGTGGTGCCACGTGTTATTTATCACACACGTGTTAACATAAGGAAACGTATGTGTAACTTACTAATCATCGCACACGAGTACTCGTAGAGGCATCATGTGCGATACTCCTAGCCACCGCAAGCAACTAGTGTAACATCCCAAATTTTCAATTGGGAATGTTATACATAGGTCATTCATGCATATCATATTTTATTGCATTTTCATTTGCGATCCTCGAAGTTCTAAGCAACTCAAGGACCCGCGGAGAGAGTTGGGGATTTCACGATTTTCATATTTGAATTTTATCAAATATTGAAACAAGGATCACTTTGGTTTTAATTTATTTTCCCTTCAAAAATATTTCATATTAAAATATATATATGAGAGGAGATAATATGGCTTCTCCAATATAAATGAAATATTGGAGGAAAAATATTAAAATCAAATATTTGACTTTATTCGGATTTTATTGCAATTTTATTTGAATTAGGAAAAATACGCGTTTTTCAAAATTACATTATAGGTCCAAATAAATGTTCACTCTGTCCGGCATATTCTTAGAGGACGAGGAAAATTTATTTTGGGATTTTTGGAGTCCGTTTAGTATTTATTTTCTTCGTCTTTCTGTGACACGTTAAAAAAAGTGAACCGACTCCGGGCCGTGTCCGGCTAGGACACCTAGCCCGGCCGGCTTTATAAGCCGAGCCCGCGACCCCCGAGGCCCATAGAGCCGCGAGCCCCGCTGAAACCCTAGCCCGCCGCCGCCGCGCCGAGCCGCCGCCCCGCCGCCTTGCCGCGCCGCCGCCCCGCCGCCGGAGCCGCGCCGCTGCCTCGCCCACCCGCCGCCGACCTCGCCGAGGTATCCGCCGCCGCCGCGCCGTTCGTCAGTTTTTTCTCGAAAACCGTTCGTTTTTTTCGAAACCCTAGATCTCGTTTTTTTCTATTAGATCGGTTTTTCCGTCGGTTTATTTATTTTGCGGACGTTCGTCCGTTTGTTTGTTTAAACGAACGCCATTCACCCGTTAGTCACAGACAGCGAACGTTCGTTCATTAGCCTGTTCGTCAGTTTTTCTTTTTCCAGGGTTTTTCGCGATTATTTCCGATCGCGATTTCTGACCCGATTTTCGTTTTAGTTTATCTTTTCGCTCGTTTGTCGGAATCAGGCGATCCAAGCGCCTAGATCTTCGTCTCGAAGCCCTCTTTCTGTTTAACCAACTTGAACAAGATTTTGGTACTGTAAAATTTGACTTTAGTCCAGATTAGTAATCGGATCTTGTTTCTTTCGCAGTTTGAGTTTCGTTGCTCCGTTTGATTTGATTATTTTTGAAAACCGGAGTTCTTAAGTTGAACTTTCTGGTTAGATCTTGTTATTTGAGTTTTACCCATGCATCTTTTCTTGATTGCTTATATGTGTTATTGTTTGTTTGCAATAGAATTCCCGGAGTGCGAAGCGTGCTACTACGAGTCACTAGGTTTTGCGGATCGTTAGCAAGGCAAGTAACACATTGATCATACCCTTTTATACCCAATTTTTATGCATTAGTTACAATCCTCAAACCTTGCATGATTAGGATTCTTTTAACTTGTGGGTTTGGGAAGTAGATGATGAGCTAGAACCTATTGCGCTGTTTATTATCAAACCCTGGGAGTTACTTCTACGTTATGCTATTATTGCTATGCTATGCTCATAGACGTGGTTTGGGTTTGAGTGTATCCATGAAAAATGTGAGTTGTTAATTAATGGTTCAACTTAAGGTGGCTACTTTAATACACATCTGGGTGGATTGCTTGTTTGGGCACCTGGGGAATCCAGTGTTGTCCTAGGAGATCCCGGGGATATACCGTGTGATCCTCCTACGGTCCGCCACCCAAGCTCAAAGGGATCGTGAGATATTTCATGCTAGAAACTTCTGTGTGCAGCCACAAGCCATTATGGGCTCTGGCATAGTTGAGTATGTTGTGTGACCTCTTTCAGTGGTGGGCTAGCAGATGTAGAGGGAAGTAGGTGTAACTGTCCAGCCAGAGTAAAGAGTTAATGCTTCTGAAAGACTGTGTCTCGGTCATCTGTTTCTCAAACACCATGTAGTGCGAGAAATCCAATGGAGGAGATCGAGTCTTGTGGGGAAAAGTGCGTAAACCTCTGCAGAGTGTAGAAACTAATCATGGTTAGCCGTGTCCCCGGTTATGGATATCTTGAGTATCTAGTACTTGGATTATCCCATTGTATCTCATCACTCTAATTTAATTGGTTGGGTTGATAATTACTTTTAATTGGGATTGAGTTGGAGGTACCTTCTCAATGATGTTTCAACCACCATGATAGTTAAATAAAACTTATTCCTTTATTGTAGGAAAAATTGGCTTTTCGCAAAATCATATAACCATAGAGCCTCCACCAGTCATATATGGATATAGTGATAGCATTTATCTGTTCATTGCTCTACTATGTTATTTTGCCAGCATATTCCATGTGCTGACCTGTTTTCGGGCTGCAACGTATTATGTTGCAGACTTTTCAGACGAGGAGTAAGGTTTGCTAGGTCGTTGTCATGCACTCAGCTATGCCGTTGGAGTTGATGGACTCACTTTATCTTCCAAGCCTTCCGCTGTTATCGTTAGATGGCCTGAAGCCATATTTATTGTAATAAGTTCTCTTTTGAGATTCGATGTAATAAGTGTGTGAATGCTACTCTATTATAAATCCTTCGAGTACTGTGTGTGTCAGCATTACCGATCCAGGGATGACACTGAAGCACAGAGACTTGACCATTTGAGGTCGGGTCGCTACAAGATGGTATCAGAGCACACGCTGAATGTAGGACACGACCACTAAGAAAGCCATAGGTCACTCTTCTCTACTCATTTTTGACTCCTCTCCATTTTCTACTCTTCGGGATGGCGGATTCGAGGAACAAGTTTGCACAACCGGATGAAGACACCCCCTTTGGACGACACTTGAAGGAAGTCACTAGATACCTGAATATTGGAATACCAAGCTTCACCGGGACCTACAACGCCACTTTACCAGAAGAGGAGCATTGGATGATTCAAGTTCATGTGCCAGGAAGGACATTCACGCCAGTCACTGAGCCCATGGAGTTTTCTTTTAATGCACCCACCTGGAGTCTAGGAAAGAGCATGGCAGTCCACATCGCCATGGGACGCATCGGCGAAGTTTACCACAAGGATCTCATGGATACTATCTACCAGATATGCGGGCGCCGAGATGAGCAATGGGAGATAGTCAGCACCAGGAAGGACAGGTCCATTGCAGCATCCATCCAGGAGTTAAACCAGCACATTCGACGCCAGGAGAACCAAATGTGCGCAAGCATGATAGATTTGAAGAAGGCGATGACAAGGATCACCGAGCTAGAGGACGAACTCAAGTCTACACGTGATGGATATGAGGAGGAAATCACAATACTATTGGAGAAGAATGATGACCTGATTAAGAAGATCAGAGTGTTCATGGGAGATCCCACGCCAGGAGGAGAAGACGACGAACCCAAGGAGCTTCGTTCCGAAGACTACGTCATCATCGACGACACCGATTCCGACCCCGATGATAGTGATGATGATTATGAAGAAGAAGCTGGAGCGGACATCATGGAGTCTTCCACCGATCAAAATTTCTAGTAGACCACCATATGATCAGTAGTATTTTCCCCATGTAAATAGTATAGTCCGAGCACTGTAACGATAGTTAGATCGATTGTATGCCCTTGCTTGATTGATTGAGTGATATGATTGTGTTTGTCTCATGTGCATATGGGTAGTGTTTTCTCACTAGACCTAATTTCTATTCTACTCTCTTCCCTCTAAACCCATCAGATGCCTCCGAGACGTGACACCGGATTTGTCTTCCCACCGGAGATCACCCAGTTGATCCAGCAGCAGAATGCCTTGATGCAGATATTAGTCCAGAACCAAGGCAACAACAACAACAACAACAACGACGACAACAACAACCCTCCTCCAGTTGACAACTTAGCCCGTTTTCTGAGGTTACAGCCGCTGGTGTTTTCCAGTAGCACCGAGCCAACAGTTGCGGATGACTGGCTACGCAAGATTGGAAGGGAGTTGACCACCGCAGGTTGCACGGATGCAGAGAAAGTGCGTTTTGCCGGAGATTAGTTGGATGGACCAGCAGCCTCATGGTGGGAGAATTACACAGCCACTTTTCCCATAGCCAATGTCACTTGGGATCAGTTTCAGCAAGCATTCCGCACAGCTCATGTCTCAACTGGAGCTATGAGCATGAAGAAGCGTGAGTTTCGCAACTTACGCCAGGGAAATCGTACTGTGGCTCAGTACGTAGATGAGTTTAGTAAGCTATCTCGTTATGCCCCTGATGATGTGGCCACAGATGCCGCAAAGTAGGAGAACTTTACGGAAGGGCTAAATGATGAGATGAGCATGCAGTTGATGGTGGCAACAGTCAACAACTACCAGGAGTTGGTAGACAAGGCTCTTATGATTGAAGGGAAGCAGCAGCAGATTGAGAGCCGCAAGAGGAAGTATGGACAAGGAAAGTACAATTCTGGAGCTCAGCAGAAGCCTCATTTCACCCCGAACTCGGGAGAACTTATCCATAACCATGGAGGCCACACTCACAATGGAGGAAGTTCCCATAATCACAAAGGCCCCAAGAATGGAAATAGGAATGGAGCAGGCAGCAATCAGAATCGCTCTAACCCAGCCACACCCGCCAAGAAAGATCAATGTCACATTACCTGCTTCAAGTGCGGGAAGACTGGGCACTACGCCAATGATTGCCCAGAATTCAAGAACGGAAACGACAATGGAAGCGCTGGGAAGAAGCCCAACCCTTTCAATAGGGGACAAGTGAACCACGTGAACGTGGAGGAGGTTGAGGAGCAGCCTGATGCAGTTATCGGTAAGTTTTTGGTTAAGTCTTTTACTGCAATCGTTCTTTTTGATGCTGGTGTATCGCATTCATACATATCAAGGGGATTTGTGGATAAGTATAAGTTGCCCACTAAGGTACTTAGGACACCTATGTTAGTAAGTTCGCCAGGAGCAGAATATATGGCAAGGCAAGGATGCTTTCAGATGCCATTGACCATTGGAAGCCATGTTTTCCCCTCAGACCTGATAATTTTGCAGTCACAAGGTTTGGATGTGATACTAGGAATGGATTGGCTATCGATGTATGGAGGAAACATCGATTGCGCAAGTAAGTCAATTTTACTCACCACCCCGGAGGGAAAAAGGATCAAGTATGTATCCAGGCATGCGCCAAGGAGGACCCAAGTAAATTCTCTTACGGGAGTTGTTCAGGAGGAAGTGTCGGTAGTGAAGGATTACCCGGATGTATTTCCGGAGGAGTTACCTGGCATGCCACCAGATCGAGATATCGAGTTTTTGATAGAGCTGTTGCCATGCACCGAGCCTATATCAAAGAGACCATACTGGATGCCCGCAAACGATCTGGAGGAGATTAAGAAGCAGATTAAGGAGTTATTGGAGAAAGGTTATATTGGAAGAAGTTCATCACCATGGGGAGCCCCAGTGCTCTTGGTTGAGGAGAAGGATGGATCCTTAAGGATGGTTGTTGATTATCGTGCGTTGAATGAAGTAACAATCCAGAATAAGTACCCACTGCCGATGATCAATGATTTGTTTGACCAGTTGCAAGGAGCTAAGGTGTTTTCGAAGATCGATCTGCGATCAGGATATCACCAGCTAAAGATTAGGGAAAAGGATATACCTATGACAGCCTTCACCACAAGGTACGGGCTATATGAGTATACGGTTATGTCATTTGGACTGACTAACGCCCCTGCCTATTTCATGAGTATGATGAACAAGGTGTTCATGGAGTTCTTGGATAAGTTTGTTGTGGTTTTCATTGATGATATCTTGGTATACTCGAAGAATGAAGAGGAACATAAGGAGCATTTGCGTTTAGTTCTCGAGAAGCTCAGGGAACATCAGTTATATGCCAAGTTTAGCAAATGTGAGTTTTGGTTGAAGGAAGTTGGATTTCTTGGACATGTTATATCAGGAGAAGGTATAGCAGTGGATCCCACCAAGGTCCAGTCAGTCACAGAGTGGTTGGCACCCTCCTCAGTTGAAGAGATCCGCAGTTTTCTTGGACTCGCGGGATACTATCACAGATTCATTGAGAATTTTTCTAAGATTGCGAAGCCTATGACGACATTGTTGAAGAAGGACACTAAGTTCCATTGGACTGATGAATGTGAAGCAAGTTTCCAGGAGTTAAAGAAACGTTTGACTACAGTCCCAGTGCTGATTCTGCCGGATATACTCAAGGATTTCCAAGTGTATTGCGACGCCTCTCGCTTAGGACTTGGAGGAGTACTTATGCAAGACGGGAGAGTTGTTTCGTATGCCTCACGACAACTGAAACCACACGAATTGAATTATGCCACGCATGATTTGGAGTTAGCAGCTTTGGTGCATGCGCTCAAGACCTGGAGACATTTTCTCATTGGAAACCGTTGCGATGTATACACGGATCACAAGAGTTTGAAGTACATCTTTACTCAGAAGGAGCTGAACCTCAGGCAGAGGAGATGGTTGGAGCTCATAAAGGATTATGACATGAAGCTGCATTATCATCCAGGAAAGGCCAATGTCGTAGCAGACGCTTTGAGCCATAAGAGTTATGTTAACACCCTCATAAGCGGAGGGATGCCAAAAGAGTTAGCCGAGGATCTCAGGGAGCTACATTTGGAGATTGTTCCTAGAGGTTTTGTTGCAGCAATGGAAGTTCAATCCACATTGTTGGGAAAGATTCGAGAAGCTCAGAAAGATGATAAAGAGATTTCTGAGATAAAAGCGAAGATGAGCGAAGGAAAAGCCAAAGGTTTTCGTGAGGATGAGCACGACACCTTGTGGTTCAAGGACCGCATTTATGTGCCCAATAATGCAGAGATCAAGAAGCTGATACTTCAAGAAGCTCATGACTCGCCATACTCGATACACCCCGGAAACACTAAGATGTATTTGGATTTGAAGGAGCGTTTCTGGTGGACTGGTATGAAGAAGGATATTGCTGAGTATGTAGTCATATGTGATGTATGTCAGAGGGTGAAGGCAGAACATCAGAAGCCAGCAGGATTACTGCAGCCTATGCCGATACCCGAATGGAAATGGGATAAGCTTGGCATGGATTTTATCACCGGATTGCCCAGGACCCGATCGGGGTATGATTCTATCTGGGTAGTAGTGGATCGCTTGACCAAAGTAGCCCACTTTATCCCAGTGAAAACCACCTATACAAGTGCGAAGTTGGCCAAGATATACATGACCAGGATCGTATGTCTGCACGGAGTTCCGAGGACCATCGTATCACATAGAGGAACACAGTTTACCTCAAAGTTTTGGCACCAGCTACACCAGACTTTGGGAACCAGGTAGGAGTTCAGTATAGCTTTTCATCCACAGACAGATGGACAGATAGAGAGAGTCAATCAGATTCTGGAGGACATGTTGAGAGCTTGTGCGCTAGACTATGGGTCTAAGTTGGGATGACAATTTACCCTATCGCGAGTTCTCATACACAACAGCTACAAGGCCAGTTTGAAGATGGCACCTTCGAAGCCCTGTATGGAAGAAGATGCCGAACACCGTTGATGTGGGATGAAGTTGGAGACCGCCAGTTGTTTGGACCGGATTTGATTAAGGAATCTGAAGAGAAGGTTAAGCTGATTCGAGATAGACGAAGGTAGCTCAGTCCCAACTAGAAGAGTTATGCAGATTCGAAACGCAGAAACATGAAGAACAGGCAGTCTACGATACTTCGGAGACAGGGTGGTTAGCCCAGATATCTGCGACGTGTCACCTGTACTATCGAGGAGTTTAAAGCGTCTTGTGGCAAGTTAAAGTTTTGCCATCTGCGAGCTCTTTGCCGTCCGCTAGCAGACGGCAAAGAATCTTTGCCATCTGCTGGCAGACGGCAAAGAGAGAGGTGGCCCCCACCCCCCGCCCGTTTGGAAAAAACTTAACGCCCCACCTCTTTGCCGTCTGCTAGCAGACGGCAAAGAGACATAAAGGCGGACGGCAAAGAGGAGAGTATCTAACTGCCCCTACCCCCCCCCCCCCCCCCGCCCGTTACTCTGTCTTCTCTCCCTCTCTCCTCCCCGACGCGCCCCGCCACCACATCCCACCCCACCGCTTAACGGACTGACAGCGCAATTATTGCCGTCCGCTCTCTTTGCCGTCCGCTGCAGACGGCAAAGGGCCTTTGCCGTCAGCCGCCCGGAAGCAGATGGCAAAGTAGCTCTTTACCGTAGCCTACTTTGCCGGAGCCTTTTGCTGTCCGCGGCTGACGGCAAAGGTCTTTGCCATCCGCCATTCATGCCTTTGCCGTCCGCCGTGGCAGACGGCAAAATAGCTGATTCCTGTAGTGTTTGGAACGTATGGGAGAGGTTGCCTACAAGTTGGAGTTACCTGAAGGACTGTCAGGAGTACATGATGTGTTTCACATTTCCCAGTTGATGAAGTGCCATGCAGAGATGACCGATATTCCTCTGAGAGATACAGTGCCCCTAGAAGCGATTCAGTTGGACGGTGATTTGACATATGAGGAGAAACCTTTCAAGGTTCTAGAGTTTGCTAGCCGGGTTACTCGCAGCAAGGTTATCAAGTTTTGCAAAGTACAGTGGAGCCACCATACCGACGATGAAGCCACTTGGGAACGAGAGGATGATCTGCGCAAAGACCACCCACACTTATTTCCGAGCCAACCCGAATCTCGAGGGCGAGATTCATCTTAAGGGGGGTAGGTTTGTAACATCCCAAATTTTCAATTTGGAATGTTATACATAGGTCATTCATGCATATCATATTTTATTGCATTTTCATTTTCGATCCTCGAAGTTCTAAGCAACTCAAGGACCCGCGGAGAGAGTTGGGGATTTCATGATTTTCATATTTGAATTTTATCAAATATTGAAACAAGGATCACTTTGGTTTTAATTTATTTTCCCTTCGAAAATATTTCCTATCAAAATATATATATGAAAGGAGATAATATGACTTCTCCAAAATAAATGAAATATTGGAGGAAAAATATTAAAATCAAATATTTGATTTTATTCGGATTTTATTACAATTTTATTTGAATTAGGAAAAATACGTGTTTTTCAAAATTGCATTATAGGTCCAAATAAATGTTCACTCTATCCGGCATATTTTTAGAGGACGGAGAAAATTTATTTCGGGATTTTTGGAGTCCGTTTAGTATTTCTTTTCTTTGTTTTTCTGCGACACGTTTTAAAAAAAAAAGTGAACCGACTCCGGGCCGTGTCCGCCTAGGACACCTAGCTCGGCCGGCTTTATAAGCCGAGCCGCGACCCCGAGGCCCATAGAGCCGCTAGCCCCGCCGAAACTCTAGCCCGCCGCCGCTTGCGCGCCGCCGCCCCGCCGTTTGCCGCCCACCGCCGAAGCCGCGCCGCCGCTCGCCCGCCCGCCGCTGGAGCCAGCCGCCGTCCGCCATCCCGTCTCTGCCGCCGACCTCGCAAGGTAGCCGCTGCCGCCGCGCCGTTTGTTGGTTTTTTCTCAAAAACTGTTCAGTTTTTTATGAAACCCTAGATCTCATTTTTTTTCTATTAGATCGGTTTTTCTGTCGATTTATTTATTTTGCGGACGTTCGTCCATTTGTTCGTTTAAAGGAACGCCGTTCACCCATTAGTCACAGACAGCGAACCTGCATTCGTTAGCCTGTTCGTCAGTTTTTCTTTTTCCACAGTTTTTCGCGATTATTTCCGATCGCGGTTTCGGACCCGATTTTCGTTTTAGTTTATCTTTTCGCTCGTTTGTCGGAATCAGGCGATTCAAGCTCCTAGATCTTCGCCTCGAAGCCCTCTTTCTGTTTAACCAACTTGAACAAGATTTTTGTAGTGTAAAATTTGACTTTAGTCCAGATTAGTAATTGGATCTAGTTTCTTTCGCAGTTTGAGTTTCGTTGCTCCGTTTGATTTGATTCTTTTTGCAAACCGGAGTTCTTAAGTTGAACTTTCTAGTTAGATCTTCTTATTTGAGTTTTACCCATGCATATTTGCTTGATTGCTTATGTGTGTTATTGTTTGTTTGCGATAGAAATCCCGGAGTGCGAAGCGTGCTACTACGAGTCACTAGGTTTTGCGAATCGTCAGCAAGGCAAGTAACACATTGATCATACCCTTTAATACCCAGTTTTTATGCATTAGTTACAATCCTCAAACCTTGCATGATTAGGATTCTTTTAACTTGTGGTTTTGGGAAGTAGATGATGAGCTAGAACCTATTGCCCTGTTTATTATCAAACCCTGGGAGTTACTTCTACATTATGCTATTATTGCTATGCTATGCTCGTAGACGTGGTTTGGGTTTGAGTGTATCCATGATAGATGTGAGTTGTTAATTAATGGTTCAACTTAAGGTGGCTACTTTAATAGACATCTGGGTGGATTGCTTGTTTGGGCACCTGGGGAATCCAGTGTTGTCCTAGGAGATCCCGGGGATATACCGTGTGATCCTCCTACTGTCCGCCACCCAAGCTCAAAGGGATCGTGAGATATTTCATGCTAGAAACTTCTGTGTGCAGCCACAAGCCATTATGGGCTCTGGCATAGTTGAGTATGTTGTGTGACCTCTTTCAGTGGTGGGCTAGCAGATGTAGAGGGAAGTAGGTGTAACTGTCCAGCCAGAGTAAAGAGTTAATGCTTCTGAAAGACTGTGTCTCGGTCATCTGTTTCTCAAACACCATGTAGTGCGAGAAATCCAATGGAGGAGATCGAGTCTTGTGGGGAAAAGTGCGTAAACCTCTGCAGAGTGTAGAAACTAATCATGGTTAGCCGTGTCCCCGGTTATGGACATCTTGAGTATCTAGTACTTGGATTATCCCATTGTATCTCATCACTCTAATTTAATTTGTTGGGTTGATAATTACTTTTAATTGGGATTGAGATGGAGGTACCTTCTCAATGATGTTTCAACCACCATGATAGTTAAATAAAACTTATTCCTTTGTTGTAGGAAAAAATTGGCTTTTCGCAAAATCATATAACCATAGAGCCTCCACCAGCTATATATGCATATAGTGATAGCATTTATCTGTTCATTGCTCTACTGTGTTATTTTGCTAGCATATTCCATGTGCTGACCAGTTTTCGGGCTGCAACGTATTATGTTGCAGACTTTTCAGACAAGGAGTAAGGTTCGCTAGGTCATTGTCATGCACTCAGCTGTGCCGTTGGAGTTGATGGACTCACTTTAGCTTCCAAGCCTTCCGCTGTTATCGTGTTCGATGGCCTTAAGCCATATTTATTGTAATAAGTTCTCTTTTGAGACATTCGATGTAATAAGTGTGTGATTTCTACTCTGTTATAAATCCTTCGAGTACTGTGTGTGTCAGCATTACCGATCCAGGGATGTCACTGAAGCACAGAGACTTGACCGTTTGAGGTCGTGTCGCTACAAATAGTTTGCATTTTTTCAAAGTTTTTTGTACGAACAGAATCGCACACAAACTAACTATAGTAACCGTCTGTGTTATAATTTCTCATCGCAAACAACATCCGAGTGGGTTTTTTGTTGCGTATCACACACATGTTGTTTACACGAATCATTTGTGTTCTTTTGGCTCATCGCAAACATTTCATCTATGTGAATTGTATGCTGCATATCACACACATCTTGTTAAGTTGAACCGGTTCTGTTCTCTTCCCTAATCGAAAACAGTACGTCCGGGTGAACCGTATGCCATATATCACACACACCTTGATTTGGCTGACCGTCTCTGTTGCATTCCCTAATAACACACAGTTCATCGGAGCTAACTGTATGCCGTATATCGCACACACATTGATATGGATCCCGTTTCTGTTGTTCTGCCTCATCGCAAATAGTTCTTTTGGATCAACCGTATGCACCGCATCGCGCACGTAACTAAAATATGAACTATGTTTGATGTCTCCGCCATCGCAAATGTTTTGCATCTTTTTTGACGTTTTTTACATCCCCGTTTGCGATTAATGCATTGCACACAGTTTCGTCAAAGGGTCTCTGATCATAGTGTCGCGTTAGCAGCATCCTGCAACAGTGATGATTTGAATATTTTGTGTGATGAAGAAGGAGCATAGCCAAACTATATGATTTTGTAGGGGTAGCTTTCTTTGGCCATGTTATTTTGAGAAGACATGATTGCTTTATTAGTATGCTTGAAGTATTATTGTTTTTATGTCAATATTAAACTTTTGTTTTGAATCTTATGGATCTGAACATTCATGCCATAATAAAGAAAATTACATGGATAAATATGTTAGGTAGCATTCCACATCAAAAATTCTGTTTTTATCGTTTACCTACTCGAGGAGGAGCAGGAATTAAGCTTGGTGATGCTTGATACGTCTCCAACGTATCTGTAATTTTTGATTGTTCCATGCTATTATATTATCTGTTTTGGATCTTTTATATGCATTAATATGCTATTTTATATTATTTTTGGGACTAACCTGTGAACCTAGAGCCCAGTGCTAGTTTTTTTTTTCTAGTTTTTGAGCTTCGCAAAAAAGGAATACCAAACGGAGTCCAAAGGGAATAAAACTTCACGATGATTTTTCTTGGACCGAAGACACCCAGGGGACTTGGAGTCTGATATGTCCATTTTCCATCATGCTTTTATGTTGATATTTATTAGATTATGGGCTGTTATTACACATTATATCACAATACTTATGCCTATTCTCTCTTATTTTACAAGGTTTACATGAAGAGGGAGAATGCCGGCAGCTGGAATTCTGGACTAGAAAAGGAGCAAATATTAGAGACCTATTCTGCACAAATCCAAAAGTCCTGAAACTTCACAGAGCATGGTTTTGGAATATACAAAAAAATTTGGGCGAAGAAAGTACCAGAGTGGGGCCACCAGCCAACCACAAGGGTGGAGGGCGTGCACTACCCCCCTGGGCGTGCCCCCCGACCTTGTGGGCCCCTTGGCAGGCCTCCGGTACCCATCTTTGGCTATATGGTGTCTTTTACCCTGAAAGAAATCAAGAAGAAGCTTTCGGGACGAAGCACCGCCGTCCCGAGGTGGAACCTGGGCAGAACCAATCTAGGGCTCCAGCGGAGCTGTTCTGCCGGGGAAACATCCCTCCGGGTGGGGGAAATCGTCGCCATCGTCATCAACATTGATCCTCTCATCGAGAGGGTGTCAATCTCCATCAACATCTTCACCAGCACCATCTGCCCTCAAACCCTAGTTCATCTCTTGTATTCGATCTTGGTCCCAAAACCTCAGATTGGTACCTGTGGGTTGGTAGTAGTGTTGATTACTGCTTGTAGTTGATGCTAGTTGGTTTATTCGGTGGAAGATCATATGTTCAGATCCTTTATGCATATTAATACCCCTCTGCTTATGAACATGAATATGATTTGTGACAAGTTATGTTTGTTCCTGAGGACATGGGATAAGTCTTGTTATAAGTAATCATGTGAATTTGGTATTCGTTCAATATTTTGATGAGATGTATGTTGTCTTTCCTCTAGTGGTGTTATGTGAACGTCGACTACATGACACTTCACCATTATTTGGGCCTAGGGGAAGGCATTGGGAAGTAATAAGGAGATGATGGGTTGCTAGAGTGACAGAAGCTTAAACCCTAGTTTATGCGTTGCTTCGTAAGGGGCTGATTTGGATACATATGTTTCATGCTATGGTTAGGTTTGCTTTAATACTTATTTTGTAGTTGCGGATGCTTGCAATAGGGGTTAATCATAAGTGGGAGGCTTGTCCAAGGAAGGGTAGTACCCAGGCACCGGTCCACCCACATATCAAATTATCAAAGTAACAAACGTGAATCATATGAGCATGATGCAAACTAGCTTGACAACAATTCCCATGTGTCCTCGGGAGCGCTTTGCTTTATATAAGAGTTCGTCTAGGCTTGTCCTTTGCTATAAAAAGGATTGGGCCACCTTTATGAACCTTGTTTACTTCTATTACTTGTTACCCGTCACAATTTATTTTATCACAAAACTATCTGTTACCGATAATTTCAGTGCTTGCAGAGAATACCTTGCTGAAAACCGCTTGTCCTTTCCTTCTGCTCCTCGTTGTGTTCGACACTCTTACTTATTGAAAGGACTACGATAGATCCCCTATACTTGTGGGTCATCAAGACTCTTTTCTGGCGCCGTTGCCGGGGAGTGAAGCGCCTTTGGTAGGTGGAATTTGGTAAGGAAAAATTTATATAGTGTGCTGAAATTTACTGTTACTTGTTACTATGGAAAGTAATCCTTTGAGGGGCTTGTTCGGGGTATCTTCACCCCAACCATTAGAGCAAAGAGTTGCTCCTCAACCTACTGAACCTACTAAAAATGTTTACTTTGAAATTCCTTCGGGTATGATAGAGAAACTGCTAGCTAATCCTTTTACAGGAGATGGAACATTGCATCCCGATTTGCACCTAATCTATGTGGATGAAGTTTGTGGATTATTTAGGCATGCAGGTATGCCCGAGGATGTTATCAAGAAGAAGGTCTTCCCTTTATCTTTGAAGGGAAGACATTTCCATGGTTTAGGCTATGTGATGATATGGGATCATGGAACTACAACTGATTGAAATTGGAATTTCATCAGAAGTTTTATCCTATGCATCTTGTTCATCGTGCTCGTAATTATATATATAATTTTTGGCCTCACGAAGGAGAAAGCGTCGCTCAAGCTTGGGGGAGGCTTAAGTCAATGTTATTTCATGACCCAATCATGAGCTCTCAAGGGAAATTGTTATTCAAAAAATTTATGCTCGGCTTTCTCTCAATAATCGCTCCATGCTCGATACTTCTTGTACTGGTTCTTTTATGATGAAGACTATTGAATTCAAATGGGATTTATTGGAAAGAATTAAATGCAACTCTGAAGATTGGGACCTCGACGAAGGTAAGGAGTCAGGTATAACACCTAAGTTTGATTGTGTTAAATCTTTTATGGATACCGATTTTTTCCGTGAATTTAGCGCTAAATATGGACTTGACTCTGAGATAGTAGCTTCTTTCTGTGAATCATTTGCTACTCATGTTGATCTCCCTAAGGAGAAGTGGTTTAAATATAATCCTCCCATTTAAGTAAAAGTAGTTGAACCTATTAAAGTTGAAGAAAATACTATCACTTATGATGTTGATCCTATTGTTCCTACCGCTTTGAGAAACCACCTTTCCCTGTTAGAATAAAGGATCATGCTAAAGCTTCAACTGTGGTTCGTAAGAGTAGTACTAGAACACCTACACCTCCTGAGTAAATTAAAGTTGAACCTAGTATTGCTATGGTTAAAGATCTCTTAGCCGATAATATTGATGGGCATGTTATTTATTTTTTAATGAAGCTGCTAGAATTGCTAGACCCGATACTAAGGGTAAACATAGACCTGTTGTTGGCATTCCTGTTATTTCTGTTAAACTAGGAGATCATTGTTATCATGTCGTATGTGATATGGGTGCTAGTGCAATTGCAATACCTCATTCCATATACAAAGAAATTATGCATGATACTGCACCTGCTGAGATAGAAGAGATTGATGTTACAATTAAGCTTGCCAATAGAGATACTATTTCACCAGTTGGAATTGTTAGAGATGTTGAAGTCTTGTGTGGGAAAGTTAAATATCCTACTGATTTTCTTGTTCTTGGCTCCCCACAAGATGACTTTTGTCCCATTATATTTGGTAGGCCCTTCTTGAATACTGTTAATGCTAAGATAGATTGCGAAAAGGATATTTTTACTATTGGTTTAGGGGATATGTCTCATGAGTTTAATTTTGCTAAATTTCGTAGACAACCCCATGATAAAGAATTGCTTAGTAAAGATGAAATTAGTGGTCTTGCTTCTATTGCCGTGCCTCCTAATGATCCTTTAGAGCAATTTTTGCTAGACCATGAAAATGATATGTTTATGAATGAAAGAAGGGAAATAGATGAAGTATTCTTTAAACAAGGTCCTATCTTGAAACACAACTTGCCTGTTGAAATTCTAGGGGATCCTCCTCCACCCAAGGGTGATCCCGTGTTTGAGCTTAAACCATTACCTGATACTCTTAAATATGCTTATCTTGATGAAAAGAAGATATATCCTGTTATTATTAGCGCTAACCTTTCAGAGCAAGAAGAAGAGAAATTATTGAAAACTATGAAGAAGCACCGTGCTGCTATTGGATATACTCTTGATGATCTTAAGGGCATTAGTCCCACTCTATGCCAACACAAAATAAAATTGGAGAAACACGCTAAACCGGTTGTTGATCACCAATGACGGTTAAATCCTAAGATGAAAGAAGTGGTAATAAAAGAAATACTAAACCTTCTGGAGGCAGGTATAATTTATCCCGTTGTTGATAGTCAGTGGGTAAGTCCTGTCCATTGTGTCCCTAAGAAGGGAGGTATTACTGTTGTTCCTAATGATAAAGATGAATTGATCCCACAAAGAATTGTTACAGGTTATAGAATGGTAATTGATTTCCACAAGCTAAATAAATCTACTAAAAAGGATCATTACCTTTTACCTTTCATTTATCAAATGCTAGAAAGATTATCCAAACGTATGCCTTTTGGTTTATGCAATGAACCTGCTACCTTTCAAAGATGTATGACTGCTATATTCTCTGACTTTTGTGAAAAGATTGTTGAGGTTTTCATGGATGATTTTTCGGTATATGGAACTTCTTTTGATGATTGCTTAAGCAATATTAACCGAGTTTTGCAGAGATGTGAAGAAACTAATCTTGCCTTGAATTGCGAGAAGTGCCACTTTATGGTTAATGAAGGTATTCTCCTAGGGCATAAAATTTCTGGAAGAGGTATTGAAGTTGATAAAGCTAAAGTTGATGCTATTGAAAAGATGTCATGTCCTAAGGACATAAAAGGTATAAGAAGTTTCCTTGGTCATGTCGGTTTTTATAGGAGGTTCATTAAAGACTTCTCAAAAATTTATAGGCCTCTGACTAATCTCTTACAAAAATATGTTCCTTTTATATTTCATGATGATTGTGTACAAGCATTTGAAATACTTAAGAAAGCCTTGATTTCTGCACCTATTGTTCAGCCACCCAATTGGAATTTACCCTTTGAAATTATGTGTGATGCTAGTGATTATGTTGTAGGTGCTGTTCTAGGACAAAGAGTTGATAAGAAATTGAATGTTATCCAATATGCTAGTAAAACTCTAGAGAGTGCCCAAAGAAATTACGCTACTACTGAAAAAGAATTTTTAGCAGTTGTATTTGCTTGTGATAAGTTCAGACCTTATATTGTTGATTCTAAAGCAACTGTTCACACTGATCATGCTGCTATTAAATATCTTATGGAAAATAAAGATGCTAAACCTAGACTTATTAGATGGGTTCTCCTACTACAAGAATTTGATTTGCATATTATTGATAGAAAGGGAGCTGAGAACCCCGTTGCAGACAACTTGTCTAGGTTAGAGAATGTTCTTGATGACCCACTACCTATTGATGATAGCTTTCCTGATGAACAATTAGCTGCATAAATGCTTCTCGTACTGCTCCATGGTATGCTGATTATGCTAATTACATTGTTGCTAAATTTATACCACCTAGTTTCACATACCAGCAAAAGAAAAAGTTTTTCTATGATTTAAGACATTACTTCTGGGAGGACCCACACCTTTATAAAGAAGGAGTAGATGGTGTTATTAGATGTTGTGCACCTAAGCATGAACAGGAACAGATCCTACGCACGTGTCACTCCGAGGCTTATGGAGGACACCACGCTGGAGATAGAACTGCACATAAGGTATTGCAATATGGTTTTTATTGGCCTACTCTCTTCAAAGATGCCGGTAAGTTTGTTTTGTCTTGTGATTAATGTCAAAGAATTGGTAATATTAGTAGACGTCAAGAAATGCCTATGAACTATTCACTTGTTATTGAACCATTTCATGTTTGGGGCTTTGACTATATGGGACCGTTTCCTTCCTCTAATGGGTATACACATAGCTTAGTTGTTGTTGATTACGTTACTAAGTGGGTAGAAGCTATTCCAACTAGTAGTGCTGATCATAACACCTCTATTAAGATGCTTAAAGAAGTTATTTTTCCAAGGTTTGGAGTCCCTAGATATTTAATGACTGATGGTGGTTCACATTTTATTCATGGTGCTTTTCGTAAGATGCTTGCTAAGTATGATGTTAATCATGGAATTGCATCTCCATATCATCCACAATCTACTGGGCAAGTAGAACTGAGTAATAGAGTGATTGAATTAATTTTGCAAAAGACTGTTAATAGATCTAGAAAGAATTGGTCTAAGAAACTTGATGATGCATTATGGGCCTATAGAACTGCATATAAAAATCCTATGGGTATGTCTCCGTATAAAATGGTATATGGAAAAGCATGTCACTTACCTCTCGAACTAGAACATAAGGCATATTGGGCCATTAAAGAGATCAGTTATGATTTCAAACTTGCCGGTGAGAAGAGGCTATTAGACATTAGCTCACTTGATGGATGGAGAACCCAGGCCTATGAGAATGCCAAACTGTTTAAAGAAAAGGTTAAACGATGGCATGATAAAAGGATACAAAAGCGTGAGTTTAACGTAGGTGATTATGTTTTGTTATACAACTCCCGTTTAAGATTTTTTGCAGGGAAACTTCTCTCTAAATGGGAAGGGCCTTACGTTATCGAGGAGGTCTATCATTCCGGTGCCATAAAAATCAACAACTTTGAAGGCACAAATCCGAAGGTGGTGAACGGTCAAAAAATCAAACATTATATCTCAGGTAATCCAATAAATGTTGAAACTAATGTTATTGAAACCGTAACCCCGGAGGAATATATAAGGGACACTTTCGAGAACGTTTCAAACTCCGAAAAGGAATAGGTAGGTGGTGCGGTAAGTAAACTGGCTCCAAAACAGTTCTAATGACAATTTTTCTCCGTTTTGGAATATTTAAGAAAATAGGAAAATAAGAGCGAGGAGGACACGAGGCATCCACGAGGGTGGAGGGCGCTCCCTACCCCCCTGGGCGCGCCCCCCTGCCTCGTGGGCACCTCGTGTGCCCTCCGGACTCTGTTTTCTTGCACAATACTTCTTTTAGTCGGTAAAAATTCATTATATAATCTCCCGAAGGTTTTGACCACCGTACCACGCAAATATCCTCTGTTTTTGTTTCAAGTTGTTTTCTGCCAGAATTGTCAAAGGCTAGGCATCATGTTGTCCCCCTCCTCCAACAATGAGGGCAACGATGCTTGGCTAATGAAGATAGAGCTGAAGAGAGAAGAACCCAGGGAGATCAACAAGGATGATGGGATCAAGAAGGCCATGAAGGATCAAGCTCCGGCAACAGAAGACGAAGACATCCTCCAACCTCATTACAATCTTCTTACCCCAACGAAGACTGAAGCTTTCAAGATGACTGAGTTAGCTCGCATACAAAATAAGTATCTCACACGTGAAAATATTTTGTTGAAGGATCATACACTACTGGAATCAGCTTCTTTGCCGTCCGCCATGGCGGACGGCAAAGGCATGGTTCACGGACGGCAAACCTCTTTGCCATCCGCCGGCCGACGGCAAAATGTCCGGATGAAAGGGTGCCAGCAAAGGCCTTCTTTGTCGTCCGCTTTTCAGAAACGGACGGCAAAGGATTGTGCCGTCCGCCATCCGATGCCAGCAGACGACAAAGACAACAGACGGCAGTGCGGTGGCGTGCGAGCCGTTAGGGGGTTAACGGCGCTCTTTGCCGTCCGCCAGCGGATGGCAAAGATTCAAATCACTTTGCCGTCCGCTGGCAGATGGCAAAGAGCTCAGCTAGGCAGTACTGCAAAGCTACAACGTGGCCAGCTATGCCGTCTGCTGGCAGACAGCAAAGTGATTTGAATCTTTGCCATCCGCTGGCTGACGGCAAAGTGACCAAATAGGCAGCCAGTGTTCCCATGTTTCACAGGTAGCTGCCACGTGTCCTCTTTGCCGTCTGCTAGCAGACGGCAAATAGCTTTGTCGTCCGCTAGCATACGGCAAAGAGGTTATAGTTCCCCTGTTTTTGTTTGAATCCATTTAATTTCACAGGAATTCACACACAGATATACATATATATATTTTCTTCACAAGCACACACAGATATTCATATATGATGTATCCAACACACTGATATACATATACATATCTATCTCCATCCATGACAACATACATATATACATAATAAACATAGTTCCATCCATATATACATATTACATATCACAATGTTCATCCAACACATTGTTCCATGCATCCATATAACAAGTTCCATGTTTTTCATCGATACAAACAAAAAAAGATAAGGGAAACAAGCACTCCATCCATGCAGGCTTCCATATAGTGAATTAAATCTGCAAAATGGAAACAAGAAAGTTAGAAAAGAAGAACACTAGAATCAGAAGAAGAAGAAAATGAAGAAGAAGAAGAAATCATACTTAGGTAAAATGGAGCTAACCTAGCTAATTGTGCAATTTTTGAGTGAACTAAGCATATTATGCCATTTTTGATATAACTTAGAGCTAACTTCATTTTGGAGAAGAAGAAGAAAACTAGAAGAAGAAGAAGAAGAAGCAGAAGTATTCTTCTTCTTCTTTTCTTCTCCTTCTTTTTCTTCTTCTTCTTCTTCTTCTTCTTCTTCTCTTCTTTTTCTTCTTCTTCTTTTCTTCCTCTTCCTGGATTTTCTTCATCTTATTATGTCATTTGTGGACTAAATAGGCTAAATTATGTCATAAATGGACTAAATAGGCTACATAAGAAGAAAAATGCCATTTTTGAGCTTACCTAGCTAATTATGCCATTTTTTTACCTAACTAAGCATATTATGAGATATAACTTAGAGCTAACTTCATTTTGGAGAAGAAGAAGAAAACTAGAAGAAGAAGAAGAAGAAGAATAAAAAGAAGAAGAAGACTAGAAGAAGAACAAGAAGAAGAAGAAGAAAAAGAAGGAGAAGAAGAAGAAGGAGTTGTTCTTCTTTTCTTATCCTTCTTTTTCTTCTTCTTCTTCTTCTTCTTCTTCTTCTTCTTCTTCTTCTTCTTCTTTTCTTCATCATCATCATCATCATCATCATCATCATCATCTTCTTCTTCTTCTTCTTCTTCTTCTTCTTCTTCTTTTCTTCCTATTTCTTCTTTTCTTCCTCTTCCTTGATTTTCTTCATCTTATTATCTCATTTGTGGACTAAATAGGCTAAATTATGTCATAAATGGACTAAATAGGCTAAATAAGAAGAAAAATGCCATTTTTAGCTTACCTAGCTAATTATGCCATTTTTGACCTAACTAAGCATATTATGCCATTTTTTATATAACTTAGAGCTAACTTCATTTTGGAGAGGAAGAAGAAGAAGAAAACTAGAAGAAGAAGAAGAAGAAGAAGAAGATGATGATGATGATGAAGAAGAAGGAGAAGAAGACTAGAAGAAGAAGAAGATCTGTTTACCATGCGCCCGGATATCAATATGGTAATCTTCTCCGATTACCAAAAACAAGCCATTTATGGATATTGTCAGTAAGTATGTGCAGATCCAGTATAGCGTCGTTTTCACTCCACAAGGATGAAGATCAAATGAATACTTATGATAAAAAAGATAGGGAAATCCTTGATTATTCAATGTCGGATCGAATCATGTCCAATGGCCATTGGAATTTTATCTATCCTTCTATTTTTCAAGATAATTCAGATTTGTTGCCGAAAAAGCAAAGAAATAGGTTCGTCATTCCATTACAATATCATCAAGAACAAGAGAAAGAACTAATATCCTGTTTTGGGATTTCGATTGAAATCCCCCTTATGGGTGTTTTACGTAGAAATACTATTTTTGCTTATTTTGACGATCCCCGATACAGAAAAGATAAAAAGGGTTCAAGAATTGTTAAATTTAGATATAGGACCC
>NC_057808.1:140867169-141139669 GCF_018294505.1 Triticum aestivum | reverse complement strand
ACGCTTGTAGACCTTCTTGCCCTTCTCAACCAGCTCGTCGTCGCTGTAGCTATCATCTAAAAAGGTGTCCTCGCTACCATCCTCCGGGCCACTAGCTTCCAGAGTCTCGTGGGCCGAAGACTCCGTGACCGGAGTCTTCTGGGACGAAGACCCCGTGACCGGAGTCTTTTGGTGAAAGGATCGATATAGTTGACTAGAGGGGGGGGGGTGAATAGGCAACTAACAATTTTTTAGCTTTTCTTTACCAATTTAAACTTTGCATCAAAGTAGGTTGTCTAGATATGCAACTAGGTGAGCAACCTATATGATGCAACAACAATAAGCTTGCACAAGTAAAGGCACGAGATAACCAAGAGTGGAGCCGGTGAAGACGAGGATGTGTTACCGAAGTTCCTTCCCTTTGAGGGGAAGTACGTCTCCGTTGGAGCGGTGTGGAGGCACAATGCTTCCAAGAAGCCACTAGGGCCACTGTATTCTCCTCACGCCCTCACACAATGTGAGATGTCGTGATTCCACTATTGGTGCCCTTGGAGGCGGTGACCAAACCTTTACAAACAAGGTTGGGGCAATCTCCACAACTTAATTGGATCTCCCAACGACACCACGAAGCTTCACCACAATGGACTATGGCTCCGCGGTGACCTCAACCGGCAAGGGTGCTCAAACACCCAAGAGTAACAAGATCCGCAAGGGATTAGTGGGGGGAATCAAATTTCTCTTGGTGGAAGTGTAGATCGGGGCCTTCTCAACCACTCCCGAGCAAATCAACAAGTTTGATTGGCTAGGGAGTGAGATCGGGCGAAAATGGAGCTTGGAGCAACAATGGAGCTTAGGGTTAGAAGAGGTAGTCAACTAGAGGAAGAAGACACCCCTTTTATAGTCGAGAACAAAATCCAACCGTTATCCACCTAACCAGCCTGCGACTTGCGGTACTACCGCACTAGGCAAGCGGTACTACCGCAAGGCCTCACGGTACTACCGTGACAGCCCATGGTACTACCGTAGCCACGGCAGGAGCGAGGACAAGCCTGACGTGCAGAGGCGGAGGGCGGTACTGCCGCTGGCGCGGTACTACCGCACCTCCTTGCGGTACTACCGCAAGGCAGGACTGGACTGTCCTGGGAAGGACGCGGGTGAATAAAATTACATCCGTGCCAACTTCCGCTGGAAAACAATCGATGCAAAAGTCCGACACGGTACTACCGCAAATGGCGAGCGGTACTACCGCGTGGCGGCTGAGCCAGGCCAGGGCGCGCGGTACTACCACGCACGATGTGCGGTACTACCGCGGAGGACGCGGATGTAAAAAATTACATCCGCCCCTACTACTGTATTGCAGCGGCACTTGGCCTGGGGGCCACGGTACTATAGCTCCTGAGGAGCGGTACTAGTGTGGGCTCCTGCAGTACTACCGCGCCGAGGTCCGGTACTACCGCAGGTTCCTGCGGTACTACCGCTCTGGGGAGCAGTACTACCGCGAGCCGAAATTCAACAACCAAGACATAATGCAAAGAGGATAAACGGAGGATGCTCCAAGGCGCAGGGGGAAAGGTGGAGACAAGGAAGAAAACGTGTACGTGATGATTCCACCCGAACCTTTCCGAAACGGACCCCCTCTTGATAGTACGGCTTTCCTATGACTCAATTCCACCAAAAACAAACGTAAAAAGAACGCCGTCTTCAATAGTCTTCGAGGGGCACCAAACCATCTTGTGCCTAGCGATGAAACATCTGAGAAACTCAAGGCACACGATTAGTCCGCAACAGCATTGTCATCAATCACCAAAACACCTTAGGGATAAATATGCCCTTACAATCTCCCCCTTTTTGGTGGATTGATGACAATACGGGATTTGCACAAAGGAAAATAATATTGAGCAAACGCAAACCCCTCCTCTCTAAAATATAGACGGGCTCCCCCTAGATGTGTGCAATCTAGATGGGTGCTTTGGACTGCACGGCACACATACTAGGATCAACACTCCCCCTATATTTTATAGACAAGGCATATCTTGCAATAGAAGGCTAACACTAAGCAGGATAGCAAACAAGAGCATAACATAAGTAGCACCATATATCATAAGCTCACTAAGATAAGATAGAGTGCATATGTCTTACACCATATGAAGGATAAGAGGATAAGTCTCACAAGCGCAAACCAAACCAAAGAAAACGAGGTTCAAACGAAAAGGCAAACAAACACGACTCGCAACGACTCACAAGCAAATCCCTACACTCTCTCCCCCTTTGGCATCGAGATGCCAAAAAGGCAGAGAGGACACCTACACACACGGGGTGGCTCAGGCAGAGTGATCGCTCGAACGCTCCTCGTCAGACTCGGCGGCGGGGACGGTCTCCTCGATGGGCTCCTCAGAATCATTCCACCTGTAGCCTTGCTTCGCCATCCATTCTGCCTCTGGGGTGATGTGCCTCTCTGACCTGCTGGATTCTGCTTACTCGTTCGTTAGGCTTACTCGTTCGTTACTCCCTTCGTTGCAAAATAGTTTAAATTTTAACTAAAAACACGGCAAGTATTTTGCGATGGAGGTAATAGTTAAATACCCTAAAACTGATAGTTCTTTCTTCTCCTCCTCCTCCTCCTCCTCTTCTTCTTCTTCCTCTTCCTCCCCCTTTCTACTTATTCTACTTTTCTTCTTCTTTTTTCATTAAACCTAAAACTAAACCTAAACAAAAAAAACTAAACTAAATAACCTAAACTATTTAAACTAAATAACCTAAACTAACTAAACTGAAAAAACTTAAACTAAATAACCTAAACTAAACAGAAAAGAAAAAACAGAAAAAAAACAGGGGCCGGGGCTCACTGTGGGGGGCGGCAACGGGTCGTGGAGGGGGCGACGATGGGGCGGCTGCGAGGCAGGGTGGCGACGGGGCTGGGAGGGCCGGCGATGGGCGATGCTCCTCGGGGGGGGGGGCTGTGGAGGGGGAGGCCGCGGCGGGACGGGGCGGGGACGGCCACGCAGGGGAGGGGCGGGGCGGCTGGACGGCCACGGCGTGGCTGGCCGGCGTGGAAGGGGCGGCGGGGGCGCGGTGGACGTCAGGGCGCCGCAGGGGAGGGGTGTTGGGCGACGTGGCGAGGGGCAAGAGGGGGGCGACGGGTGGTGGGGCAACGGGGCAAGGGGGCGGCGGGTGGTCGGGGCAGCAGCAGGTGGCTGGTGGCGGGGGCGACGGTGGTTGGCGGTGGTCTCGTCGGGGAGAGAGGAGAGAGAGAGAGAGGGAGGGGGCGGGGTGGGGAGCCGTCAGTTAGGTTATCTCTTTGCCATCCGCCCCCCTTTGCCATCCGCTTTTTTGCTCTTTGTCGTCCGCTCGCGGACGGCAAAGAGGGGGCCGTTAGGTTTTTTCTGAGCAGCTCGTTAGTGGGGCCCACCTCCCTCTTTGCCGTCTGCCCGCTGACGGCAAAGATTCTTTGCCGTCCGCCAGCAGACGGCAAAGAACTGGCTGATGGCAAAGACCTTCTTTGCCATCAGCCAGTTCTTTGCAGTCCGTTTTTTGCAAGCTGACGGCAAAGACCTTCTTTGCCGTCCGCCAGCAGACGGCAAAGAATTAGCAGACGGCAAATAAGCAAATTCCAGTAGTGATATAACCACACTCAAGGGCATTATCCGCAAATTGGAGGATCTCCTACGCTCGATGTGCGACTATCCATCATCACCACCATCTTGTTCACCAGCAAAGGAGAACTGAGTATCTGGTATGGGCACTCCCATTGGCAACTGCCAAGCTTGGGGGAGGTGCCCCGGTATCGTATCACCATCACACTCCTATCTTTACTTTTTTCTTAGTTCGATCCTTCTGGTAATATCTTGATCTAGTAGAATAAAGTTTTAGTATTATCTAGTTTTGAGTTTTGCTTTATGATCCTTATATGTAATCGAGTCCGTGAGCTATATATAATAAAGATTAGTTTTGAGTCAAGGGCTTCATTATCTTGCTATGATCTTGAGGGAATAAAAATAAAAGAGAAGAAAAAATGGATAAAGAGATCATATTGATCTTATGGAGAGTAATGACTTCACATATAAAAGAGTATGATGAATAAAAGTTGTTGAGAGTTGACAAACATAGTTTTGGTCATCGTTGCAATTAATAGGAAGTAATAAAGAAAGAGAGGTTTTCACATATAAATATACTATCTTGGACATCTTTTATGATTGTGAGCACTCATTAAAATATGACATGCTAAAAAGTTGATGTTGGACAAGAAAGACAACGTAATGGGTTATGTTTTCTTATATCTGAAATAAAGTATATTGTCATGGATCATCCAACATGTTGACCTTGCCTTTCCCTCTCATGCTAGCCAAATTCTTTGCACCAAGTAGAGATACTATTTGTGCTTCCAAATATCCTTAAACCCAGTTTTGCCATGAGTGTCCACCATACCTACCTATGGATTGAGTAAGATCCTTCAATTAAGTTGTCATTGTTGCCTGCAATAAAAATTGCTCTCTAAATATGTATGATTTATTAGTGTGGAGAAAATAAGCTTTATACGATCTTGTGATATCGAAGCAATAAAAGTGACGGACTGCATAATAAAGGTCCATATCACAAGTGGCAATATAAAGTGACGCTCTTTCACATTAAGATTTTGTGCATCCAACCATAAAAGCACATGACAACCTCTGCTTCACTCTGCGAAGGGCCTATCTTTTACTTTTGTCTTATACCTTATACAAGAGTCATGGTGATCTTCACCTTTCCTTTTTACATTCCTTTGCCAAGCACATTGTGTTGGAAAGATCCTGATATGTATATATATATATATATATATATATATATATATATCCAATTGGATGTAAGTTAGCATGAACTATTATTGTTGACATTACCCTTGAGGTAAAAGGTTGGCAGGCAACACTATAAGCCCCTATCATCCTCTGTTTCCGATTAAAACTCCATAACCATAAGTATTGCGTGAGTGTTAGCAATTGCGAAAGACTAAATGATAGTTGAGTATGTGGACTTGCTGAAAAGCTCTTATATTGACTCTTTCCTATGTTATGATAAATTGCTATTGCCTCAGTGACCGAGATCATAGTTTGTTAGTTTTCAATGAAGTTTCTGATTCATACTTGACATTGTGAATAGATTGTTACTTTAGCATAAGAAATCATATGACAATATATGTTGATGTTATAAGAATGATCATGATGCCCTCATGTCCGTATTTTATTTTATCGACACCTCTATCTCTAAACATGTGGACATATTTTTCGTTATCGGTCTCCGCTTGAGGACAAGCGAGGCCTAAGCTTGGGGGAGTTGATACGTCCATTTTGCATCATGCTTTTATATTGATATTTATTACATTATGGGCTGTTATTACACATTATGTCACAATACTTATGCCTATTCTCTCTTATTTTACAAGGTTTCATGAAGAGGGAGAATGCCGGCAGCTAGAATTCTGGGCTAGAAAAGGAGCAAATATTAGAGACCTATTCTGCACAACTCCAAAAGTCCTGAAACTTCACGGAGGCACGTTTTGGAATATATAAAACATACTGGCGAAAGAATTAACCAGACGGGGCCCACACCCTGGCCACGAGGGTGGGGGCGCGCCCTACCCCCCTGGGCACGCCCCCTGTCTTGTGGGCCCCCTGGCAGGCCTCCAGTGCCCATCTTCTGCTATATGAAGTCTTTCGTCCGAGAAAAAATAATAAGCATGCTTTCGGGACAAAAGACCGCCGCCACGAGGCTGAACCTGGCGAAACCAATCTAGGGCTCCGGCGGAGCTGTTCTGCCGGGGAAACATCCCTCCAGGAGGGGGAAATCATCACCCCCGATCCTCTCATCGGGAGGGGGACAATCTCCATCAACATATTCACCAGCACCATCTCCTCTCAAACCCTAGTTCATCTCTTGTATCCAATCTTTGTCCCAAAACCTCAGATTGGTACCTGTGGGTTGCTAGTAGTGTTGATTACTCCTTGTAGTTGATGCTAGTTGGTTTATTTGGTGGAAGATCATATGTTCAGATCCTTTATGCATATTAATACCCCTCTGATTATGAACATGAATATGATTTGTGAGTAGTTACTTTTGTTCCTGAGGACATGGGAGAAGTCTTGATATAAGTAGTCATGTGAATTTGGTATTCGTTCCATATTTTGATGAGATGTATGCTGTCTTTCCTCTAGTGGTGTTATGTGAACGTCGACTACATGGCACTTCACCATTGTTTGGGCCTAGAGGAAGGCATTGGGAAGTAATAAGTAGATGATGGGTTGCTAGAGTGACAGAAGCTTAAACCCTAGTTTATGTGTTGCTTCGTAAGGGGCTGATTTGGATCCATATGTTTCATGCTATGGTTAGGTTTACATTAATACTTCTTTTGTAGTTGCGGATGCTTGCAATAGGGGTTAATCATAAGTGGGATGCTTGTCCAAGGAAGGGCAGTACCCAAGCACCGCTCCACGCACATATCAAATTATCAAAGTAACGAACGTGAATCATATGAGTGTGATGATAACTAGCTTGACGATAATTCCGATGTGTCCTCGGGAGCATTTTCCTTCATATAAGAGTTTGTTCAGGCTTGTACTTTGCTACAAAAAGGATTGGGCCATCTTGTTGCACCTTATTTACTTTCATTACTTGTTACCCGTTACAAATTACCTTATCACAAAACTATCTGTTACCGATAATTTCAGTGCTTGCAGAGAATATCTTACTGAAAACCGCTTGTCATTTCCTTCTGCTCCTTGTTGGGTTCGACACTCTTACTTATCAAAAGGACTATGATAGATCCCCTATACTTGTGGGTCATCAGGAGAACCTTAACAAGGCCCTCGAGACCGAAAAGCAGTTGCAGAGTGATGACGCCACCACCCATAAGGACTATGTGGGCAACGTAAATCTCTGGATCGGCCGTCTCATCGACATCGCAGAGAAGCTCACCACGCAGCTAGCCGTCATGGGCATGCCGGAGGTCAGGTACTCCCAGGAGGCGAATGTGAGCCCCAATGCCAGGCTGACCTTGTTCTTCGAGCGCGTCCTCGATGCGTTGGAGCAGCTCCGCTCCAATCGAGCAACCTATCTGGCCAATGAGGCCCGGAAGCTTTGATGGAGCGCCCTGACCAAGGTGCTCACCAAGGGGGCGTTCTGGAACCCTAGCATCGACTTCGCCAACGCGCTTGAGAGCTTGCTGGAGGACACGGACCTCGCGGCGCTCGAAGAGCGTATCGAGCCCATCATCAGCTGCGTCGACGGAGTCAAGAGGGTGGAGGGCCAGCGCCGGGACTAGCCACCCTGTTTCTCCTTGCCCTGCGTGTTCATGCCCAAGACAATTTATCTTAAGTTAGAACCGCGGCAATCATTGATGTAATATAACTCTGCAGTACTTTGAGATGAAGCATCCTATCTTCCTGTTTGATCTTTCTTTGTATGTACACACCCTATGCCTAGTTGGATAGGTTTGCCGGCTCATAAACCCATGTTGTGGCGCTTTGAGGAACGGGTCCTTAGCAGCCTGTCGGGGGGCGCTTGCTGCCGAGCAAGCCACCTTGCCGTTCTCCGCGCAGCCACTCGAACTGTTGAGCGGAGTCGAAACAGAACAAGGGTGTTGCCAATAGCGGAAGGGTTCCCTTGCGCGCAGGTTTTCCATACAAAGAGCAAAATCTTTCGAGGAAAATAACCTTATAAAAAGGAAAATTTCTCAAGGTTCTGGATGACTTGGCTTTTCCGTCGCCATGCGGATGGTTGTTGCGGCTGCGGACATCACCACCTCGCCTAGCTGATGGCACCAGAGCATGGCTGATCGACGTCGCCTTCTTCTCTCGAGCCATCGCGATGAAGGAGTCGACGAGTTGACTTCAAAACTGGATTTTCACAGCATCAGCGCCCCCTACCTGGCACGCCAAGGATGTCAGGGCTCAGGGACGACACCTATGGGATCACAGGGAATCCCTACTACGGTTGGTGGGGCATGGGGCTGCACAAAGAGCGGGTGGAGAAGATCAACACGGGGGGATTTTTACCCAGGTTTGGGCCGCAAACGATGCGTAAAACCCTAGTCCTGCTTTGTGTGTATTTAGTGATCTTGAGCTCTTGAACTAGCTGCAGTGCATGCCCAGTCCAAAAAGTCTAAATCCCCCTCAGTACGCCTCGGGTCTACATTTATATGTCAAAGGGGTTGCCATAGTGGCACACAACAGGTGGTAAGTATGTACAGTGTAGAAGTTTATCTCCTGACATCATAGGACAAATGCATTTAATGCGCCGCCTATGTGTCCTCTTGCTTTATCGGGGACGACAAAGAAGCTCGTCCCGTCCATCACCGCCTCGCCTTGCTTCGACACGCGTCCAAGGTAGGCTGGCTGGCTGCTGAGCTGGTGCGGTGGCAGGGTCTTCATGAAGATCTGCATGCCACCATGCAGGTGCTTGGCTAGTTGGCCTAGAAGCTGCATGCTGCCACACAGGCGCTCGCCTAGTTGGCGGGCTGGCCGCCACGTCAGAACGGGTGCGGGGCAGTGAAAATCTGGCAAGTGCGGGCCTAGCCTTGGCCCCGCAGATGTCCCCGGCAAGGGCCTTGCCGGGGTCTCGTGGGCGTCCCTAGCAAGGATCTTGCCGGGGGTCCTCGTCTTCTGGTTCTCATCTAGTTTTGCAGGCCTTTGGTCTTTACAACGATCTGCATGCCACTACGCAAGGCACCCTTGAGTCTTGGCCTTGACGCTGTCGATGGTGCCTGAGCTCTCAGGCTCAAGGGTGGCGGCCTTGCTGGTGTTGGGCAAGTTGCCCCGGCAAGGCTCTTGCCGGGGCTACGTAGTCCGCCCCGGCAAGGCTCTTTCCGGGGGAAGCCCATCTTGTCCCTTTGCTCTTTATGCTTCTGGCTTGAGTGCTGCCTTGGCAGCGTTTTACCTTTGCTACCTCTACTTCGTCAAGCGTGGTCGCGGGTGTGGCAATGACTGCCCGTGCACAAGTAAAGGGGTACAGAAAGGCCCCTACTTTTGTACACCGACAAAGACTCTTTACTAGCGCCGTTACCGGGAAGTGAAGCACCTTTGGTAAGTGGAAATTGGTAAGGAAACATTTATATAGTGTGCTGAAATTTACTGTCAGTTGTTACTATGGAAAAGAATCCTTTGAGGGGCTTGTTCGGGGCATCTTCACCTCGACCGGAAGAGCAAAGAGTTGCTCCTCAACCTACTGCACCTACTGAAAATATTTATTATGAAATTCCTTCGGGTATGATAGAGAAACTGCTAGCTAATCCTTATGCAGGAGATGGAACATTACATCTTGATATACACCTAATCTATGTGGATGAATTTTGTGGATTATTTAAGCTTGCAGATATGCCCGAGGATGTTGTCAAGAAAAAAGTCTTCCCTTTATCTTTGAAGGGAAAGGCATTGACATGGTATAGGCTATTGGATGATATTGGATCATGGAACTACAACCGATTGAAATTGGAATTTCAATAGATGTTTTATCCTATGCATCTGGTTCATCGTGATCGGAATTATATATATAATTTTTGGCCTCGTGAAGGAGAAAGTATCGCTCAAGCTTGGGGGAGGCTTAAGTCAATGTTGTATTCATGCCCCAATCATGAGCTCTCAAGAGAAATTATTATTCAAATTTTTTTGCTCGGCTTTCTCATAATGATCGATCCATGCTCGATACTTCCTGTACTGGTTTCTATATGAAGAAGGATATTGAATTCCAATGGTATTTATTGGGAAGAATTAAACACAACTCTGAAGATTGGGATCTTGATGAAGGTAAGGAGTCAGGTATAAACCTTAAGTTCGATTGTATTAAATCTTTTATGGATACTGATGCTTTTCGTGATTTAACACTAAATATGGACTTGACTCTGTGATAGTAGCTTATTTTTGTGAATCTTTTGCTACTCATGTTGATCTCCCTAAGGAGAAGTGGTTTAAATATCATCCTCCCATTGAAGTTAAAGTAGTAGAACCAACGAAAGTTGAAGAAGAAATTATTACTTATAATGTTGATCCTATTGTTCCTACTGCTTATATTGAGAAACCACCATTCCCTGTTAGAATAAAGGATCATGCTAAAGCTTCAACTGTGGTTAGTAAAAGTAATACTAAAACACATACACCCTCTGAGCAAATTAAAGTTGAACCTAGTATTTCTATGGTTAAAGATATCTTGGATGATAATATTGATGGGCATGTTATTTATTTCTGAGATGAAGCTGCTAAAATTGCTAAACCTGATACTAAAGATAAACATAAACCTGCTGTTGGCATGCCTATTGTTTCTGTTAAAATAGGAGATCATTGTTATCATGGCTTATGTGATGTGGGTGCCAGTGTGAGTGCAATTCCGTATACCTTATATAAAGAAATTATGAATGATATTGCACCTGCTGAGATAGAAGATATTGATGTTACTATTAAACTTGCTAATAGAGAAACTATATCACCAATTGGGAATGTTAGAGATGTTGAAGTCTTGTGTGGGAAGATGAAATACCCTACTAATTTTCTTGTTCTTGGTTCCCCACAAGATAATTTTTGTCCCATTATATTTGGTAGACCTTTCTTGAATACTGTTAATGCTAAGATAGACTGCAAGAAAGATATTGTTACTGTTTGTTTAGGGGATATGTCTCATGATTTTAATTTCTCTAAATTTCGTAGATAACCCCATTATAAAGAATTGCCTAGCAAGGATGAAATTAGTGGTCTTGCTTCTATTGGAGTGCCCCCTGCTGATCCCTTAGAACACTATTTTGCTAGACAATGAAAATGATATGTTCATGAATGAAAGAAGGGAAATAGATGAAGTATTCTTTAATCAGGGACCTATTTTGAAACACAATATACCTATTGAAATCCTTGGTGATCCTCCTCCACCTAAGGGTGATTCCGTGTTTGAGCTTAAACAATTACCTGATACTCTGAAATATGCTTATCTTGATGAAAAGAAGATATATCCTGTTATTATTAGTGCTAACCTTTCAGAGCATGAAGAAAAGAAATTGTTGAAAAATCTGAAGAAGCACCGTGCATCTATTGGATATACTCTTGATGATCTTAAGGGCATTAGTCCCACTCTATGTCAGCACAAAATAAAATTGGAGAAAGATGCTAAACCATTTGTTGATCATCAATGACGGTTAAATCCTAAGATGAAAGAAGTGGTAAGAAATGAAATACTAAAGCTTCTGGAGGTAGGTATAATTTATCCTATTGCTGATAGTCAATGGGTTAGTCATGTTCATTGTGTCCCTAAGAAGGGAGGTATTACTGTTGTTTCTAATGATAAGAATGAATTGATTCCTCAAAGAAGTGTTACAGGTTATAGAATTGTAATTGATTTCCACAAATTAAATAAAGCTACTAGAAAAGATCATTACCCTCTGCCTTTTCTTGATCAAATGCTAGAAAGACTATCAAAACATAAACATTTTTGCTTTCTAGACGGTTATTCTGGTTTCTCTCATATACCTGTGTCAAAAGAGGATCAAGAGAAAACCACTTTTACTTGCCCTTTCGGTACCTTTGCTTATAGACGTATGCCTTTTGGTTTATGCGATGCACCTGCTACCTTTCAAACATGTATGACGGATATATTCTCTGACTTTTGTGAAAATATTGTTGAGGTTTCCATGGACGATTTCTCCATTTATAGAACTTCTTTTGATGATTGCTTAAGCAACCTTGATCGAGTTTTGCAGAGATGTGAAGAAACTAATCTTGTCTTGAATTGTGAGAAGTGCCACTTTATGGTTAATGATGGTATTGTCTTGGGGCATAAAATTTCTGAGAGAGGTATTGAAGTTGATAAAGCTAAAGTAGATGCTATTGAAAAGATGCCATGTCCTAAAGATATCAAAGGTATAAGAAGATTCCTTGGTCATGTTGGTTTCTATAGGAGGTTTATTAAAGACTTCTCTAAAAAATTTAGGCCTCTCACTAATCTCTTACAAAAAGATGTCCCTTTTGTTTTGATGATGATTGTGTAGAAGAATTTGAAATACTTAAGAAAGCCTTGATTTCTACACCTATTGTTCAGCCACCTGATTGGAATTTACCCTTTGAAATTATGTGTGATGCTAGTGATTATGCTATTGGTGCTGTTCTAGGACAAAGAGTTGATAAGAAATTAAATGTTATTCAGTATGCTAGTAAAACTCTAGACAGTGCCTAGAGAAATTATGCTACCACTGAAAAATAATTTTTAGCAGTTGTATTTGCATGTGATAAGTTCAGACCTTATATTGTTGATTCCAAAGTAACTATTCACACTGATCATGTTGCTATTAAGTATCTTATGGAAAATAAAGATGCTAAACCTAGACTCATTAGATGGGTTCACTTGCTACAAGAATTTGATTTGCATATTATTGATAGAAAGGGAGCTGAGAACCCCGTTGCAGACAACTTTTCTAGGTTAGAAAATGTTCTTGATGACCCACTATCAATTGACGATAGCTTTCCCGATGAACAACTAAATGTTATAAATGCTTCTCGTAGTACTCCATGGTATGCTGATTATGCAAATTATATTGTTGCTAAATTTATACCACCTAGTTTCATATACTAGCAAAAGAAAAAGTTTTTCTATGATTTAAGACATTACTTTTTGGATGACCCACACCTTTATAAAGAAGGAGTAGATGGTGTTATTAGACATTGTGTACCTGAGCATGAAAAGGAACAGATCCTACACAAGTGCCTCTTTGAGTCTTTTGGAGGGCACCACGCTGGAGATAGAACTGCACATAAGGTATTGCAATCTAGTTTCTATTGGCCCACTCTCTTTAAGGAGGCCCGTAAGTTTGTCTTGTCTTGTGATGAATGCCAGAGAATTGGTAATATTAGTAGACGTCAGGAAATGCCAATGAACTATTCACTTGTTATTGAACCATTTTATGTTTGGGGCTTTGATTATATGGGACCTTTTCCTTCCTCTAATGGGTATACACATATATGATGGAAAATAGACCCGAGTTTATTGTTGAGTTTTGTGTTGTGACATTTTCAAGTTTTGGGTATAGATTTGATGGACTATGGAATAAGGAGTGGCAAGAGCCTACGCTTGAGGATGCCCAAGGCACCCCAAAGTAATATTCAAGGATAACCAAGCGTCTAAGCTTGGGGATGCCCCGGATTTCCAATCATTATGCCCTCTTTCGTCTTCATCCATCGGTAAATTTACTTGAGGCTATATTTTGATGGACCACATGATATGTGTTTTGCTTGGAGCGTCTTGTATTATATGAGTTTTTGCTTTTTAATTTGCCACAATCATCCTTGTTGTACACACCTTTTGAGAGGGACACGCTTTAATCGTGAATTTGTTAGAATACTCTATGTGCTTCACTTATATCATTTGAGCTTGGCAGTTGCTCTAGTACTTCAGTTATATCTTTTTAGAGCATGGCGGTGGTTTTATTTTGTAGAAATTGATGAACTCTCATGCTTCACTTATATTATTTTGAGACTCTTAAAACAGTATGTCAATTTGCTTAGGTTATGAAATATTTCCTAATATGATGGGCATCCAAGAGGGGTATAATAATAACTTCCATACAGAGCATTGAATATATGAGAAATTTGATCCCTTGCATTTGTTTTGAGATATAAAGATGGTGATTTAGAGTCATGCTAGAGAGTAATTATGGACTGGTAGAAATACTTGTGTTCAAGTTTCGGATTCTCGAAGCATGCACATATGGTCAATCGTTATGCGATGACGTTAGAGCATGATTTATTTTTGATTGTCTGCCTTATGAGTGGCGGTCGGGGACGAGCAATGGTCTTCTCCTACCAATCTACCACCTAGGAGCATGCGTATTAGTAATTTGCTTCGATGGCTAATCTTCTTTTGTAATAAGTATGTGATTTCTTTATGACTAATGTTGAGTCCATGGATTATACGCACTCTCACCCTTCCACCATTGCTAGCCTCTCTAGCACCGCGCAAATTTCGCCGGTGCATTAAACCCACCATATAACCTTCCTCAAAACAGCCACCATACAACTTTGCATGATCATTTCCATAGCCATTCCGAGATATATTGCCATGCAACTTTCATCGTTCCGTTTATTATGACACGCACCATCATTGTCATATTGCTTTGCATGATCATAAGATAGCTAGCATGATCTTTTCATGGCTTGTATGTTGTTTTAATATTGTTGCTACGTTAGATCATTACACTTCCTGGTACACCACCGGAGGCATTCATATAGAGTCATATCTTTGTTCTAGTATTGAGTTGTAATTCTTGAGTTGTGAGGAAATAAAAGTGTGATGATTATCATTATTAGAGCATTGTCCCATGTGAGGAAAGGATGATGGAGGCTATGAGGCTCCAGACTTCAAAATAAAAAGAGGCCAAAGAGCCCAATGAAAAATTAAAAAAAGAGGCCAAATAACCCAAAGAAAATATAAAAAAAATGAGAGAAAAAGAGAAGAGGGACAATTTTACTATCCTTTTCCACAGTTGTGCTTCAAAATAGCACCATGTTCTCCACGATAGAGAGTCTCCTATTTTATCACTTTCATATACCAGTGGGAATTTTTGATTACAGAACTTGGCTAGTATATTCCAATGATGGGCTTCCTCAAATTGCCCTAGTACTTCGTGAGCAAGCAAGTTGGATGCACACCCACTTAGTTTCGTTTGAGCTTTCATACACTTGTAGCTCTAGTGCATCCGTTGCATGGCAATCCCTACTCACTTGCATCGATATCAATTGATGGGCATCTCCATAGCCCGTTAATTTGCCTAATTGATGTGAGAGTTTCTCCCTTTTTGTCTTCTCCTCATAACCACCTTTTGTTCCACCTATAGTGCTAAATCCATCGCTCACGCTCATGTATTGCGTGAAAGTTGAAAAGGCTTGATAATATTAAAAGTATGAAACAATTACTTGGCTTGTCATCAGGGTTGTGCATGATAAATACTTTGTGTGATGAAGATAGAGCATGACAAGACTTTATGATTTTGCAGGGATAACTTTCTTTAGCCATGGTATTTTGAGAAGACATGATTGCTTTATTAGTATGCTTGAAGTATTATTGTTTTTATGTCAAAATTAAACTTTTCTTTTGAATCGTATGGATTTGAATATTCATGCCACAATAAGAAGAATTGCATTGATAAACATGTTAGGTAGCATTCCACATCAAAGATTCTGTCTTTATCATTTACCTACTAGAGGACGAGCAGGAATTAAGCTTGGGGATGCATGATACGTCTCCAACGTATCTAATTTTTTTTGTTCCATGCTATTGTATTATCTGTTTTGGATGTTTTATATGCATTAATATGCTATTTTATATTATTTCTGGGACTAACTAATTAACGTAGTGCCTAGTGCCAGTTGCTGTTTTTCCTTTTTTTGGCTTTTATAGAAAATCAATAACAAACGGAGTACGAACGGAGTAAAACTTTATGATGATTTTTCTTGGATCAGAAGAAACCCAGGAAGCTTCAGGAGGAGGCCAGAAGACCTACGAGGACGCCACAAGCCGTAGGGACGCGCCCAGGGGGCCTCCTAGGCTTGTGGGGCCCTTGCAGACCTTCTAACCCTAACTCCACCACTACAAATTCTCAAATATTCCACTTACGTCCGAGGGCACAACAAAAATACTTTTCAGTCACCGCAATTCTGTTCTCTTGAGATCCCATCTCGGGGCCTTTTTAGGCACTCCGCCGGAGGGGGATACAATAATGGAGGGCGTCTACATAAACCTTGCTGCCGTTCCGATGAAGCATGAGTAGTTTCCCACGGACCTAAGGGTCCATAGCTAGTAGCTACGTATTCTCTCTCTTTGATCTTCAGTACAATATTCTTTTCGATGTTCTTGGAGATATATTCGATGTAATCTACTTTTGCGGTGCATTTGTTGAGATCCGATGAATTGTGGATTTATGATCAGATTATCTATGAATATTATTGAGTCTTCTCTGAACTCTTTTATGCATGATTAAGATAGCTTTGTATTTCTCTCCGGTCTATCGATTTGGTTTGCCCTACTAGATTGTTTTTTCTTGCAATGGGAGAGGTGGATTGTGATGGGTTCAATCTTTCGGTGTCCTCACCCAGTGACAGTAGGGGTAGCGAGGCATGTATTGTATTGTTGCCATTAAGGATAAAAAGATGGGGTTCATATCATATTGCTTGATTTTATCCCTCTACATCATGTCATCTTGCTTAAGGCGTTACTCTGTTCTTATGAACTTAATACTCTAGATACAGGCGGGAGTCGGTCGATGTGTGGAGTAATAGTAGTAGATGCAGAATCGTTTCGGTCTACTTGTCACGGACGTGATGCCTATATTCATGATCATTGCCTTAGATATTGTCATAACTCTTTGCTATTCCTTTAGCTTGCGTAGGTTTTTCCCTTGAAGAGGAAAGGCTAATGCAGCAATGTAGAGATAAGTATTTCCCTCAATTAAGAACCAAGGTATCAATCCAGTAGAAAAAACACGCAAGTCCCCAATATATGCACCTACACAAACAATCAAACACTTGCACCCAACACGAAAAAGGGGTTGTCAATCCCTTCACGGTCACATGCAAAGGTGAGATCTGATAGAGATAGATATAAAAGATTACTAAAATGTAAAAGTAAATAAATTGCAGCAAGGTATTTTTGGTATATGGATCTGAAAATATATGAGGGAAAATAGACCCGGGGGCCATAGGTTTCACTAGAAGCTTCTCTCTTGAAGGCAAATAATACGGTGGGTGAACAAATTACTGTCGAGCAATTGATAGAAAAGAGCAAAGTTATGACGATATACAAGGCAATGATTATGAATATAGTCATCACGTCCGTGTCAAGTAGACCGACTCCTGCCTGCATCTACTACTATTACTCCACACATCGACCGCTATCCAGCATGCATCTAGAGTATTAAGTTCATAAAGAACGGAGTAACACATTAAGTAAGATGACATGATGTAGAGGGATAAACTCAAGCAATATGATGAAACCCCCATATTTTTACCCTTGATGTCAATAATACAATACGTGTATCGCTACCCCTACTTTGTCACTGGGTGAAATCACGCAAGATTGAATCCAAAACTAAGCACCTCTCCCATTGCAAGGAAAACCAATCTAGTTGGCCAAACCAAACCAATAATTCAAAGAGAAATACAAATATATCAAATCATGCATATAAGAATTCAGAGAAGAATCAAATAATTTTCATAGATAAGATGATCATAAATCCACAATTCATCAATCTCGACAAACACACCACAAAATAAGATTACATCAGATAGATCTCCAAGAACATCAAGGAGAATATGGTATTGAGAATCAAAGAGAGAGATGAAGCCATCTAGCTACTAGCTAT
This sequence comes from Triticum aestivum, assembly GCF_018294505.1. Taxonomy (NCBI): domain Eukaryota; kingdom Viridiplantae; phylum Streptophyta; class Magnoliopsida; order Poales; family Poaceae; genus Triticum; species Triticum aestivum. The sequence goes on along the minus strand of NC_057808.1, from coordinate 141,122,337 downwards.
GGACCTGTAGGTCTGTGGTAAACTACTCACGCTTCATCGGAAGGGCAATAGGGTTGATATAGATGCCCTCCGTGATCGAATCCCCCTCCGGCAAGATGCCGGAAAAGGCCCCAAGATCGGATCTCACGGGAACAGAAGCTTACGGTGGAGGAAAAGTATTTTTGGTGGACGCTTCTGGTGGTTTGGGAATATTTGGGAATTTATAGGCCGAAGAATAGGGTTAGAGGAGCTTCAAGGGACCCACAAGGCAAGAGGTGCCCCCTGGGGCGCGCCCTGCACCCTTGCCGTCGTCTCGAGACTCTTTTGACTTGGTTTCCAAGTCCTACATGTGTCTTCTGGTCCAAGAAAAATCATCGTAAAGTTTTATTCCGTTTGGACTACGTTTGATATTCCTTTTCTGCTAAAACTCAAAAACAAGGAAAAACAGAAACTGGCACCGGGCTCTAGGTTAATAAGTTAGTCCCAAAATAATATAAAATAGCATATTAATGCGTATAAAACATCCAAAACAGATAATATAATAGCATGGAACAATCAAAAATTACCCAACGTATCACTTTGCGCTTTTGTATCAATTGCTCAAAAGTAATTTGTTTACCCACCGTATGCTTTATTCAAGAGAGAAGCCTCTAGTGAAACCTATGGCCCCCGGGTCTATTTCCATCATATATTTTCAGATCAATAAAACCAAAAACCTAAAAATACCTTGCTGCAATTTATTTATATTTACTTTATTTTGCCTTTTACTTATCTTTTATATCTATCTCTATTAGATCTCACTCTTGCAAGTGACCGTGAAAGGATTGACAACCCCTTTTTCGCGTTGAGTGCAAGTGTTTGTTAGTTTGTGCAGGTGCATATACTGGGGACTTGTTTGTGCCTCCTACTGTATTGATACCTTGGTTCTTAACTGAGGGAAATACTTATCTCTACTTGCTGCATCACCCTTTCCTCTTCAAGGGAAAAATCACCGCAAGCTCAAGAAGTAGTAGGAAGAATTTCTGGCGCCATTGCCGGGGAGCTTCTACATCAAGCCTACCAAGTACCTATCATAAACTCTCATCTCTTGCATTTACATTATTTGCCACCATTCTTTCACAATTCTTTCACAATCCAAACATAAAATAATGTTTATTCCTTTTTCCACCATTTTTTCACAACCCATGGCTAGCCGTATCCACGGGTGCCTAACCATACCAACACTTTCCAAGGAATTTATTATTTGACAATATAAAGTTTTCTTTTTCATTTCGGGACTGGGCATCCCTATTACCTCCATAGTCTCGTGCAATGACAAGGGAATAAACACTCATCTTGAGAATAACGCATCTAACATGGAAAAATATTGGCCACCCCCTACCGCTTCATGAGCGTACAGGCACACAAAAAGGAAATTCATTTTGAAAATTAGATATGGCACATACCAATTTACTTAGAACGACACAGAAATACCACATATAGGTAGGTATGGTGGACTCATATGGCAAAACTGGGTTTAAGGATTTTGTATGCACAAGTAGTATTCCCACTTAGTACAAATGGAGGCTAGGAAATAGATTGAGAAGCAACCAACCAAGAAACAAAAAATCACATAAATGAGCATTAAGCATAACTAACACCAAATAATGCACCACAAATAGGATGTAATTTCATTGCATAACTATTGACTTTCGTGCTTGCATAGGGAATCACAAACCTTAACACCAATATTCTTACTAAAGCATAATTACTCACCAACATGACTCACATATTACTATCATCATATCTCAAAACTATTACAAATAATCAAGTTTATTTTGTCCAGTGATCTTCATTAAAGCTTTTATTATATCCTCTTTAATATCTAGCACTTTGGGATTAATTTCATTAGTCACAATTGCTTTTGATAAGCTCAAACAAATTTAAGTGAAGAACATGAGCATAAAAATTTTCATCTCTCAAAATATTATAAATGAAGCAGGGGAGAATTTCTTAAAAAATTTACTAACTCTCAGATGAATCTAAGTGAAGCATGAGAGTATTTCTTCAAAATTGTTAAAGCACACCATGCTCAAAAAAGATATAAGTGAAGCACTAGAGCAATTCTAACAAATCATAGCATAATTTTGGCTCTCTCTCAAATAGGTGTGTCCAGCAAGGATAATTGTGACAAACTAAAAAGAAAAACAAGCAAAGACTCATATAATACAAGACGCTCCAAGAAAAAATCATGATATGTGATGAATAAAAATATAGCTCCAAGTAAAATTACCGATGGTTGTTAGAAGAAAGAGGGGATGCATTCTAGGGCATCCCCAAGCTTAGTTGCTTGGTTCGCCTTGAATATTAACTTGGGGTACCATGGGCATCCTCAATCTTAGGCTCTTTTCACTCCTTATTCCTTCATCCATCGAGATCTCACCCAAAACTTGAAAACTTCAATCACAAAAACTTAACAAAACCTTCGTGAGATCCGTTAGTATAATAAACCAATCTTTGTTTTAAGTACTGTTGAAAACCCATTCAAATTTTGATTTTGCATTAAACCTACTATATTCTCACTTTACCAAGGCTTATACCCCCCGATACAATCCATAGATTCATCAAAATAAGCACACAATGCAAAGAAAACAAAATCTATCAAAAACAGAACAACTTGTAAAGATGTGAATTTTACTCATACTTCTGTAACTCCAAAAATTCTGAAAAATGAGGACAACATAGGCAATTTGTATACCAATCTTGCGTGAAAAACTCAGAATTTTTCATCGCATTTGTGAATTTAAACAATTCTATTACTAGATGCAAAAGTTTCTGTTTTTCAACAGGATCAAATCAACTATCACCCAAAGCTATCCCAAAGGCTTTACTTGGCACAGACACTAATTAAAACATAAAAAACACAATCATAATAGAGGCATAATTGAGAAAACACTCAAGAACAGAAAGAAAAAGGCAAAAATAAATTTATTCATTGGGTTGCCTCCCAACAAGCGATATCGTTTTATGCCCCTAGCTAAGCATAATACATAGGTTCATGTATTTTCATCTTTAGTTTTCGGTCCATAGGTTTCCCTCAGGATTGTTTTATATGGTGGCTTGATGGCTCGTCTCCGCGTCAGTATTTTCCCTGAAGAGGAAGGCATGATGCATCACAACTACGATAGGTATTTCCCTCGGTGATGAGACCAAGGTTATCGAACCAGTAGGAGAACCAAGTAACACTACGTAAACAGTACCTGCACACAAAGAACAAATACTTGCAACCGGACGCATAAGAGTGGTTGTCAATCCCTCTCGGGTAAAAGATAGATTGGTTTGTAGTAAATAGGATAAATAAATCTCACGGAAATGCGAAATAAAATAAATAACAAAAAAATACATCAAGGTATTTTTGGGTTTTGGAATAATAGATCTGAAAATAAAACTGGAAATAATAGATTGGAAAACAAATATGATAAGAAATAGACCCGGGGGATGTAGATTTCACTAGTGGCTTCTCTCGAGAAAAATAGCATACGGCGGGTAAAACGATTACTGTTGGGAAATTGATAAAACTTCAAATAATTATGACGATATCCAAACAATGATCATTATACAGGCATCACGTCCAAGATTAGTAGACCGACTCCTGTCTGCATCTACTACTATTACTCTAGTGTATTAAGTTCATCGAAAAATGGAGTAATGCAATAAGAACGATGACATGATGTAGACAAGATCTATTCATGTAGGAATGGACCCCATCTATTTATCCTTAATAGCAACGATCAATACGTGTCTAGCTGCCCCTTCTGTCACTTGGAAAGAACATCGCACGGCCGAACCCATGACAAAGCACCTCTTCCCATGGCAAGAAAAATCAATCTAGTTGGCCAACCTAAACCAAAGATTCGAAGAAGAAATACGAGGCTATAAGTAATCATGCATATAAGAGATCAAAACTCAAATAACTTTCATGGATAAAATAGGTCTGATCATAAACTCAAAGTTCATCGGATCCCAACAAACACGCCGCAAAAGGAGTTACATCAAATAGCTCTCCAAGAGACCATTGTATTGAGAATCAAAAGAGAGAGAGGAAGCCATCTTGCTACTGCCTACGGACCCGTAGGTCTAGAATGAACTATTCACGCATCATTGGAGAGGCACCAATGAGGACGATGAACCCCTCCGTGATGGTGTCTAGATTGGATCTGGTGGTTCTGGAACTTGCGGCGGCTGGAATTGTGTTTCGTTGACTCCCCTATGGTTTTTGAATTTTTAGGGTATTTATAGAGCAAAGAGGCGGTGCGGGAGGCGGCCGAGGTGGGCACAACCCACCAGGGCGCGCCTAGGTGGGTTGTGCTCCCCTCGAAGCCCCCATCTGGTACTTCGGCCCAACAGGTGTCTTCTGGTCCAGAACAATTCTCCAAAAAGTTTCGCTGCGTTTGGACTCAGCTTGGTATTGATTTTTTGCGAAGTGAAAAACAAGCAAAAAACAGCAACTGGCACTGGACACTATGTCAATAGGTTAGTCCCAAAAAATGATATAAAGTTGCTATGAAATGATTGTACAACATCCAAGAATGATAATATAACATCATGGAACAATCAAAAACTATAGATATGTTGGAGATGTATCACACCACAGGAGCAATAGCATCAAAAACCAATTTAACCTGAGACTGAATAAACACTCATCAAACCTTTATATATGGTATAGGAAGAACGTGGAAACACAGAGGAACTTGGACTTACAACTGGCAAGTCGATGAATCGAAACAGAAATACACACCAAGCTAATGATAGAATAGGCATTGAAGAAAAAGAATATTGAATACGCATCGAGCTACTAAAGCAGTGAAAAGTGAATTTCTATTCACCTTTTTAACATAGCTAACAGTCAATAAATTACAAGTTTCTTTAGACCTTTATACATAAACAAAACAAGATTTAGACAGTAAGGAACAACATATTACTAACGTGGCTTCAGACTGCATTGATATTTCCACAAAGAGGAAGGGATGATGCAGCACAGCTATGGTAAGTATTTACCTCAGTTGTGAAACCAAGGTATCAATCCAGTAGGAGAACCAAACAACACTGTGTAAACAGTACCCGCACACAAATAATAAATACTTGCAACCCGACACGTAAGAGGGGTTGTCAATCCCTCCTCGGCAAAAAGATAGATAATATTGTGGTAGATTGGATAAATAGACCTGAATAAAACACGAAATAAAATAAGTAAATAAAAAGGGAAACAAGGTACTTTTGGGTTTTTGGAATAATAGATCTGAAAACAAATATGATAAAGATAGATCGGAAAGCAATATGATAAAAGATAGACTCGGGGGCCGTAGATTTCACTAGTGGCTTCTGTCGAGAAAATAGCATACGCTGGGTAAACAAATTATTGTTGGGCACTTGATAAAAGAACCAATAATTATGATGATAACCAAGGCAATGATCATGAATATATGCATTGATAAGTCTCCAACGTATCTATAATATTTTATTGTTCGATGCTATTATATTATGTTTTTTGGATGTTCTATGTGCATTAATATGCTATTTTAGATTATTTTCAGGACTAACTTATTAACCTAGTGCCCAATGCCAGTTGTAGTTTTTTCCTCGTTTTTGGCTTTTACAGAAAATCGATACCAAACGGAGTGCAATGGAATGAAACTTTATGGTCATTTTTCTTGGACCAGAAGAAACCCATGAAGCTTCAGAAGGAGGCTAGAAGACCTACGAGGAGGCCACAAGCCGTAGTGGTGTGCCCCAGGGGCGCCCCTAGGCTTATGGGGCCCTCGCATACCTTCTAATCCTAAATCCACCACTATAAATTCTCATCTATTCCCCTTACGTCAGAGGTCACACCAAAAATACTTCTCTGCCATTGCAAGTTTTAGTTATCAAGAGATCCCATCTTGGGGCCTTTTCCGGCACTCCGTCGGAGGGGGATTCAATCACAGAGGGCCTCTACATCAACCTTGCTGCCCTTCCGATGAAGCGTGAGTACTCTACCACCTACCTAAGGGTCCATAGCTAGTAGCAAGATGCCTTCTTCTCTCTCTCTGATCTTCAATACAATGTTCTCCTCGATGTTCTTGGAGATCTATTCGATGTAATCTTCTTTTGTGATGCGTTTGTTGAGATCCGATGAATTGTGGATTTATGATCAGATTATCTATGAATTTTATTTGGGTCTTCTCTGAACTCTTTTATGCATGATTACGATAGCTTTGTATTTCTCTCTGATCTATCAATTTGGTTTGGCCTACAAGATTGTTTTATCTTGCAATGGGAGAGGTGCTTTGTGATGGGTTCAATCTTTCGGTGTCCTCACCTAGTGACTGTACGGGTAACGAGGCACATATCGTATTGTTGCCATTAAGGATAAAAAGATGGGGTTTATATCATATTGCTTGAGTTTACCCCTCTACATCATGTCATCTTGCTTAAGGCGTTACTCTATTCTTCTGATCTTAATACTCTAAATGCAGGCAGGCGTTGGTCGATGTGTGGAGTAATAGTAGTAGATGCAGAATTGTTTCGGTCTACTTGTCACGGATGTGATGCCTATATTCATGATCATTGCCTTAGATATCATCATAACTTTGCGCTTTTTTATGAATTTCTCAATAGTAATTTGTTTACCCACCGTATGCTTTTTTCAAGATTGAAGCATCTAGTGAAACCTATGGCCCTCGGGTCTATTTTCCATCATATATTTTCAGATCTATAAAACCAAAAACCTAAAAATACCTTGCTACAATTTATTTATATTTACTTTATTTTGCCATTTACTTATCTTTATATCTATCCCTATTAGATCTCACTCTTGCAAGTGACCGTGAAGGGATTGACAGCCCCTTTTTCGTGTTGAGTGCAAGTGTTTGTTAGTTTGTTCAGGTGCATATATTGGGGACTTGCTTGTGCCACCTACTTGATTGATACCTTGATTCTTAACTCAGGGAAATATTATCTCTATTTTGCTGCATCACCCTTTCCTCTTCAAGGGAAAATTCAATGCAAGCTCTAGAAGTAGCAGGAAGAATTTTTGGCGCCGTTGCCAGGGAGGTTCTAAATCAAGCCTGCCAAGTACCTATCATAAAATCTCATCTCTTGCATTTACATTATTTGCCATTTGCCTCTCCTCTCCCCTACTTCTAAAATGTTTTTAGAAAAACACAAAAATATTTGCCTTCTTTCCGTATGCCTTTTTGCTCATTTGCTATCTTTGCTTGTGTTGCCATGTGCCTTCTATTTGCTTGCATCTTTGCTTGCTAAAAATCTATTGATATGGATCCACTTAAAGTTTTCTACTTGGATCATCTTCGATCCATATGTGCTTGTGCTGAAACCCCAACTAGTTTAGTTGAGGGAAAATCCTTATATGAGCATGATCATTTTGTGCATCATCGTTTGTCTCAAAAGGGGGGACTCTTATGGAATCAAATAAATTGTTTGTTATGCTATGCTTGGAATCTATGTGAAATTTATGATTTTACTTGTTGCTCGGAGAACCCTAAAAACACCTTCCCTACCTATGTGAGTTTAATGATAATGAAATTCTATCTTCTTATGCCATAGGTGTTTATAGTTACTATGGTATTGAACAAATTGAATAATTTGTTTCTTTTAAGGGTGCTTATGAAGTTGCTTCTTTGATTGAAAAGTATGATATTACTCTCTACAAATATGAAAATTTTGACATACTTAAATATTGCTATGAAAACTATGCTTCTAATGTCTATGTTAAAGAATTTACACTACTGGACACGGAGAATTTGCCATCAGTCAGCTCTTTCCCGTCTGCTAGCGGACGACAAAGAAGGCCTTTGCCGTGTGGTTATAAAAAACGGACGGCAAAGACACAGCTGACGGCAAAGAGCCTAGTTGCCACGAGCCATTTCTTTGTCGTCTGCCAGTGGATGGCAAAGAATCTTTGCCGTCCGCTAGCAGACAGCAAACAGGTGGGTGGGGTCCAGTGGAGGCCTAAACCCTAACGGCCCACCGGCCCCACCTCATTGTCGTCCGCTAGTAGACGGACGACAAAGGAAATGCTACCTAACAGCCCACCCCCACCCCACCTCCCACTATCTCTGCCCTCTCACTCCACCGTGCCCCCGACCCCACCCCCGCCGCCACCCCCGACCCACACTGCTCTCATTGTCGTGCCACGCCGCCCCACCACCTGCCCCTACTGCCTCACCGCCCCCACCCACCTCCCACTCTCTCTGCCCTCTCACTGCACCACGCCCCGACCCCAACCGCTGCCACCGCGCCCCTGACACCCACCGCCCCGCAGCGCCGCCCCACCACCCGCCCCTGCGGCCCCACCACCCCGCCGCCGCGCAGCCTCGCCGCCCCACTCCAGTGAGCCTCTCCTCTCTATTTTTTTCCTTTTTTCTACTATTAATTAGGTTAGTTACTAGGGTTAGTTAGGTTAGTTACTAGTGTGTCAGTTAGGTTAGTTAGTTTAGTTCTAGGTTAGTTAGGTTAGTTCTAGAAAAAATTATTAGGAGAAGAAAAGAAGAAGAATAAGAAGAATAAGAGGAGAAGAAGAAAAGGGGGTGGAGAACAAAAGAAGAAGAAGAAGAAGAAGAAAAGAAGAAGAAGAAGAAGAAGAAGAAGAAGAAGAAGAAGAAGAAGAAGAAGAAGAACAAGAAGAAGAAGAAGAAGAAGAAGAAGAAGAAAAGAAGAAGAAGAAGAAGAAGAAGAAGAAGAAGAAGAAGAAGAAGAAGAAGAGGAGGAGGAGGAGGAGGAGGAGGAGAAGAAGAATAAGATGATGATGATGATGAAAAAGAAGAAGTAGTAGTAGAAGAAGATGAATGAGAAGGAAGAAGATGAAAAAAAGAAGTAGAAAAAGTAGAAAAATAAAGAAAATAAGGTCGAGGGTCGAGGATTGCCGAGGGGGTCGAGGATCGCCGAGGGGTCGAGGGTCGAGGATCGTCGAGGGGTCGAGGGTCGAGGATCGCCGAGGGGTCGAAGTTTTTTTCATAGTTTTAAGTGTTGATGCTTTATGTGATGTGATGCCCTAAATTTTCTTGACTCGATCGGTAAAATTTACAGGCTTTGTGCTATTTCATCTCCTTGGAGTCATGATGGTCGAAGTTTTTGGTCTGTAATCTCGCCATTGTTCGACTACTTCCTCTATAGCCAAGGGTGAGCTACGAATCCACCTTCACCTCCTACGCTCATTTAATCATGTCAGTAGATTTCATTTTCATGCTAAGTTGCGTAACCAGTATGCATCTCTTGTCCGAAAGGGTTGCATCGATAAATATGCATTCAGTTGCATATTTATCACCGTAACTCATTCGGATTGTCCAGCGATTTCCACGGACAGCTCGAGGATGTGTAGATTGGGTACGTTCTCCATGCTCTACCCCATTTTGACAAAAAAAATTGTCAGCACCTTCCTGTTGTTCTCCGAATGCACATGCTCTCAGCTTTTTGCCGAGACGTGTATTAGGAGAACATCGGGGAGGTGCTGCCGAAATTTTGTCTCGGAATGGGGTAGAGCATGGAGAACGTACTCAATCTACACATACTTGGGTGGGATTAGGACCTATCTTTACCTATTAGGGTGTAGGTTGCATGGACGTAATAAAATTGACAAACTAGATTAACTGATGAATATACATGCTGAATTATATATATTTCTTGTCTGTCCAGTAGCTAGGCAAGATGAGTGATCGTGCGTGGATGTACACCGGTCACACCAGTCAGAAAAAGATGACCAATGAATGGTTAACAAAAACCAAGGGGTTTGTGAAAGCCGCATTTGCAAATGGCCAGAGGAAAAACTGGTGCCCCTATGTCCGGTGCAACAATTGGGCAAAGAGGATAGATGATGAAATGGGCAAACACTTGCAGAAGAGTGGTTTTACGCCAGGTTATACGGTGTGGACATTTCACGGTGAGTCTGCCCAACGTGCCAGAGATGAGGTAGTTCGTCGTCGCACCGATGAGCATGGTACCGGGATGAAAGACATCTTCTAAAACTTTGATGATGCTTGGGAATCGGACGACGAGATGGAGGAATCTGCAAAGGCCTTCAATGAAATGTTGGAGTCTCCAAAACGTCCTCTCCACGAGCACACTGAGCTTTGTCAGCTGGATGCCATCTCACAAATAATGGCTCTGAAGGCTCAATTCAACTTGGGTAGAGAATGCTACGATGCGATGATGATAGTATTTGGACGCTTTCTACCCAAAGGCCATGTAATGCCTGCAAACCTGTACCAGTCAGACAAAATCCTTCGTGCTCTTAAGATGCCCTATGAGAGGATACATGCTTGTGGGAAAGGATGTGCCTTATTTATGCTCGAGTATGAGGACTTGAACTATTGTCCAATTTGCAAGTCTTCCAGGTATGTAGTGGTAGACAACAGTATGGGTGAGAAGGCGCGGACCAAAATCCCCGTTAATGTTCCTCGGTATATGCCAATCGTACCAAGACTTCAATGTCTTTTCAAGGTCAAAGAGACGGCCAGACAGATGACATGGCACAAAAGGGGCAGAAGAACCGAACTAGATGCAGATGGGAATCTGATGATGGTACACACATCAGATGGTGAAGCATGGAAGCGCTTCGATGCATTACATGCGCAAAAAGCGGCAGATCCAAGGCATCCTCGAGTCTCCATCAGCACGGATGGGTTCAGTGTGTTTGGTCTGATGACAACCTAATATAGTTGTTGGCCCGTATTTGTCATTCCACTCAATCCCCCCCGGACAGATTATGCAAAGAAAGAACATTTTCCCGACATTGATAATTCCAGGGCCCAACTATCTGTGGAAGAATATGAATGTGTGCATGCAGCCGCTTAAGGACGAATCACAAGAAGCTCGGGATAATGGGTTCAAGACATACGATGCCTTTAGCAAACATAACTCCATAATGCGTGTCTGGTACATGTACCCGATGCATGACTTGCCGGCGTATGCGCTATTCGTTGGCTAGTGTGTGCATGGAAGGTTCCCGTGCCCCACATGCAAGGCAGCTCTTCAGTTTTGTTGGCTGTAGGCGAGTCGCAAGTTTTCTTGCTTCGACTTGCATAGACAGTTCCTGGATCCTCGGCATAAGTTTAGGAAAGACAAGAAGAACTTCCTCAAAGGTAGAGTTGTCAAAAACTCGGCACCACCTGCGTTGACAGGCCAAGAGACCCTCGATCAGTTAAACGTTATCGAGCCAGATCCAGAGTGTCCAGGGTATTTCAAGGGGTAAAATTCGGAACACGCCTGGACTCACAAGACATGCGTGGGATCTGCCTTACTTCAAAGACCTCCTTTGCCCACACAACGTCGACGTGATGCACACTGAAAATAGTATCGTTGAGGCACTTTTTGGTACATTGTTCCGCATAGAGGGGAAGTCAAAGGATAATACTAAGGCTAGAGTCGATCAGGAGGCACTATGTGATAGACCATCAGAAGACATGCAAGAACTGAAAGGAAAGCAGAACTAGACGAAGCCAAAGGCATGGTTCAATCTTGGAAGACCAACTACGAGGGAAATTATCTTGTGGGTGAAAATGCAGTTGATATTCCCCTATGGGTATGCAACGAACCAAAAGAGGGGAGCGAGTCTTCAAATATTGAAAATATTTGGTCCCAAGAGTCATGATTGGCACATATGGATTGAGCGAGTAATGCTGGTGATGTTGCGTGGCTTCATCCTTGAGGATGAATGGCTAGTACCTGTAGAGCTGAGCTATTTCTTCCGTGTTCTTTGTGCAAATGAACTATCACCTGGCCTGCTAGAAGAAATGGAAGAGTTGGCACCGGAGTTGATCTACAAGTTAGAGAAGATCTTTTCGCTGGGCTTCTTTAATCCAATGCAGCACTTGATTTTGCATCGCCCGACCGAGGCAAGATTGGGAGACTAGAAGGACTCATGAACATATAGGGCTAGTCGGAATCAAACAAAGCACCCATTTAGATGTCCCTGGTGTTTATATTACGGCTCAACAGTCAACCCAAGTTTTCTATCTACCGTGGGCCTGCCAAACTGACCCAATTATGAATGGTTGGGATGTCGTTTATGAAGTGCCGCCACGTGTTAGACCACCTCCCCCAATGAAGAGGATTAAGAACCCCGCATTAACCCAGACACATATGAAGGAGAATTCTTCCAATAAACATGTGTTTCCAAAAAACGCTTCAAGAAACGCTCTACTTCAGCCCAGAACATTGAAGTAGACAGCGACAATGAATCCGACTTCACCCCTGAGCCAGAACAAGATGAGCCGGAACAAGAAGACGTTACTGCTGTAGATGACTTGTCAATGCTTGACCGATTACGTAAAGGTGGCCTTCCACATGTTGATGCCGTTGAACCCGGTGAGCAATGATAGTGATGATGATGATGCATTTATTGATCCTGGAGCATATACAGAGGATCAAGATTATTATTAGCTCATGTCAGGTATTCAATTTGTATTATATATATACATATATATATATTGTTAGTTAATGTTAGGTATTCAATTTTTTATGTTGTACTTGATTCATATAGTTACTTGTATGATTGTATGATTTATATAGTTACTTGTACAATTTTGTTACTTGTAGTGCCATGGTCTTGATATCCGTCCCCGTCAGCCTCGTCCGGTTTATGATTCAGATGTGGTATATTCTATTTTATAACTATTTGTTACATTTCGTGTTTACGACAATTATGCACATCAAGTTGACATAGAGATATTTTTATCTAGGAGGTATGTGAACCAGAAATTGCAACCGACCCTCTTGTAGAGAAGTTAAATTTAGTTGAAAAAGAAAACGAGTATTTGAAAGAAAAAATAAAAAGAATTGAAGAAGAGAAGATGAAATTGGAGTTGTATGTTGCCGATGTCGTCGATGATCACAAGATCAAGATGAATGCAATGCGCTTGAAGATTAGTAAGATTAGAAAATATGCCATTGATAATGAGGCTTGGTATCATTATGCCGTTGGATCAATTGTTACCTTAGTTGAGATCTTGATCGCATTTGTTGTGATGACGGTAAGATTTCTCTAGTGTTTTGCTTAACAAAAGCATACTTAGCTTCGTTCTCTCATAAATAGCTTATTCATTTCAAAAATGGCATAATAACCTTGGTTCTCTCATAAATGTCATATACTTAGCTTATATTCCTCCAAAATGGCATAATTACCTAAGTTAGATAAAAATGAGCTATACTTACCTAAGTTGGCTAGAAAATGGCATCATCACCTAAGTTAGCACAAAAATGACCTATACTTACCTTATTTTCCTCCAAATTGACATAATAAGCTTAGTTAGCTCAAAAATGGCATAATTACCTAAGTTAGCTCTAAAATGACACAAATAAGGAATAAGAAGAAAAACAAGGAAGAGGAGAAAAAGAAAGAATAGAAGAAGAAAGAGAAGAAAAATAAAGAATAAAAGAAGAAGAATGAGAATTAGAAGGAAAAGGATAAAAAGATAGAAGAGAAGAAGAAAGATGAGAAAAGAAGAAGAAAATATATTTTTATTCTTCCTTTTTCTCTTCTTTCTTTTTCTCCATCTTCTACTCCTTATTCTTCTTCTTCTTATTCTTCTTCTTCTTCTTCTTCTTCTAGTCTTCTTCTTCTTCTAACTTTCTTACTCCCATTTTTGTAGGTTTGATTCACTTCATGAAAGCAGCATTGATGGACTGCTAGTGTTTACTTTTTGTTTTCATTTGTATTGATGAACAATGTGAAACTATGTATGTATATATCGTGAAACTATGTATGTATTGGATCTTTTAATACCCTATGTGTTCTGTTGCATTGATGGACTGCTAGAAGTTGGATACATGGGCTATCTTTGAGGCTGAAACTATATATATCATATAAGTCTTTTGAAAATGCAGGGATATAACAGAAAATAGAAATAAATAGTAACAATACAGGCACTTTGCCGTCCGCCACCAACGACAAAGAGGCCTTTGTCGTCTGCAACAGACGGCAAAGAGGCCACATGGCAGCAACCTGTCAATCTGGGATCTGACCCATTTGGTTACTTTGCCATCTGTGGCAGACGACAAAGGGTGTGGGAGTTTGCCATCGGTGGCAGACGACAAAGGCTGGGGGGCATGACGCGTTGCTGACATCAGATAGCAGATGACAAAGGAGAGGGCATGTTTGCCGTTTGCTGGCAGACGACAAAGCCTCCCGTTAGCCACCTAACGTGGCTAACGCAAGTTATTTGTCGTCCAGGTTCTTTGGCGTCTGCCATCGTAGCTTTCTTTGCCGGGCACCTTTGCCGTCAGCGGCAGATGGCGAAGAGGTTTGCCATCCGCTTTTGGTTCCTTTGTCGTCTGCCATGGCCGACAGCAAAGAAGCATATTCTTGTGGTGTTATTGAAAGAATGTCCGCTGCTTCGGAAGAAAATAATGATATGCATGAATCTATAGATAATTATGATTCTGTTGATTTGATTGAAATATCCCCTCTTAATGAATGTGATGCTTGCTATTCTTATGGCCATGATGCCAATATTAATAATGCTTATGGAGATGAATTTGCTATAGTTCCTTATGTTAGACATGAAATTATTGCTATTGCACTCATACATGATAGTTCCTTGAGTCAAAAGCGTATTGCAATGATGTTATTAATGTCAATCGTGCTAATAATTTGCAAAACCCCAATCTTGGGGATGCTTGTTTTGCTATGTCCGCTACTTCTTGCAATGATCATGATTGGGGTGATAATGCTTATTATGATCTTGAAAATTTATTTAAGCCTCGTGACAAATATGTTTGCGATGGAAGCGTGTCAACTCTAGGTAATAATGATCCCACTACTTTGGAGAATGACCAATCTTATGAATTTTTTGATAAAAGTGGGTTGGAGAGGTCATGACTTTATTTTATGATAATTCCACTATTTCGGAAGACTGTTAACTTTCCATGCATTTGGATCATGTAGAGAATATGTTATGTGATAGCTATATTGTTGAATTTGAATATGATCCCACATGTAATTATTATGAGAGAGGGAAATATGGTTGTAGAAATTTTCATGTTGCTAAATTACCTCTCGTTATGTTGAGATTGCTATTGTTTCTTTCTTTTTCCTTGCATATGTTAGTTTTTGCTTGTCTTGATAATTAGAATTAAACTTGTTTTTCACATGCTACATGATGCTCTGTTCGTGTTTCAATTGCTATCTTTCATGGGAGCATCATTAAAACTATCAACGCCTAGAAAAAGGCTTTAAAGATAGCGCTTTTTGGGAGACAACCCAATATTTTTTCTTTTCTGTTTTTATGAGTATACACAATATTCCTTCTTTAATAATTGTGTTTGGGTATTTTAGTTAGTGTTTGAGCCAAGCAAGACCTTTGGGATGCTTTGGTATATCATTGATTTGATTTTACTAAAAAATATAAACTTTTGCGTCTAGTAACAGAATTGTTTAAATTCACTGGAGCGCGGAAAAATTCTGAATTTTTTACACAAGATTTATATATGAATTTCCTCTGTTGTCCTAGTTTTCAGAATTTTTTTAGTTACATAAGTATGGCTAATATTCAGGTCTTTACATACTATTCTCTTTTTGATAGATTCTGTTTTCGATGTGTTGTTTGCTTATTTTGATGAATCCATGGGTAGTATCGGGGGGTATGTGATGTCTACTACACAACTTGTTCTTGTAGACTCGTGTTGGGCCTCCAAGCACAGAGTTTTGTAGGACAGTAGCAAATTTCCCTCATGTGGATGACCTAAGGTTTGTCAATCCGTGGGAGGCATAGGATGAAGATGGTCTCTCTCAAACAACCCTGCAACCAAATAATAAATAGTCTCTTGTGTTCCACACACCAAATACAATGTTAAATTTTATAGGTGCACTAGTTCGGCGAAGAGATGGTGATACAAGTGTAGTAATGATGGTAGATATTGATTTTTGTAACAGAAACAATAAAAAACAGCAAGGTAGCAAGTAACAAAAGTGAGCACAAATGGTATTCCAATGCTTGAAAATGAGGCCTAGGGTCCGTACGTTCGCTAGTGCAATCTCTCAACAATGCTAATCTAATTGGATCATATAACCATCCCTCAAAGTGCGATGAAGAATCACTCCAAAGTTCCTATCTAGCGGAGAACATAAGAAGAAATTCTTTGTAGCTATTCTTTCTGATCAATCTATCCAAGAGTTCATACTAAAATAACACCAAGTTATTCTTTCCAATCGATCTATCAAGAGTTGAAACTAAAATAACACCAAGTTATTCTTTCCAATCGATCTATCAAGAGTTCGTACTAAAATAACACCAAAGCAAATTCAGATTCATAATACTCAATCCAACACAAAGAACCTCAAAGATGCCCCAAGATTTCCACCGAAGAAACAAAAGATGAGAACGTGCATCAACCCCTATGCATAGATTACCCCAATGTCACCTCAGGAATCCACGAGTTGAGTACCAAAACATATCTCAAGTGAATCAATATAATACCCCATTCTCACCACGGGTATTCATATGCAAGACATATATCAAGTTCTCTCAAATCCATAAATATATTCAATCCGATAAAACGAAATCTCAAAGGGAAAACTCAATTCATCACAACAAGATAGAGAGGAGAAAACACCATATGATCCAACTATATTAACAAAGCTCGCGATACATCGAGATCGTGACCTCTCAAGAACACGAGAAAGAGAGAGAGAGAGAGAGAGAGAGAGAGAGAGAGAGAGCACTACAAAAAAATACACTTCCGTGATGATACGTGTTTGTCACAGTAGGTCATGTTTTCTGTCATGCATGTACATCCATGACGATTTTATGAAAGAATCAAGGTGGTCATACATGTGCTGTCATAGAAGTGTTCCATGAAATTACCAAAATTATCATCACGGAAGTGTCCACTTCCATGACGATATCGCGCGTCATAGAAGTGATTTCGTGAAGGGTGACCGACACGTGGCATCCACCGTAACGGGTTGCCGTTAGCTATCGGGTTCCGTTTGGATCCGATAATCCGTTAACAGCCCGGACCAATGGCGATTTTCCACGTGTAAAATTCTCATCCGCGGACTAACCACGTGTCGGCTTAGCGTTGGGACAGATGTCAACCGTCCATTTGACAAGAATCGCCAATGAAACGTTGACACGTGGGACGGCCCAAGAGAGGCCATATAAGACTAAAAGTCGGCCCAGGAACAGCCCCACAAGATTTCGTCAGATCTAATGGGCCGGCCCATTAACAACCTAACATTTTTTGGACCAGATTATAGTCCACATCAGATACGGCCCATTAAATGACTGCAATATTCTGGGCCCAGTTTACGGCCCATGTCAGATCCAGCCCGCTAACAGCCTGCAATAGTTTGGGCCAATTACGCTCCACACCTGATCCGGCCTGTTAACTGACTTCTATTTCTTGGGCCAAATTACGCCCCATAACAGATACGACCCTTTTAACAGCTACTATGCCATTGGGCCCATTGGCGGCCTGATTTGCTCTTCGGCCTCTTAATGGCCCGTTTAACAGTTCGGCCCGATACTAGTTTCGGCCTGTCAGCGTCCGTGTCTATATATGGTCCTCTTTCGGCCCTGAGGGAGTCCTGGACTAAGGGGTCCTCGGGCGTCCAGCCTGTTAGCCATGGGTCGGACTGATGGGCTGTGAAGATACAAGGACCGAAGACTCTACCTGTGTCCAGATGGGACTCTCCTTGGCGTGGAAGGCAAGCTTGGCGATCAAATGTGTAGATTCCTTTCTTTGTAACCGACCTTGTGTAACCCTAGATCCTCCCGGTGTCTATATAAACCAAGGAGTTAGTCCGGAGGAGGAGAGATACTCATTACCATAGTCATACAGGCTAGACTTCTAGGGTTTAGCCATTACGATCTCGTGGTAGATCAACTCTTGTAATACTCATATTCATCAAGATCAATCAAGCAGGAAGTAGGGTATTACCTGCATAGAGAGGGCCCGAACATGGGTAAACATTGTGTCCCCTGTCTCTTGTTACCATCGACCTTAGACGCATAGTTCGGGACCCCCTACCCGAGATCCGCCGGTTTTGACACCGACATTGGTGCTTTCATTGAGAGTTCCACTTTGCCGTCCCCAAAAGGTTTGATGGCCCCTTCAATCATCAACGACGATGCTGTCCAGCGAGAAACCTTCCTCCCCGGACAGATCTTCATGTTCGGCGGCTTCGCACTGTGGGCCAACTCGCTTGGCCATCTGGAGCAGATTGATAGCTACGCCCCTGGCCATCAAGTTAGATTCGAAAGCTTGAACTACGTCGCAGACATCCGTGGAGACTTGATCTTCGACGGATTTGAGACCGCGGCGATCACTCCTTGTCGCCCCGATGAACATGACTTAAATCTGTCATCGGACCGCATCCAGGAGATAGCTTCCGTAACTGCTCTGGCTCTAGATCCGGAGCAGACTGCGCCATCCGAGGACGGGAAGCTCAACCCCGCCACGGAGGTTACAGATTCCGCGGCGTTGGAGCCGCACATAGACTTAACCCCACATGATATCTGTGTTACCGGAACTCCGGACTCGTCTCCGGCTATAAGTTCTGAACCATGTGCGTCCGCGGACGCCAAGCTTGATCAGTTATCGATCTTCGAATTCAGCACCGCATACATCTTTCGACACTCGCCGCTCAGCGATGTGCTGAACTCGTTAAAGAATCTGTCCTTGGCGGGGGACTCACAGCCGAATTATGTCCGGTTTGAACTGGAGGCTTATGATGGGGGAGAATTTCGCTTCCCACCCGCCACCCACTTCATAGCCACTGTCGAGGACTTAACCGACATGCTTGATTACGGCTCCGAAAACATCGACGGTACGGACGACGATGCCGATGAGGAGCAAGGACAAAACCCGCCATTTACTGGACGCTGGATGGCCACTTCATCGTACGATGTGTACATGGTCGATACACCCAAAGCAACCAATGACGATGACAAAGAAAATCCAGTTGAGAATAAACCTCCTGAGACACAGCACAAACGACGGCGTCCTCGGCGCCGCTGTAAGTCACGTCGTTCAAAAGACAGCAACACTGTCACCGGAGAATATAATACTCCAGACGATGCCAAAAACAATGAAGACCCTGTTGAGGTAACATCCGAACAGGAGGAACAAGAAAACGGGCAGGTTAGCCCCGATGAACAGGCCATGCTCAATGACTCGGAGGACGGTAGTTATCGTCCGCTCTTCGAGGATGAGGAAAGCCTCGACAACAAGGATTTCATCGTGCCTGAGGAACCTCTCGAGCAGGAGCGCTTCAAGCGCCAGCTAATAGCCACCGCAAGGAGCCTGAAAAAGAAGCAGCAGCAGCTTCAAGCTGACCAAGATCTGCTCGTCGACAGGTGGACTGATGTCCTGGCAGCCGAGGAATACGGCCTCAGACGCCCAGCCAAGAGTCACCCGAAGCGTAGATTGCTACCTCAGTTCGATGAAGAGGCGCCGGAGCCCATACCTCCCTCGCGTAATGCGGCCAATCGACCACTACGCGGTCGGGACAGTGCGGCGGACCGACCACCACACGGTCGGGATAAAGCGGCAACTCAGGCCGAACAGCAGCCCACCCCACCGCCACGTAAAAATAGAGACAAAACAGTTCGGGGTCATACATACGACCTTCGGCAGGACCTGGACAGTAGAGCAGGATATACCAGATCGATTTACGGATCGCGAGGACGTTCCTCGACACGCGATGATGGCTACCTATTCGGGCGTGACAAACCTTGTCACGCCCGGGCCGACAACCGCAGACGGACTCCATCGGAGCTACATCGCGATGCGGCAAGATATAGAGGCGCCGCACAGCCTCTTTGCTTCATTGATGAAGTAATGGATCATGAATTTCCCGAAGGGTTCAAACCCGTGAATATTGAATCATACGACAGGACAACTGATCCCGCGGTATGGACCGAGGACTTTATCCTCCACATCCACATGGCCTGCGGAGATGACCTCCACGCTACCAAATACCTCCCACTAAAGGTTAAAGGACTAGCTCGGCACTGGTTAAACAGCCTGCCTGAAAATTCTATCGGCAGCTGGGAGGACTTGGAAGAAGCCTTCCTCGACAACTTCCAAGGAACATATGTCCGGCCACCAGACGCCGATGACTTAAGCCACATAGTTCAACAGCCTGGAGAGTCAGCCAGGAAATTCTGGAATAGGTTCCTAACTAAAAAGAACCAGATCGTCGACTGTCCGGATGCCGAAGCCCTAGCGGCCTTTAAACATAGCATCCGCGACGAATGGCTCGCCCGCCACCTCGGCCAAGAAAAGCCAAAATCTATGGCAGCCCTTACGGCACTCATGACCCGCTTTTGCGCGGGTGAGGATAGTTGGCTGGCTCGTAGTAAAAACATAGCAAGTGAGGCAGGCCCCTCCGAGGTCAAAAACAGCAGTAGCAAGCTCCGACGTAACAGACACAAACGCCGAAGCAATGGTGATAATACCGACGACACTACATTCAACGCTGGATTCAGCGGCTCCAAGTCCAGCCAGCGGAAGAAACCATACAAAAGAAACAATCAGGGACCATCCAGCCTGGACCGCATACTCGATCGTCCGTGCCAGATACATGGCACCCCAGACAAACCAGCCAATCATACCAACAGAGATTGTTGGGTTTTCAAACAGGCCGGCAAATTAAACGCCGAGAACAAGGAAAAGGGATCGCAAAGCGAGGACGATGACGAGGAGCCCCGGCAACCGAACACAGGGGGACAGAAGAAGTTTCCCCCTCAAGTCAAAACAGTGAACATGATATATGCTACACACATCCCCAAAAGGGAGCGCAAGCGCGCACTCAGGGACGTCTACGCGATAGAGCCAGTCGCCCCAAAATTCAATCCATGGTCGTCATTCCCGATCACCTTTGATCGTCGGGATCATCCGACTAGTATCCGTCATGGCGGTTCAGCCGCGCTAGTCCTCGACCCAATCATTGATGGATTTCACCTGACGCGCATCCTTATGGACGGGGGTAGCAGCCTCAATCTAGCTCTATCAGGATACAGTGCGCAAAATGGGCATTAATCCATCATGGATCAAACCCACAAAGACTACCTTCAAAGGAGTCATACCAGGTGTAGAGACCCGCTGTACGGGCTCAATCACACTAGAGGTTGTCTTCGGATCTCCGCACAACTTCCGAAGCGAGGAGTTAATCTTTGACATCGTCCCCTTTAGCAGCAGCTATCACACACTGCTCGGACGAACCGCATTCGCTCGATTCAATGCAGTGCCACACTATGCTTATCTCAAGCTCAAGATGCCCGGTCCACATGGCGTCATAACGGTCAATGGAAATACGAAACGCTCCGTCCGCACAGAAGAGCACACAGCTGCCTTAGCAGCAGAAGTATAGAGCGGACTTCTCAATCAGAGCCTTAATTCGGCTGCCGACCCCACGGACACCGTTAAGAGGGTCCGAACTACCCTGCAGTAGGACAGCTCGGCTCATCAGGAGCTCGACTAGCAATTCGGCCTCCGTCTCAGTCCCGATCAAGTGGTGGCATTCGTACCGCGCGTACATAACTACGCACTCAAAATTCCATGGGCATCGACGGAGGCATAGCTAGCTTGTGATCCACAGCACGGCTCATCCGGCACCGGATACACACATACTTTCACTTTTCCTCTTTTTCCTTTTCAAGTTTCAATCCCGCAGGCCCCATCTGATGGCCTGATCACCGGTCCTCTTGAAGGATAAACACACCAAGACGGCAAGAAACACAGACGTATGGGGGACTTTCAAGGTGGTTTCGTTAACGATCACTCTACCTGTTTTTAGGACCCACATGCAGCTCTCCCTTGGTTTTTGAGCATGTTAAATAGCCTATTGCTAATCGCACTACTTGTATCAATGCGCCTTGACGTATTAATCAAATTACAATGGAAACAGTTCGCGGCCCGAGCTTTAGGGCCCCAGCTTATCACCTTTGCACCCTTTCTGTTTTCTTTTCTTTTTTCCTCTCCTGTAGGTAACCTTATCAGGTAGCACTCGTACACTATGGTACGTTTCATATTTGCCAGGGGCTTCATAGCACCCCGCACTACGGCAACAAAAGTCCAAACACTTTTTATAGTATAGTTCGGCACCCTGAATTTAGCACTATATGCATTGGCTCCGAATCATGTATTTGGTCAATAGTTGGGTTGCCCGCTCCTGTGCTTGCTACCTTACGTTCCGCTATATCGGCTAAGGTAGTAAAGGGAGAACTACTGCGATTGTGCCTTGGTTTATCCAAAGGAGCACCTCAGTGGAGAAAGCCGAAAATTGACTGTCATGATGCGGCGAGAGCCGGTCAGCTCTTCGGAGGTTGCAAATCGTTGGAGATTTCTTCCGCATTACGCGAAGGATCGGTACTTCCTGATCAGGCGCTTATAGCACTCTAGTTCGGATACTAGGGGCTGCGCCAACATTTTTATTGTCAAACTCCTATGGCTGAGTGAGGGCGTTAAAGCCGCATAGTCTGATTGCCTGGTTCGTTGCGCTAAACAACTCCTTCAAGGACCATATAATTGGATCAAGAGTGTTTAGATTCCATCCCGAACACCTCCGTACTACCAACATGGGGGCAGAAGCCGGCGATTGGCCAACCCTCAGATTTCATACAACCGGCTGCACAGGAGGTAAAATTTTCAAAACATAACAAACATTATATTACATACCCACGTTGTTTTATCATACAAGGCAGACGCAACTCGAATGCATTCATTCAAAGATAATGTCTTGCGAACACTGCATCACTACAATACGAGACCCCCCCAGGAAGTCTCCAAAATACTGCCTCAGGTGTGCGGTGCTCCTTGCCCTCGGGCGGCCCCTCGGTCACAATCTTGATGGCGTCCATCTTCGCCCACCAGACCTTGACGCGGGCGAAGGCCATACGCACGCCCTCGATGCAGACGGACCGATTGATGACGTCCAACCGAGGACTGGCATCCACCACCCGCTTCACAAGGCAAAAGTAACTGCTGGGTATAGCTTCGACTGGCCACAGCCGGATTATTAAATCCTTCATGGCCAGTTCGGCCACCCTGTGCAGCTCGACCAGTTGTTTTAGCTGATCGCTGAAGGGCACCGGATGTTATGGCGCAAGATATTGCGACCAGAACAGCTTCTCCGTGGAGCTCCCTTCTTCGGCTCGGAAGAACTCCGCGAGCGTCGGACACACTACGTGGCAGATCAGCAAAAGCCCCTGGAGAACTCCGAATCCGGGTTAGTAAAAGATACTTCCTCTTCACATACTTGCTTTGCATACTAAATGCCTTACCCGCCGCGATCTTCCTGGCCTCCTGGATCTCCTGGAGGGCGCCCTGGGCCTCATTCCGGGCCGTCTCCGCGCTCTGACGAGCCTTGGCGAGTTCGGTCTCTTGAGCCGACGCATCACGCTCCAAGGTCTCGCACTTCCTCACCGCGTCCTGGAGCTCTTGCTGGACCTCGTTGACCCGGGCCTTGAGCTTCTTACGGGCGGCCTGCTCCTTGACAGCCTTCCCCTCGGCTTCGGCCATGGCCTTTTTAGGGCCTCGACCTCGGTCGTCGCTCCTATACATATCATGACACTTCGCTCAATATATATCATTTTACTCTTTTCGAATATATAACGGGTTATTACATACCTTGCTTCTCCTGGAGCTGCCTCCTCACCCGGTCGAGCTCCTCCTCGGCCTGCTCCAGTCTCTGCCTCAATCCGGGGACTTCGGCAGTATGCGAGGCCGCGGCCAGCAGCGACGCCTGCGTATTCATTTCAGACATATTTAGTTAGTTTCCTGCAATAAGGATTGATCCTCTGTCCGGCTTTTCTTTCCGAACACCGGACAGTGTCTCAGGGGCTATTGTCTATATTGGGATCTTCTCTTTTTGCGTTGCTTACCTCAAAACCTGTCAGCAGGCTGCTGCAGGCTTCGGTTAGTCCGCTCTTGGTGGACTGAACCCTTTCAATTACCGTGCCCATAAGAACACGGTGCTCATCCACAATGGAAGCGCCTCGCAGCGCTTCCAGTAGATTATCCAGTGACCCTGGTTGGACAGGGGTCACCAGCGGAATAGGCATACCCCCCTCTTTCGAAGGAGGTTGCACACCGGATTCCGGAGCCGTATTGGTCTCCATGGGGGCTGAACTGAATACGGCCCTCATCACCTGTCTCCATGGGGATTTGCTCCCCCTGGTGTCCGGCGACGGAGGTTTCTCCTTCCGGCGCCTCCTGAACCTCCCCCTGGCCTGGGAAGGTCCTTCGGGATAGCACCTCGGCGTCGCCCTTAGCCTTGGAGAATGAGCGGCCGGCGGTGACTCGTTGGCCATCGCCCTCGAGTCCAGCGAACCCTTTGATGAGGATCGCTGGGAGCTGTCATGGGCCGGACTGCAATGGCATAATTAACCATATCAATACAATGAAGAGGGGAGGCCGGATATATGGACATATACGAGTTTTGACACTTACGATGCAGCCAGGGGCTTGGGTCGGGGGCGTCGCTCCGGACTACTGTCGACTTCCCACGCGGAGTTATCCGCAAGGGAGCCCTTCCCCTTCTTGGACGTCTCTGCCTCCAGATTCGTGGAGGCCGCCCTCTTCTTCTTTTCCCTCATCAGGGGGAGGGTTGTTCCCTCCTCCTCCTCCTCGTCGTCGTCCTCAGCAGCGGAGGAAGGGTCTCTTCCTCTTTGGACGTCACGTTCGAAGCACCCTTGCGACGGGGGCCACCTTTGGCCCCCTTGGCCTTCTTCTTGGCCTTCTTTTCTAGCGGCCGATAGGGCGCCGGAACCAGCATCTTCGCCAGGAGCAGGATGACTGGCTCTTCGGGCAGCGGAGCCGACCTCTGGATCCGCTCCACTCTCTTCGTCCACACCTGAAAATACAGCAAAGATTAGGCATCCTCCTTGAATAGACAAGTAGAAGGTATGCCTTGAGAAAAGGAGAACTTACCGCATTGGCAGGATGGGTGTGATCGTGCCCACGGTCCGAATCTATGACCGACAGCTTCTCGTTGCCCTTGAAGAGCAACTTCCATGCATCTTCATGAGTAGTTCGGAAGAGCCCCCCCAAGGTTTGGTGCCTCTCCGGATCGAATTCTCACAAAGGGAAGCTTCGGCTTTGGCAGGGGAGAATCCAGCGAACCAGCATCACCTAGATCACGTCGACGAGCTTGATGTTTTTATCCACCATACTCTAAATGTGCGTCTGCAGCGCTATCAGCTCGTCTGACGCAGCCAGTTAGGGCCCTTCTCCGTCCAAGAGGTGAGCCGCATTGGGGCTCCGGCCTTGAATTCGGGAGCCGCGGCCCAAGTGGCGCCGCGTGGCTCTGTGATGTAGAACCACTGCTTCTGCCACTCCTTGACAGTCTGCACAAAAGTGCCTGTGGGCCAAGTGACGTTGGGCATCTTGCTCACCATGGTACCTCCGCACTCCGTGTGCTGACCATCCACCACCTTCGGCTTCACATTGAAGATCTGGAGCCATAGGCCGAAGTGGGGCTGGATGCGGAGGAAGGCCTCGCACACAACAATGAATGCCGAGATGTTGAGGAACGAGTTCAGGGCTAGATCATGGAAATCTAGCCCGTAATAGTACATCAGTCCGCGGACGAAAGGGTGAAGTGGAAACCCCAATCCGCGGACGAAGTGAGGGAGAAGAACTACCCTCTCAGTAGGCTTTGGTGTGGGGATGACTTGCCCCTTGGTGGGCAGACGGTGGGCGATTCCTTTCTCCAGATACACGGCCACCCGAAGCTAGGTGATGTCCTTCTCCTTGACGGAGGAGACCATCCACTTGCCTTGGCCTCCGGATCCGGACATGATTGAGTGCTTCCTTGAGGAGGAGAAGATGGGAACTTGGGCGCTGGAGCTCGACAATGGAAGGACAGAGAGGAAGAGAAGGCATGGGTGAAGAAAGGGAATCCTTTTCTCCTTATAAAGGCAGTGAATATTGAACGCCTCCCCACTCGCCTTGAAACTCGCCTGTTCCCAAGGGTTGTGTAAACAACACGGTTGGGTTACCCACGCCCGTATTGATGAGAGTCCCACAATAATGGGACACGATCTCTGCTTCGACAAGACATGCCAATGGCAACCGCGTCTCGAAACATGGGGCGGCAGATGAAAAACGGTTCGAAATTATGACCGGGCGGACGTGATGTCATGTTGCAAAAAGTTGTCAGTGGATTGGACTCGTGGAATATTATATTCTCTGCGGTTGTGTGTGGTGTGCGTGTGTTACAGGTCCGGACACGATCATTATGTCCGAAGACTATCTTGGAGTTTGGAAGGAGGAACCCGCCTTGCAATGCCGAAGACAGATCTATGCGCCGGATACCTTGTCATTGAAGCCAGGTTCAAGGGCTACTGAGGGAGTCCTGGACTAAGGGGTCCTCGGGCGTCTGACCTATTAGCCATGGGCCAGACTGATGGGCTGTGAAGATACAAGGACCGAAGACTCTACCTGTGTCTGGATGGGACTCTCCTTGGCGTGGAAGGCAAGCTTGGCGATCAAATGTGTAGATTCCTTTCTTTGTAACCGACCTTGTGTAACCCTAGATCCTCCCGGTGTCTATATAAACCGAGGAGTTAGTCCGGAGGAGGAGAGATACTCATTACCATAGTCATACAGGCTAGACTTCTAGGGTTTAGCCATTACGATCTCGTGGTAGATCAACTCTTGTAATACTCATATTCATCAAGATCAATCAAGCAGGAAGTAGGGTATTACCTCCATAGAGAGGGCCCGAACCTGGGTAAACACTGTGTCCCCTGTCTCATGTTACCATCGACCTTAGACGCACAATTCGGGACCCCCTACCCGAGATCCGCCGGTTTTGCCACCGACAGGCCCGGTTTCACTTTCGGCCATTTAAAGGCCCGAGTTGCACCTGGGCCTAATTATGCTCCGTAGTTACTTTCGGCCTCTTAACGGCCCATAGTCTTCGTGGATACATTCTAGCACAAACGGTCTATCGGCCCGTTAAAGGCCCTTGAGAGTGTTGGGCCTAATTTAGGCCCGTTATACATTCGGCCTGCTTCCCGCCCGTCATGTAATTGGGTCAACCAAGGCCCAAAAACATTTCAATATGTTAAAATCCTATTTAATTTTCAGGCCCAATTAAGGCAAGCGGTTTACTCGGCCTTTTAATGGCCCGAAACTAATAATGGGCCAGATTAAGACTAGACCAAACTAATGGCCCAAGATGATTGTAGGCCCATGATTCGGCCCGTACTAGCAATTGGCGACCGGCCAGTTTTAGTACAGAAATTATTATTTTATAAACCTAACCTATTGGCTCATTGCGCACCGATCGAATATTACGACCTTTTCTCAGAGCAACGACAGCAGAAACAGCAAATAAATTACAACATCGTGACGAAGAATAAACCTAGACTATACAACAAAGAAATTACAACATATTACATCCCCTGGGCATCAAAGTTCACCGCCAGTGATAATAAAGGGCAACCAGACAGCAGATTACATAAACTGGGCAAATCGCCACCAGTGGAAGTTAACAGGAGGACAAAATAATAGACATAACCGACAGCACTTCAACATAGTTCAAGAAAGGTTAGCCCGGCCTAGGAGCTGCAGTGCAAGCAGCTTAGCAACCTGATGAGACTACGCTTCTTTGGCGCTCATATCCACCAACTTAAGCTGCATAGCATCAATAAACGTCATGTACTTACGGTTAATCTTGCATAGAGATTGGAGTTCCAATCGGATTTGAGCGGAAGCATGTATTTTTGCTTGAATTTCAGACTGAAGATGTAGAACCGATTCAGGCGGCGACTTCATCGAGCTTGTGTCACTGAGTAAGTTTGACACTACATCAAGATGTGACTTCGTGGTTGTATCCCTACCCTCAAGATGTGTTGCCTTCTCCTTTGGAATATGTGTTAGAGGAACAAACAATGGGTTCATCTCACTATCATTGTGGCAATTCTTCCTAGCAGCAGTGTTGTCACCCTGAAAGAGAAACAAGTAGGTAGATAATAGGTTTGCCAAATATAAGCATCAGCGCTGTCAATTCATCTCATTTCTTGTCAGAAATAAAGAGACATGGTTTAAAATACCATTAACATAATAGGCATTGTTCATAGTTAAGATGGTAGGAAATGGCATTGTGCAGGAGCGGCCAGCTTCACCAGTCCACTGGATTACAGATCAAGAACACAAGCATAGATGTAGTTCTAAACAACGTATAAGCATGAATAGTGAGTGTACTGTCAATTTATACCATTTCAGATTGGTAAATAAAGAGATACAATTTAAATAGCATTAATATAATATGGCATTGTTCATAGTTGAGACATAGCAAGATATGACATTGTGCTATTCTTGGTAGTCTCACCACACCACTGGATTATATATCAAGAACACAAGCATACACATAGTGCTACAGAAGATAACTTGCTATGTTTAGTTTAATTTACATTGTACGAATAAGGAACTAGGTTGTACAAATAAAGACTGAAATTGAGAAGGACAAACTTATGTTTATGTACTTCTCCTTTATAAACTTTGAACAAGCAATTTGATGCAGACGACAAAAATAAACAGCATTTGCACTCATAATTATCCAAATATACACAACAAAGTTTGAAGGCTCAAGGAGGACAAACTTACATTAGTAGTGAAGACAGGCTCTATAAAGGCCTTGTCCATATTGATGGGGGGGGCAATTCAAGAAGTTTACTGCAGACTCTTCTTCAAGAGTATTGCCTGTATTCTACATTTTGTTAAGAGTAAATATACACGTGAAAATATAGGAACAAATGGCAATTATTTAACTTAAGACGCAGAGTACAAATGTAAATACAGCATACAGGCAGAAGGCATTGACAAGAGCAATGCGGAGCTAAACTTCTTCAGTAACATTGGTTTTATTTAATATTTTGGCAAGAGTAAATGTAGATATGATGTTTAGAAAAATGAAGGACAAGGGGAAATAAGTTGCAAAGTGTACATGAAGAACTAGCTGACAAATATAAGTACAGTGATGAAAGACATCAGATACTTACAAGAACAATGTAGAATTAAATTTCTTCATAAGCATTGGGTTTATTCTACATTAATTTAAGAATTAATATAGATATGATAATTTGCAGCGAACAGTGGATAAGAAAGCTATAATGCACAATGATGTCACATAATCCACCAGGTATGAATGTAAGGACAGCGATATGACAATAGGTACTCACAAGAGTAAAGTAGCGACCAACATAGTTGCGATATCCTAGGTTTTTGTAACACCCCGCATGTAACTTTACATATTTGTAACTCCGACTCTTGCCATTTTCGGCTATGTGTTATGATTTTCCCTTCGTGGTCGGGTTTTGTCTTTCGTTTTGTATTTTGTTCATGTCTTGCATTACATATCATGTCATCATGTGCATTGCATTTGCATACGTGTTCGTCTCATGCATCCGAGCATTTTCCCCGTTGTCCGTTTTGCAATCCGGCGCTCCCATCTCCTCCGGTGCACCCCTCTTGTTTTCTTTCGTGAGCGGGTGTCAAACATTCTCTTAATGGACCGAGGCTTGTGATGTGGCCTTAGTATACCACCGGTAGGCCACCGGTCAAGTTTCGTTCCATTTGGAGGTCGTTTGGTACTCCAACGGTTAACTGGGCATCCGCAAAGTCCATTTGTCTGTTGCAGCAAAACCCCCTATCTAAACAGCCCAAAACCCACCAAACTCTCTTCCATGCTGTAGGTCGTTCGATCACGATCGTGTGGGCGAAAACCGCACCTCATTTGGACCCTCCTAGCTCCCACTACGTATATATTTGCATCTCTCCCGTAAAACACTCGCAGTCCAACCCTAGCCCTTCGTCCCTCCGCGCGCCGAACACGTCCGCCCGGCGCCGGACGAAATCCCCGCACCGCGGCCGCCACGTGTCGCCGCCGCCCGCGCCCGTACGCCGCGGCCCGCTAGGCCCGGCGCGGGCCCGCGAGCCCGAGCCGCCGGCGCCCGTCTCCGCCCGCGCCCGCGAGCCGCCGCCGCTTGCGCGCCTCCCTCCGCCGCTCCCGCGCCTCCACCACGCGCCGGCTGGCCCGCCGCCTTGCAGTCGCCCGCCGGCGCCGCCCCGCCGCGGCCCCGCCGTCTCCGGCCGCCGGCCTCCCCTCCGGCCTTCCCTCCGACCGCCGGCCTCCTCTCCTTCCTCTCCCGTCGCCGGCGAGCCGACCTGCGTCTCGATCGGATCTGGTGAGAACGAACGTTGACTTTCCCCGAGACCCTGAAAATATTCTAAGTCTTGTATTTTTCACAGTATATGGCCATGTTCAACAGTGCATAACTCTCTGCATGTAGCTCCGTTTCACGCGTGTAATATCTCAAATTGTTCGTCTCGTGATGCTCTACATTTTGTTCAATTGCACCATGTTCATTAGAGGCCATCGTGATTCCCAAATCTCTATTGCAAGAGTGCTAGTTGCTGTTATCTGCTGGTTCTTAACAGAACTTGGAGATTTGTCATTTTTGTATCATTTAATGTGTGCATCTTATGGGCATGAGCTCTACATGTGTTTTGTTGTATGCCATGCTATCTTTCCAGTGGTGTATGCCATGTATTTTTGTGATCTCTGTGGTGACTAGCACAAGCATGCAAACTAGGCCCCGTAATGTTTCTTATTTCAGAGACTTAGTTTTTTGTCTTTGTCTGCTGTTATTTTGTTGCCATGTAAACTTGATGCTACAGAGAGATCCATGCATATTTTGGAGATGTTCAGTAAGGATGATTTGTAGATATAGTTGTAATTGATCAACTCCTGCCCTTGTTTGCAATTATGGATTGCCAGAGCATGACTCAATCTTGCACTACTTTTGATATAAAATGTTTCTGGCAGATTCTTAACATGATATGCAATTTTGCCAAGCTTATTGTAGTTGATCGATATATTCTATGCTTTTGTTCTTGCCATGGATAGCTTCATAAACATGCCATCTTGCTGTAGGTATGCTTTTTTTGTCATGAATTGCTCTGTAGTGAGTGCATCAAGCACACAAAGAGGCCTTCATATTATTATTTCTGCCATGCTCTGTTTTCTGCTAAGTCTGAAACCTGATAACGAAACTTGCTATGTTTACATGGTTGCCATCATATCTTCTGATCCCTTTTGGCTTATGGTCAGTAAGGGACTTTTGTCATATGCGTTTAGTAGATTATGGCCATGCCTTGTTTTGCTATGTTAAGTTCCTGTACCATGTTGATTGCTTGCTCTGAATATTGCTACCTGATGCTGTTTCAGGCATGTCCAGTAATTTCACAAAGTCTGTGAACCTATTATCTTTTGCACTTTTGCCATGCTTATTTGAGCTTGTTATGTTGTGATCTAGCCGTAGCTCAGTGTTCATCTTTTGTCAAGAATCTTCTGTAGATTACTTCTGTATGCTTTGTTGCTATGATGAAGTGTTGTAGCATAGTTTCTTGTTGCATTTTAAGTGCTATCATGCTGTTAATCGCAGATTCGTGTCATTCTTGTTTTGCTTGCCATTTGCAAACCGTGCATCCGTTTCCAGTGATCTTTATATCGATTTCGACCGAAATCATCTCATCTTTCCAGTGGCATGCTTGGTTTGCCAAGTTACTGCCTTTCTCATCATTTTCCTCCCAGAGCACGCATATGCATCGCATATCATACATGTTTTGCATCATGTTGCTTGTGCTTTTCTCGTGATTGATTGTGGTTCCGTTGCTTGTGTTCTTGTCTTGGGTAGATCCGGGAGACGATTTCGTGAACGAGGAACCTGTTGAGTACGCTTACGAGGATCAAGCTCTTGACAACTCTGAGAGCCTTGCAGGCAAGATGACCACCCCTCGAAATCACTTCTATCTTTGCTTTGCTAGTTGTTCGTTCTATTGCCATGCTGCGCTACCTATCACTTGCTATATCATGCCTCCCATATTGCCATGTCAGCCTCTAACCATCCTTTCCTAGCAAACCGTTGTTTGGCTAAGTTACCGCTTTTGCTCATCCCTTCTTATAGCGTTGCTAGTTGCAGGTGAAGTTGAAGTTGGTTCCATGTTGGAACATGGATATGTTGGGATATCACAATATCTCTTATTTAATTAATGCATCTATATATTTGGTAAAGGGTGGAAGGCTCGGCCTTATGCCTGGTGTTTTGTTCCACTCTTGCCGCCCTAGTTTCTGTTATACCGGTATTATGTTCCTTGAGTTTGCGTTCCTTACGCGGTCGGGTGATTTATGGGACCCCCTTGACAGTTCGCCTTGAATAAAACTCCTCTAGCAAGGCCCAACCTTGGTTTTACCATTTGCCACCTAAGCCTTTTCCCCCGGGTTTTCGCGAGCCCGAGGGTCATCTTTATTTTAAACCCCCGGACCAGTGCTCCTTCGAGTGCTGGCCCAAACCAGAGCGATGTCCGGCGCCCCCTGGGCAACCAGGGTCTATGCCAACCCGACGTCTGGCTCATCCGTTGTGCCCTGAGAACGAGATATGTGTAGCTCCTATCGGGATTTGTCGGCACATTCGGGGGCTTTGCTGGTCTTGTTTTACCATTGTCGAAATGTCTTGTAAACCGGGATTCCGAGACTGATCGGGTCTTTCCGGGAGAAGGTTTATCCTTCGTTGACCGTGAGAGCTTATGATGGGCTAAGTTGGGACACCCCTGCAGGGTATTATCTTTCGAAAGCCGTGCATGCGGTTATGAGGCAGATGGGAATTTGTTAATGTCCGGTTGTAGAGAACTTGTCACTTGACCCAATTAAAATACATCAACTGCGTGTGTAGCCGTGATGGTCTCTTCTCGGCGGAGTCCGGGAAGTGAACACGGTCTGAGTTATGTATGACGTAAGTAGGAGTTCAGGATCACTTCTTGGTCATTGCTAGATGACGACCGTTCCGTTGCTTCTCTTCTCGCTCTCTTTTGCGTATGTTAGCCACCATATAAGCTTATTGCCGCTGCAGCTCCACCTCATTAAACCATCCTTTCCTATAAGCTTAAATAGTCTTGATCTCGCGGGTGTGAGATTGCTGAGTCCTCGTGACTCACAGATTCTACCAAAACAGTTGCAGGTGCCGACGATGCCAGTGTAGATGATGGGGTCGATCTCAAGTGGGAGTTCGACGAGGAACGTGGTCGTTACTATGTGTCTTTTCCTGATGATCAGTAGTGGAGCCCAGTTGGGACGATCGGGGATCTAGCATTTGGGGTTATCTTATTTTCATTTGGATCTTGACCGTAGTCGGTCTATGTGTGTATTTTGGATGATGTATGGATTATATTTATGTATTGTGTGAAGTGGCGATTGTAAGCCAACTCTTTATCCCATTCTTGTTCATTACATGGGATTGTGTGAAGATGACCCTTCTTGCGACAAAACCCCTATGCGGTTATGCCTCTAAGTCGTGCCTCGACACGTGGGAGATATAGCCGCATCGTGGGCGTTACAGTTTTGTGGCGCTGGTTCTATCGCCAATATACGTTGGGTGCTATGTGATTTCTCTGGTAGAACCACCTTTTTCAAGGACTTTGCTTGTAATCCTTCAGGTTCTGCAATCACCCTGTTCCTTTTGGATGTGTGAAACACAAGAACAACATTTGAATGGAAAAACATGGTATGACGACAAATGGAATAGGTGTTGTTAATGGATGGGCATGCCATCTTCACATATATCATGAGTAAACTAAGCAGATGGCGGTGCAATGAAGCAAAAGAAATGCAAGACACCTTATGCAAGATATGTGCAACCAATAAAACCTTGCCAAATTAGAACAGGCACCTTATTGGGTGAACGGGATAGGCAATCTGCCTTTGACTGCTTGTGCTCAGAATAGTCATTAGGATCATATTCTGAATACGAATCTATAGGTCGGGAGCATGTGGGTTTCATTGCATCCACAATGGAACTCAATCCCTTGATGCCAAGTTTGTTACCCATTGAACTGTTCCGCAATATTCTTCTGATGTGTGCATTCTTATATTCATTGTGATTACGTACAATATCTGTAAAGCATGAAAACACAAATAGTAGTGAGATTATCTTTGTAATGCAGAGGATATTGTAATATAATAGAGGCTCCCTGTAAACCCTTGTGTGCTATCATTGGATTCTGATGAGAGAGCCAATGTGTGTTGTAATATGGTGAGTAGATTAATATAATCTGGCACAACTACACAAAAAATAGGCTCCCTGTTGGGAGCCCCAGATGTAAGGATAGTTGGCAGATGATAGGTTCATAATATACCGTATAGACAGTTTATTGCCAAACCATGATAACGAGAGCGTAGAGCCATGTAGATAATAGGGGTACACCATAACCACCATAAATAAATCGGGAAAGCGGAACTGGCTGGAAAACACAGGGTTTTGCCACTACTACTATACAGCCTATCGATCACCTACAGGCCAGCTCTATTCATCTGAAGGCGCACAACTGTTACTATCAGTTTATTCTATCAAAGACCGCGCGACTCCCACCATTTATGGGGTATTATGGCAGACCAACTCTAAGTGCGAAATCATTTAGCAGAACCGGCCCAATAGAGCTGTCGACTGCGGATGTCTCTGCCCCCCTTCTTGACAAAGAACATACTGTGCTTACTGAAGAAGAACAGAAGAGGAACATGTTAAAGAATAGAAGGGGAAGCATATTATTGAGATTCCCCTTCTTTCTATACAATGTTGGTTGCCCACCCATGATGAATCAGAGCGCCCAAAGAAATGCAATTCCATGATGTCTCTCTATATGTGGCCACATGCATTTGGAAACTCAATTGGGAGCATTAGCTAACCAATTAAATGTTTGTCTGTTAGCTAATGTCAGTATCATATCACATTCGTATTTGAAGAACCTTAGGACGTATGATTGGTGTATTATTTAGCTTTAAAGAGTGGACAGCTGCTAGTAGGACACAAAGCACCTACGCAGATCATAGTGTAGATATAATGGGAAAACCCTAAGCATCAGGAGTAAAATCAGGAAAGTGGAACTTGCAGGAATATATGTGCTAGTATTGCCGGTACGGCTAGAAAGGCTTCGGATACCAGCTCTCTTCAACTGTAGGTGTGGTACTGTTAATATCAGTGTAACTCTCAAAGGCGACACAGCTCCCCGCATTTCCTTGCTAATCTTATAGGATTCAAGTGGGCAGGCCACTACAATTCCTATTCCTATGTTTACAAAAACCTACAAATCAAAGAGGTCCGAAGAGTTCAACGTGTTCATCAAAACCGACCGTATAGACCTCTACACTGCAAATGTCCCTGCTCATCTTCACTACAAGGAACATACTATACTACTATCATACTCCCTCCGTTCCAAAATACAACTCATTGTAGAGATTTCCACTATGGATCACATACAGATGTATACATATACATTTTAGAGTGTAGATTCACTCATTTTGCTCCATATGTAGTCCATGTTGGAATCTATACAAAGACTTGTATTTAGGAACGGAGAGAGTACTTATTAAAGAAGAGCAAGCAGATTTTGGATAATAAAATATTCGTTGCGAAGTGCCCACACATGATGAACCAGAGCGCATTAAGAATACAACTCCCTGATGTCTCTCTATATGTGGTGCACGTGCTTTTCGAAAGTAAAGTAGGAACATTAGCTGACCAATTAAATGTTATCTGTTTTACTAATATCAGCATCATATAAGATTCGTATTTGAGCAACAAGTTTGGAATTATGAGTGGCACGTTGTTTAGCTTGATGGATTCAGGTGCGGTGCTAAGCAGCTACGATGATGGTATTGAACATAAAGGTGTGTCAGCATGCAAGTTGCCTGACTTTTGTCATTTGGGCAGTCGACCATTTCAGGCGGTTGGATGAACATCCTACGTATCCTAACCCTTCTTCCTCGTCTCTGATTCTTCCCATACAGAACACCGCACAGGCCGCTGGCTGAACCACCGACCCCCCCCCCCCCCGCCCTCCCCTGAACCGCCCCCACCGCATGTGTTCCTCCGCCACCCCCGCCCCCACCCGCGTCGAGTTTTCTTCGTTCGGCGAGGCCCCACCACCACCAGGCCACCGGCCCCCACAACCACCATCCCCACTTGAGGCCCTTCCTTCGCACCGGCGAACTCCGGCGAGCTCTAAAAAATCGACTGGCCCAATTTTGAAATTTAGTCTACTGTCATTTAACTAGTGTGGAATATAAAAGGGGAAAACCATAAGCATTGCGAGTATAGTGTTGTGCGTGCCATGGTGGATCTGAAGGTGCAAACTAGACAAAGGCAGCTTCGCAACCAATGTTTGCTTTCAACAAACAAGTAAGTGATGGACAAGAAATCAGAGTAAAGCAGTGGCGATCTATTTTCTTGCTGCGATAAATAAGTTGAGCAGATACGAAAGAGTACCGCCTCTGGTGCGGCGCCTTGTATGCATCTGCTGAGAATTTAACAGTGCTGCGGTAGCGATGGCTGTCGGAGGCGTGGAAGCAGATCTAGGAGGGTAGACGGTGGCGGCAGGGGAAATATCCCAGCGCGATGGACGAGACGGTCATAGGAGCGGCGCTGGCAAGGTGGACGACGGCGGGGATGAAGCGAGAGGACGAGATGCAAGGATCCCGGTCCGAAGTCGTGGATGAGAGGTCGATCTCTTGTAATGGACGACGACGTCGGGGTATCAGCTCCGGCATGGTGGAGGAGGACGGCGGTGGATGGGGTGGGGGTCGGAGGAGGCTGGGGTGGAGAGGGTGTTTTGGCGCCCACGAAGTACGGATGGGGAAATGGAGGGAGAGAGGAAGGGGGAACCATGTCTTCAGGGCGCGCTTGTCTCAAATGTGAGGAAATTTACAAACTTAGCCCCTGTTTAAAATTTCCTACATCTCAACAATATTAGTCGGTTGGGGATCGGACGGTAATCTCGCATACACCGAATATTTGCCGACGAGAGTTTGTTTTGGCGCCCACCGTGTATGAATCGGGGAGGGAGTCGATTTCGGCCGAGGAGACACTGTGTTTTGGCGCCCACCGTGTATGAATCCGGGTGAGAGGAGGTTATGTCACGTTTCAGTGAAATTGCAAACCTACCCCTATCGAAACCTATAGAAATCGAGCTGGTAGGCTTTGCATGTCAGGGATAGCCAGTAATTTCCATCTTGCAGACTTTGGTTTTGGGCGGTTACTGCGACTTTCCCCGCTTCGTTCAAATTTTTGCAGAGCAAGAGTGCATGTTTACCGTGCCAACTCAATTCGAATCCAGTTTGTATTCTATTTTTGTTCGGGTAGGATCCATTTTCGATTGGAATAAAATTCTATATACATCATTTTTTATATGCTTTCAAAAGCAGAACACCCTTTATACATAAATATTGTTTACAAATGGCATGATCTCAGATCCATAAGGCTGTATCCATCTTAATTTGGATTTTCAAATATTTGAAACCACTTTATGTTGAAATCCAATGTATGCATTCCTCGCTAACTGTCTCCAATTAATGTGTGTTTCATGCGTTTTTTTTTACTTCTCGAACATGTATAATGTTTTTCACGCACGCAACATATACTATAATCCCGTTT
Source organism: Triticum aestivum (assembly GCF_018294505.1). NCBI lineage: Eukaryota > Viridiplantae > Streptophyta > Magnoliopsida > Poales > Poaceae > Triticum > Triticum aestivum. The sequence continues at coordinate 141,084,886 of NC_057808.1, read as the reverse complement.
AGACATTAATTGCATATAAACCATGCATTGTCTCTAATTAAAGAATCTATGGATCACTAATATTGATAAACTACATAACGATACACGTGTCCCCAAATTCAAATGAATATGCATGTTTGATACACCAATTTTTGTTATGATATTATCGATGTCATGCTCTCTAGTTTAAATATTTGAATCCCCTTTAATCCAGATATTCGTCTCATATAGCTATTACTCATGCTTATATAGGAGTATCTCTCTAGACCTATACGCGTTCATCGTCTCTCGGGTATCTCTCGTACTACATGTATGTAGACAATGATCTTTTATCTTCGTAACACACTGACGGTACTCTCTCCCTCGACCTTCAGCACTCTATCTCTCTCTAAGTATATCTCACTTCCCTGGTATGTGTCTCTAACTATGATTCTCCATGTGAAATCTCTTTCTCTCACACAAACACAAACATCGTCTCCCGGGGTCTCATTTCTCTCTACTATTCCCCTGTGTGCCACTCGCACACCCCCTCTCACACAGAGATGTCTTTCGCTCCTTAGGTATGAGAAGCTGCGCCTCTTCCTCTTGAATATCTCTTTCTCACACACAAACACAAACTCTGTTTCCCAGGGTCTCATATCTCTCCACCATTCTCTTGTATGTCTCTCACACACACTCTCTCTCCCTATAGATATCTTGCGTTCCCTGATATGTCTCGCTAGCTATCACTCTCGTTGTGAAATATCTTTCTCTCTCGTAGACAGAAAACTCCGTCTCTCAGGATCTCATTTCTCTCTGGTATTTGTTTGTATGTGACTCACATGCACCCTCTCTCTATCTCTCTCACACCCACACACATAACTCAGCCTTCTGATCCACTCGACTCATATCTCTAACACACACACTAGCTAGCATCTTTATCTTTCTATTTATCTGTTTCTCCATCAACCTTCTTTCTCGCCCTCACTCTTGCTTTCTATCATGCACACTATATATGTTTCTCTCTACATGCAGTCATGTGCCCTCTTTTTATCTTTCTCTCTCACACACACATAACTTCACCCTCTGAACCACTCGGCGGTCATCTCCAACACTCAAACTAGCCGATGTCCCTCTAGCTAGCATCTCTATCTCTGTATCTATCTGTAGTTTCTCTGTCAACATTTGTCTCTCGCACGCACTCTTTCTTCCTATCTCGCACACTATATCTGTCTCTCCATACATGCATCTATAGGTTGATCTCTTTTGCACAATCGTTGTGTCTTGCTCCCTCTGCTCGCCATAGATGCATGCTCTAGCCCACGCCACTATGTCTTAAAGACAAAAACACATGCTCAATTATCGGGCCTTCTTCCCTGCACTCTCACATGCATGCATATTGTCATACCGATCCGTCTCTCCCATGTCGTTGATCTTATGACTTATGTCTTCTTTCTTTTATCTCGATCATGCGCGCGCGCACAGACACACACATCCCACGTATACATGTATACCTCTCACACATGCCCGTTCAAGGTCTCCTATGTCTCCATACGTAGTTAATTACCCTCAGCCCTAACCCCAGATCGAATCGTTCTCTTCTTGTGTGCACATAACTTCTGCCTGGATGGGTAAACACACACTCACACTTAACAATCTCCTTCTAGCTAACCCCCCTCTCTCACTCTTCCCCTATATCCCCGAAACCAATAAGACCATCCCATTGTTTAATTCCCGCCTATATGCACCATCGATATATAGTAGTCTTCCTCAGTGTCTCTCGAACAAACACGTTCTCTCGATGTCGACTCCTCTCACGCGCACACGCCTTCTATTCCCTCTCTACGAGCCTTTTATCTCTCGCACCCCCTCGTTGGTGGCCTCTGCCATACACATCACCTCTCTACGATGAAGCCACACACACTTAAATTACTTTCGCCACCGAGGACTCCGCGTCACACACACACACGCACACACACACACACCCACCCACCCACACACACACACTAAGACTCCATCTCACACACACATGCTCTAGGCGAAGCATTTGTTCCTACCACCCTTCGTCCAAGCTTACCCGTATGATAAACAATCAACTTAATTTACTTGTATAACATGGACAAATTCCACTTTACTTTAGTAGTTAGCAAACTTATCATCTCTACTCTTATAAAAAACCGAGTTGGTGATGATGGTGTGCCTGCCATCTTGTAATATAGACCGTCGATCTATATCTGACAGATAGAAAGCAAACTATGACAATTTTACAAAAGATACCTGCACCTCTCTCCACATTGACAGATAAGGCCTTGCCTCGTTCATCCTTATCTCCCACAACCTCATTGCTGAGCAATTAAAAAAGGAAGTCTCTAGAACAATCTAGCATGGTGGCTGTTGCCGCCTGCCGGCGCCGTCCATCCCCATGCCTCCGCCCAGTTACCACCATGCTCCACTCCTCCTCACCTTATCTCTCATCTTCCATTTTTTCGATGAAATTCTTGAGATACCATTTTTTCGATAAAATTCTTGAGATATCATTAGTTTTTACACATGGGATTACTCCTGCATGGGTCAATCACAACATGTGTTTAGAAAAAAAATGCATCTTGATGTTCCGTGCAATGCACGGGCATCTTGCTAGTAATTATATAACGCAAATCACGAGCAGGAAGTGACTTTTTTTTACAGAACCATGTTAACATGGCCACGTAAATCACTAGCTAAAGTGTAATACCATTATACTTATATCCTATGCAAAAGGTTGAGTACATGTCCGAAGGGTAGATTCACACACACGCACTCTGTCCCTCGGAATCTCACACACGCACCAGTTACATGACGCCCCCTTAAGCAGACTTGTATGTTACAATTTGTGCACCCGCGGGTTGATACGTCCATTTTGCATCATGCTTTTATATTCATATTTATTGCATTATGGGCTGTTATTATACATTATGTCACAATACTTATGCCTATTCTCTCTTATTTTACAAGGTTTACACGAAGAGGGAGAATGCCGGCAGCTGGAATTCTGGGCTGGAAAAGGAGAAAATATTAGAGACCTATTCTGCACAACTCCAAAACTCCTGAAACTCCACGGAAGTTATTTTTGGAAATAATAAAAAATACTTAGCAAAGAAAATACCAGAGGGGACCCACACCCTGGGCACGAGGGTGGGGGGCGCGCCCCCTGCCTCGTGGGCCCCTGGTGGCCCTCCGGTGCCCATCTTCTTCTATATGAAGTCTTTCGTCCGAAGAAAAATCATAAGCAAGCTTTTGGGACGAGACTCCGCCGCCACGAGGCAGAACCTTGGCGGAACCAATCTAGGGCTCTGGCGGAGCGGTTCTGCCGGGGACACTTCCCTCCGGGAGGGGGAAATCATCGCCATCGTCATCACCAACACTCCTCTCATCGGGAGGGGGACAATCTCCATCAACATCTTCACCAGCACCATCTCCTCTCAAACCCTAGTTCATCTCTTGTATCCAATTCTTGTCTCCAAGTCTGAGATTGGTACCTGTAGGTTGCTAGTAGTGTTGATTACTGCTTGTAGTTGATGCTAGTTGGTTTATTTGGTGGAAGATCATATGTTCAGATCTATTATGCATATTAATACTCCTCTGATTATGAACATGAATATGCTTTGTGAGTAGTTACGTTTGTTCCTGAGGACATGGGAGAAGTCTTGCTATCAGTAGTCATGTGAATTTGGTATTCGTTCGATATTTTGATGAGATGTGTGTTGTCTCTCCTCTAGTGGTGTCATGTGAACGTCGACTACATGACACTTCACCATTATTTGGGCCTAGAGGAAGGCATTGGGAAGTAATAAGTATATGATGTGTTGCTAGAGTGGCAGAAGCTTAAACCCTAGTTTATGTGTTGCTTCGTAAGTGGCTGATTTGGATCCATATGTTTCATGCTATGGTTAGGTTTACCTTAATACTTCTTTTGTAGTTGCGGATGCTTGCAATAGGAGTTAATCATAAGTGGGATGCTTGTCCAAGTAAGGACAGCACCCAAGCACCGGTCCACCCACATATCAAATTATCAAAGTACCAAACGCGAATCATATGAACGTGATGAAAACTAGCTTGAAGATAATTCCCATGTGTCCTCGGGAGCGCTTTTCTTTATATAAGAGTTTGTCCAGGCTTGTCCTTTGCTACAAAAAGGATTGGGCCACCTTGCTGCACTTTATTTACTTTTGTTACTTGTTGCTCGTTACAAATTATCTTATCACAAAACTATCTGTTACCTATAATTTCAGTGCTTGCACAGAATACCTTGCTGGAAACCGCTTATCATTTCCTTCTGCTCCTCGTTGGGTTCGACACTCTTACTTATCGAAAGGACTACGATAGATCCCCTATACTTTTGGGTCATCAAGACTCTTTTATGGCGCCGTTGCCGGGGAGTGAAGCGCCTTTGGTAGGTGGAATTTGGTAAGGAAAAATTTATATAGTGTGCTGAAATTTACTGTCACTTGTTACTATGGAAAGTAATCCTCTGAGGGGCTTGTTCGGGGTATCTTCGCCCCGACCAGTAGAGCAAAGAGTTGCTCCTCAACCTACTGAACCTACTGAAAATGAAAATGTTTACTTTGAAATTCCTTCGGGTATGATAGAGAAACTTCTAGCTAATCCTTTTGCAGGAGATGGAACATTGCATCCTGATTTGCACCTAATCTATGTGGATGAAGTTTGTGGATTATTTAAGCTTGCAGGTATGCCCGATGATGTTATCAAGAAGAAGGTCTTCCCTTTATCTTTTAAGGGAGACGCGTTGACATGGTATAGGCTATGTCATGATATGGGATCATGGGACTATAAGTGATTGAAATTGGAATTCCATCAGAAGTTTTATCCTATGCATCTTGTTCATCGTGATCGTAATTACATATATAATTTTTGGCCTCGCGAAGGAGAAAGCATCGCTCAAGCTTGGGGGAGGCTTAAGTCAATGTTATATTCATGCCCCAATCACGAGCTCTCAAGAGAAATGATTATTCAAAAATTTTATGCTCGGCTTTCTGACAACAATCGCACCATGCTCGATACTTCTTGTACTGGTTCTTTTATGATGAAGACTATTGAATTCAAATGGGATTTATTGGAAAGAATTAAACGCAACTCTGAAGATTGGGATCTCGACGAAGGTAAGGAGTCAGGTATAACACCTAAGTTTGATTGTGTTAAATCTTTTATGGATACCGATGTTTTCCGTAAATTTAGCACTAAATATGGTCTTGACTCTGAGATAGTAGCTTCTTTTTGTGAATCTTTTGCTGCTCACGTTGATCTCCCTAAGGAGAAGTGGTTTAAATATAATCCTCCCATAGAAGTAAAAGTAGTTGCACCTATTAAAGTTGAAGAAAAGACTATCACTTATAATGATCCTATTGTTCCTGCTGCTTATGTTGAGAAATCACCTTTCCCTGTTAGGATAAAGGATCATGCTAGAGCTTCAACTGTGGTTCGTAAAAGCAATATTAGAACCTATACACCTCCTGAGCAAGTTAAAGTTGAACCTAATATTGCTATTGTTAAAGATCTCTTGGCTGATAATATTGATGGGCATGTTATTTATTTCTGTGATGAGACTGCTAGAATTGCTAAACCTAGTGCTAAAGATAAACATAGACCTGTGGTAGTCATGCCTGTTATTTTTGTTAAAATAGGAGATCATTGTTATCATGGCTTGTGTGATATGGGTGCTAGTGCTAGTACAATACCTATTGACTTATACAAAGAAATTATGCATGATATTGCACCCGCTGAGTTAGAAGAAATTGATGTTACCATTAAGCTTTCCAATAGAGATACTATATCACCAATTGGAATTGTTAGAGATGTTGAAGTCTTATGTGGGAAAACTAAATATCCTGCTGATTTTCTTGTTCTTGGTTCCCCACAAGATAACTTTTGTCCCATTATATTTGGTAGACCCTTCTTAAACACTGTTAATGCTAAGATAGACTGCAAAAAGGATGTTGTTACTATTGGTTTAGGTGATATGTCTCATGAGTTTAATTTTTCTAAATTTCGTAGACAACACCGTGAAGAGGAATTGCATAGTAAAGATGAAATATTGGTCTTGTTTCTATTGCCGTACCTCCTAGTGATCCTTTAGAACAATATTTGCTAGACAATGAAAATGATATGTTTATGAATGAAAGAAGGGAAATAGATGAAGTGTTCTTTAAACAGGGACCTATTCTGAAACACAACTTGCCTGTTGAAATCCTAGGGGATCCTCCTCCACCCAAGGGTGATCCCGTGTTTGAGCTTAAACCATTGCCTGATACTCTTAAATATGCTTATCTTGATGAAAAGAAGATATATCCTATTATTATTAGTGCTAACCTTTCAAAGAAGGAGGAAGAAAAATTATTGAAAACTCTGAAGAAGCACCGTGCTGCTATTGGATATACTCTTGATGATCTTAAGGGAATTAGTCCCACTCTATGCCAACACAAAATAAATTTGGAGAAAGATGCCAAACCAGTTATTGATCACCAATGACGGTTAAATCCTAAGATGAAAGAAGTGGTAAGAAAGGAAATATTAAAGCTCCTCGAGGCAGGTATAATTTATCCCGTTGCTGATAGTCAGTGGGTAAGTCCTGTCCATTCTGTCCCTAAGAAGGGAGGTATTACTGTCGTTCCTAATGATAAAGATGAATTGATTCCGCAAAGAATTATTACAGGTTATAGGATGGTAATTGATTTTCGCAAATTAAATAAGGCTACTAAAAAGGATCATTACCCCTTACCTTTTATTGATCAAATGCTAGAAAGATTATCCAAACATACACATTTTTCCTTTCTAGATGGTTACTTTGGTTTCTCTCAAATACCTGTGTCAGCTGATGATCAAGCTAAGACCACTTTTACTTGCCCTTTCGGTACTTTTGCTTATAGACATATGCCTTTTGGTTTATGTAATGCACCTGCCACCTTTCAAAGATGCATGATGGCTATATTCTCTGACTTTTGTGAAAAGATTTGTGAGGTTTTCATGGATGATTTCTCCGTTTATGGATCCTCTTTTGATGATTGTTTGAGCAACCTTGATCGAGTTTTGCAGAGATGTGAAGAAACTAATCTTGTCTTGAATTGGCACAAGTGCCACTTTATGGTTAATGAAGGCATTGTCTTGGGGCATAAAATTTCTGAAAGAGGCATTGAAGTTGATAAAGCCAAGGTTGATGCTATTGAAAAGATGCCATGTCCCAAGGACATCAAAGGTATAAGAAGTTTCCTTCGTCATGCTGGTTTTTATAGGAGGTTCATTAAGGACTTCTCAAAAATTTCTTGGCCTCTCACTAATCTCTTACAAAAAGATATTCCTTTTGTCTTTGATGATGATTGTGTAGAAGCATTTGAAATACTTAAGAAAGCATCGATTTCTGCGCCTATTGTTCAGCCACCTGATTGGAATTTACCCTTTGAAATTATGTGTGATGCTAGTGATTATGCTGTAGGTGCTGTTCTAGGGCAAAGAGTTGATAAGAAATTAAATATTATTCAATATGCTAGTAAAACTCTAGACAGTGCCCAAAGAAACTATGCCACTACTGAAAAAGAATTCTTAGCAGTTGTATTTGCTTGTGATAAGTTTGGGCCTTATATTGTTGATTCTAAGGTAACTATTCACACTGATCATTCTGCTATTAAATATCTTATGGAAAAGAAATATGCTAAACCTAGACTTATTAGATGGGTTCTCTTGCTACAAGAATTTGATTTGCATATTATTGACAGAAAGGGAGCTGAGAACCCCGTTTGCAGACAACTTGTCTAGGTTAGAGAATTTTCTTGATGACCCACTACCTATTGATGATAGCTTTCCTGATGAACAATTAAATGTCATAAATGCTTCTCGTACTGCTCCATGGTATGCTGATTATGCTAATTACATTGTTGCTAAATTTATACCACCTAGTTTCACATACCAGCAAAAGAAAAAGTTCTTCTATGATTTGAGACACTACTTTTGGGATGACACACATCTTTATAAAGAAGGAGTAGATGGTGTCATTAGACGTTGTGTACCTGAGCATGAATAGGAACAGATCCTCCGCAAGTGTCACTCCGAGGCTTATGGAGGACACCACGCTTGAGATAGAACTGCACATAAGGTATTGCAATCCGGTTTTTATTGGCCTACTCGCTTCAAGGATGCTCGCAAGTTTGTCTTATCTTGTGATGAATGTCAAAGAATTGGTAATATTAGTAGACGCCAGGAAATGCCTATGAATTATTCACTTGTTATTGAACCATTCAATGTTTGGGGCTTTGATTATGTGGGACCGTTTCCTGCCTCTAATGGATATACACATATTTTAGTTGCTGTTGATTACGTTACTAAGTGGGTAGAAGCTATTCCAACTAGTAGTGCTGATCATAACACCTCTATTAAGATGCTTAAAGTTATTTTTTCAAGGTTTGGAGTCCCTAGATATTTAATGACTGATGGTGGTTCACATTTTATTCATGGTGCCTTTCGTAAAATGCTTGCCAAGTATGATGTTAATCATAGAATTGCATCTCCTTATCACCCACACTCTAGTGGTCAAGTAGAATTGAGTAATAGAGAACTCAAATTAATTTTGCAAAAGACTGTTAATAGATCTAGGAAGAATTGGTCCAAGAAACTTGATGATGCATTATGGGCATATAGGACTACATATAAAAATCCTATGGGTATGTCTCCATATAAAATGGTTTATGGAAAAGCATGTCACTTACCTCTCGAACTAGAACATAGGGCATATTGGGCTATTAAAGAGCTTAACTATGATTTCAAACTTGCCGGTGAGAAGAGGTTATTTGACATTAGCTCACTTGATGAATGGAGAACCCAAGCCTATGGGAATGCCAAACTGTTTAAAGAAAAAGTTAAAAGATGGCATGACAAAAGGATACAAAAGCGTGAGTTTAATGTAGGTGATTATGTGTTGCTATACAACTCTCGTTTAAGATTTTTTGCAGGAAAACTTCTCTCTAAATGGGAAGGTCCTTACGTTATCGAGGAGGCCTATCGTTCCGGTGCCATAAAAATCAACAACTTCGAAGGCACAAATCTGAAGGTGGTGAACGGTCAAAGAATCAAACATTATATCTCAGGTAATCCTATAAATGTTGAAACCAACATTATTGAAACCGTAACCCCGGAGGAATACATAAGGGACACTTTCCAGAATGTTTCAGACTCCGAAAAGGAATAGGTACATGGTACGGTAAGTAAACCGACTCCAAAATAGTTCTAATGGCAATTTTTCTCTGTTTTGGAATATTTAGAAAAATAAGAAGCAGTCCGGGAAGGACACGAGGGTGGAGGGCGCGCCCTACCCCCTGGGCATGCCCCCTGCCTCGTGGGCACCTCGTGCGCTCTCCGGACTCCGTTTTCTTGCACGATACTTCTTTTGGTCGGTAAAAATTCATTATATAATCTCCCGAAGGTTTTGACCACCGTATCATGCAAATATCCTCTGTTTTTGTTTCAAGTTGTTTCTATAGCAGATTTGGAGCAAGATCTCATCTCAGGATTCCGATGGAGACAGCTATGCCTCACACCTTATTGCTGACCCACAGACCTATGGGGATCTATCTCCTTGTGGTCGGACTACGGATGAGGAGGAGGATGCTCATTTAATGAGGATCAATGATTCAAGTTCGGAGGAGGAGGATGTCCCTCTACCTCAACCAGGGGATATGCACGTGAAGTTCAAGAAATCTAGTCTCCCTAAGAGGGCTAAACTATCTAACAACCGATCTATTCCTTCTCGTTTTCGGCAGAAAAGCAAAGGAGATTTATGTGACAAGATCTTGAAGCTGGAATCGGAGGTCGCTGATTTAAAGGAGGAAATTGCTCTTCTCAATTACAGTATGAAGAAGCTAAAGACACAACTGTCATCATCAACAACTCCATCATCACCTCGTCCGAAATAGGAAAACTAAGTATCTGGTATGGGCACTCCCCTTGGCAACTGCCAAGCTTGGGGGAGGTGCCCCAGTATCGTATCACCATCACACTCCTATCTTTACCATTTTTCTTAGTTCGATCCTTTTAGTAGTATCTTGATCTAGTAGAATAAAGTTTTTGGTATGATCTAGTTTTGAGTTTTGCTTTATGATCCCTTTATGTAATCAAGTCCGTGAGCTATATAATAAAGATTAGTGTTGAGTCAAGGGCTTGATTATTTTGCTATGATCTTGAGGGAATAAAAGAAAAGAGAAAGAATAAAAAGGAATAAAAAGAGATCATATTGATCTTATGGAGAGTAATGACTTCACATAGAAAGAGTATGATGATTAAAAGTTGTTGAGAGTTGACAAACATAGCTTTGGTCATCGTTGCAATTAATACGAAGTAATAAAGAAAGAGAGGTTTCACATATAAATATACTATCTTGGACATCTTTTAGATTGTGAGCACTCATTAAAATATGACATGCTAAAGAGTTGATGTTGGACAAGGAAGACAACGTAATGGGTTATGTTTTCTTATATCTGAAATAAAGTATATGGTCATGGATCATCCAACATGTTGAGCTTGCCTTTCTCCCTCATGCTAGCCAAATTCCCTGCACCAAGTAGAGATACTACTTGTGCTTCCAAATACCCTTAAACCCAGTTTTTCCATAAGAGTCCACCATATCTACCTACGGATTGAGTAAGATCCTTCAAGTAAGTTGTCATCGGTGCAAGCAATAAAAATTGCTCTCTAAATATGTATGACTTATTAGTGTGGCAGAGAATAAGCTTTATACGATCTTGTGATGTGGAAGAAATAAAAGCGACGGACTGCATAATAAAGGTTCACATCACAAGTGGTAATATAAAGTGACGTTCTTTTGCATTAAGATTTCATGCATCCAACCATGAAAGCGCATGACAACCTTTGCTTCCCTCCGCGAAGGGCCTATCTTTTACCTCTTACCCTTATGAAAGAGTCATGGTGATCTTCATCTTTCCTTTTTACATTTTATCCTTTGGGAAGCACAGTGTGTTGGAAAGATCCTGATATATATATATATCCAATTGGATGTAAGTTAGCATGAACTATTATTGTTGACATTACCCTTGAGGTAAAAGGTTGGGAGGCGAAACTATAAGCCCCTATCTTTCTCTGTGTCCGATTAAAACTCTGTAACCATAAATATCGCGTGAGTGTTAGCAATTGTGAAAGACTAAATGATAGTTGAGTATGTGGACTTGCTGAAAAGCTCTTATATTGACTCTTTCTGATATTATGATAAATTGCAATTGCCTCAATGACCGAGACTATAGTTTGTTAGTTCTCAATAAAGTTTTTGATTCATACTTGACATTGTGAATAGATTATTACTTGAGCATAAGAAATCATATGACAATATCCATATATGTTGTTGTTATAAGAATGATCATGATGCCCTGATGTCTGTATTTTATTTTATCAACACCTCTATCTCTAAACATGTGGACATATTTATCGTTACCGGCTTCCGCTTGAGGACAAGCGAGGTCTAAGCTTGGGGGAGTTGATACGTCCATTTTGCATCATGCTTTGATATTGATATTTATTGCATTATGGGCTGTTATTACACATTATGTCACAATACTTATGCCTATTCTCTCTTATTTTACAAGGTTTACATGAAGAGGGAGAATGCCGGAAGCTAGAATTTTGGGCTGGAAAAGGAGCAAACATTAGAGACCTATTCTGCACAACTCCAAAAGGCATGAAACTCCATGGAAGTTATTTTTGGAAATAATAAAAAATACTGAGCAAAGAAAATACCAGAGGGGACCCACACCCTGGGCACGAGGGTGGGGGCGCGCCCAGATACCAGAGGGGACCCACACCCTGGGCACGAGGGTGGGGGCGCGCCCTATCCCCTGGGCACGCCCCCTGCCACGTGGGCCCCCTGGTGGCCCTCTGGTGCTCATCTTCTTCTATAGGAAGTCTTTCGTCCGAAGAAAAATCATAAGCAAGCTTTCGGGACGAGACTCCGCCGCCACGAGGCGGAACCAATCTAGGTCTCTGGCGGAGCTGTTCTGCCGGGCACACTTCCCTCCGGGAGGGGGAAATCATCGCCATCGTCATCACCAACACTCCTCTCATCGGGAGGGGGCCAATCTCCATCAATATCTTCAGCAGCACCATCTCCTCTCAAACCCTAGTTCATCTCTTGTATCCAATTCTTGTCTCTAAGTCTGAGATTTGTACCTGTAGGTTGCTAATAGTGTTGATTACTCCTTGTAGTTGATGCTAGTTGGTTTATTTGGTGGAAGATCATATGTTCAGATCCATTATCCATATTAATACTCCTCTGACTATGAACATGAATATGCTTTGTGAGTAGTTACGTTTGTTCCTGAGGACATGGGAGAAGTCTTGCTATTAGTAGTAATGTGAATTTGGTATTCGTTCGATATTTTGAAGAGATGTATGTTGTCTCTCCTCTAGTGGTGTCATGTGAACATCGACTACATGAAACTTCACCATTATTTGGGCCTAGAGGAAGGCATTGGGAAGTAATAAGTAGATGATGGGTTGCTAGAGTGATAGAAGCTTAAACCCTAGTTTATGCGTTGCTTCGTAAGGGGCTGATTTGGATCCATATGTTTCATGTTATGGTTAGGTTTACCTTAATACTTCTTTTGTAGTTGCGGATGCTTGCAATCGGAGTTAATCATAAGTGGGATGCTTGTCCAAGTAAGGATAGCACCCAAGCACCGGTCCACCCACATATCAAATTATCAAAGTACCGAACGCGAATCATATGAACGTGATGAAACTAGCTTGACGATAATTCCCATGTGTCCTCGGGAATGATTTTCTTTATATAAGAGTTTGTCCAAGCTTGTCCTTTGCTACAAAAAGGATTGGGCCACCTTGCTGCACTTTATTTACTTTTTTTACTTGTTGCTCGTTACAAATTATCTTATCACAAAACTATCTGTTACCTATAATTTCGGTGCTTGCAGAAATACCTTGCTGAAAACCGCTTATCATTTCCTTCTGCTCCTCGTTGGGTTCGACAGTCTTACTTATCGAAAGGACTACGATAGATCCCCTATACTTGTGGGTCATCACGGGTACACGTGATGGTGCGCATTTATTTAAGCCAGACGGCGAACCCAAACATTAATTGCATCCGTTCCCCTCCCGCCGCCTCTTATCTAGTCGCCGTCGCCCGATAGCCATGGCCCGGCCGAAAGTAACGACATACGCCATACTCCCGCCGGACCAGCACTTTAATCTGGAGGCAGCGCGAAGCCTGGATCGCAGCCGCCCTGCCCCCGGAGTCCGGACTAGCTAGAGACAGACGAGGAGGCGTTGGAGGCGGAGTAGCGCGCGGAGCCGGAGGAGGAGAACAACGACGCGGTGCCGGAGTAGGAGGACGATGACGCAACCGAAGCGGAGCCGGAGGAGGATGATGATTTCCATTATACTCAGACTTAATGGGCTTTGAGTTTCACGCCACATTTATTTCATAGAGATAAGAGAAAGGAAATTTTAGTGGTCATGCATGCATCTTTTGTGCTAGCACTCGTATATAAGGGTTGACAGGTCGCTTCCCGCGGACGTGCGCGGGCCGTGGAAGAGGAAGGAGAAGGGAAGCGGGTTGTGGATTAACGTTTTTTACCACAATTTCTTTGGAAAATGAGTGCAATAATTGAGTAGTTTTGCAAACTACCAGTACTACACCTGAAACGGTTCAAAACCAATACCACCACCACGCCCGTGTCTAACTGCCCTGGCCGACCCAACCCCCTCCCTTGCCGGCGTGCGCTTCCCGCGTGAAATGGTCATTGTCGCCCTGGAGCGTCAGTGCAGCATTAATGCCCGGCCAGAGCGGAGGCGACCTCTCACTGGCGCCGGCTTTGAAGCAGCGCGATGGCCGAGAGAGTGCCGCTTCCCGGTGCACGCGACTGCTCCGCGTCGAGGCTGGCCATAGTTTGGATGAGTCTCCATCGTGGGGAGCCACACTAACTGCGATGATATGGACTCCCGTTGCCCACAGTTATGGATCGTTCCATCTATGAAGAACACGTGGGACTGGAACTACGAGACGGACATGTATCCAGGAGCGGACGTACGAACGTGAGTAATGTAACGAAGTAAGTGAAGTAGGAAGGCACAAATAGTATGAACATGCGTGGCATATAGGCATTTGTCTCTTACTACCACTAAATGTTGTACGTGCAATGCACGGTGATGTTATGATGTACGTGCCTAAGTACTCTACTACTACTATATTAGTTGGAGGCACATATTTGGTTTTATATTTGTTTACGTGTATGCCCTGAGACCTTCCAACTAGACGTGTCTTTCTCTCCGGGTCGCACTTTGTATCATTCATACCACTAGTACTACCACGTGTGGTCTCCGACCCAGAAGTGGAGATGCTCTACCATGTTGTTCATGTCCCACTCCTTTCGCTGACGTGTGGGACATCCAGCATGTGACGTGTTTGGCACTCCTTCGTCGTAAGAGTTGAAACACTAGCATTCATCAGAAATAAAAAATAAATATAAATCATCAGTGATACTATACCATGCCGTTTCCATGCTCCTCGATATCGGAAAGAATACTTCCATTCGCCGACATGTGGGACATCGACCATCATGGTCCACTTGCCATGCACGCAGAACTCGAAGGAAGAGTCACCCCGGTCGTCGCGCCATAGTAATAATGACTAATGAGCCGTCAAATCATAGGCCCAACCTTTCCCACTGTGAAGTTGCTCGGACGAAGGAACCATCATGACTTCGTTGAATTCCGCTTCTTGAAGAAAACTACTGTACCCGCAGTACTGCTAGCTATAGTAGTTACTCCAGCAGAGGCCTCCTTTGGTTCATAGGATATGAATTTTATAGGAATATGGAAATCATAGGAAGTGAGATGACATGCATCTCAATTCCTATAGAGAAAGAGATGCCATTTGATACATAGGATATGAATTTTTCCATTGAGTCTAGGCTAATGTACTGGTAATTTGCTCTAAAAACTACAGTAGTAACTAGTACTAGTACATGCTCGTAATTAATTAAACAAACGTATGGGCGACACAGACACACACACTAACTACTAGTACTACTACTTCTCACATGCTAGCCAGATGCGTCATTTTCCCTCCCAGCTTTGTCGGTGACACCCCACCGTGCTTGGATCTCCGCCGACCTCTCCACAGCAGCACGTGCGTCCTCTTCTTTCTTGCTGTGGCGGGCCTCTCTTTTCTTGAGTGCTTTCTGACTTTTCCGCTCCCTCTGTGCGGCTTTGGCCGCCTCTTGCTCTACCGCCCATTCGGCCTTGGTAGCTTCAAATTCCGCCCACGTAGGTGTGAGGTCGCGAGCGGCGATGAACTTGGCATGGCGGGATGCCATCGCTTCCCTACCATTTTGTGTGCGGTCGTGGGCGGCGAGGAACTCGACGCGGCGGGATGCCATCGCTTCCCTACTGGTTAGTCTGTGGCGCGGTGGCTGAACTACTGCCAGCGTCCTGGGAACGGGGGTCCCAGACTTGCCTGCCTGCGGCCCACGGCATGGCACCACCAGCGGCCCTGCCCGGCCCATCTTCACCAGCAAACACTCAAGACCCTCGCGAGGGGCCAAGCCTCGCGAGGCGGACGGTGCAAGACCTCCTCGGGGGCGGCCCCACCAGGCTGGCTCACGAAGGGCGGAGAGATCAAGGCAAGGGGCACCTCGCGAGGTTCCTGTGACGTAAGCCATGATGACCGGTGTCAGGCGGGCGCCAGGCGGGCGCCAGCGCGCGCAGTGTCCTCGTTTCCTCTTTGGTGCTAAAGAGGAAAGCGCAGGCGAGGAGTCCTGAGGCATCAGGCAAAGGTTTCCATCAGTGCAATGAGACCAAGACTAGCAGGACGGCAGGACGGAGGTCACCGTGGAGCCCAAGACGGCGTCACCACCAGAGCCTTTGGCAAGCGAAGACCACCTTTAGTCAGGATAACTTGTACTAGTTGTCTCCCTTCTAATTTGGCCGTTGTGGCATCCCTTCCCGCCAGCATTTCGGAAGAGGACCAGGGCCTCTATAAATAGGGCTAGCCACCACAGTAGGGGGGGGGCGGATCCGAGGCCATTCAGATCATCCTCAACCACACAAGCTCACAGAGCACAAGAGCGCCTCTCTTCAGGAGGTTGTTCTTCCCCTGTAGTAGTTCTTCCTCAGCCCAAGAGGCAATCCACCACACCACACTAGAGTACGGTATTACACCACATCGGTGGCCCGAACCAGTATAAATCTTGTGTCCCTTTGTTCTGCGAGTTCGACACGCTAAGTCTTGAGATTGCGGTGAGGAAGAGTGCTTGGCGGAGGAGAGATCTTTGTGCGCACCCAGTGTTAGAACCTCAAGGGTTTGTCGGAACCCGTAATCCGACATTTGGTGCGCTAGCTAGGGGTGCGCCGAAGCCTTCCTTCCGTCGATCCACGCTCCGCCATCATCGTGCCTTGCCCCCATGGCCGGCGCTGCTCTTTCGGCTGCGAGGACGGATGCCCATGGCGGGGCCAGGGGCTCTGAGCCTCAGCCCCCGCCTTGCGGCAGGTGCAGTGGCCACCCAAGTTCAAGCCGGAGATGCCGCCGCGTTACGACGGTGCGGCGAAACCATCGGCCTTCTTGCTGGCGTATGAAGAGGCCGTCCTGAAGGCTGGGGGCGACGACAAGGCCATGGCCAGTTGACTTCCCATGGCCCTCACTGGTGCACCGCGCGCCTGGCTGCTCAACCTCCTAGGATCTACGGTGGCATCTTGGGAGGAGCTGCGCAGCCTCTTCGCTGTGCGCTTCACGGCACCGGCGCCCCTCGCCGTCGCGGCCATCTTCGGCGGCTCGCAAGCGCCACCCTTGGGCCGTCACACCAAGCCGTTCCTTTGCTAGATCGGCGCCGCTTCCACGCGGTAGGGAGCTCCCCTGGGTTGCGCGGCGCCCAAGGCCGACCTGATCTTCGACTCGGGGGATCACCCAGTCACCACCGTCGGCTCGGGCGTGCTGCCAATGCTTTGCACGCCCACCATCTGCAGCGTAGCTTTCACCAAGACCCTCATCGACGGCGGCGCCGGCCTCAACATGCTCTCTGTGGAGGCTTTTAGCCTCCTTCACGTGCCGCTCGAGCGGCTCCGCCCTAGCAAGCCCTTCTCCGAGGTTGGCGGCGGCTCCGCCAGCCCCTGGGGCAGATCCGCCTTCCCGTGACCTTTTGCACCCGCGACAACTATCGCACTGAGCTGATCGACTTCGACATCGCCCGTATTGGCCTCCCGTACAACGCCATCCTCGGGTACCCGGCTCTGGCTCAGCTTATGGCGGCAACCCATCCGGCCTACAACCTCATGAAGATGCCCGGAAGCAAGGACGTCCTCACCGTGGTCGGAGATACCAAAGAAGCTCTGGCAGCGCTCCAGCTTGCCCTCAAAACCTCCGCGGCGGCACGACCGGCTGACGAGCTCACCGCCGGAGTCAAGGACGCCACACCAGCTAAGAAGAAGTAGTTGTTCACTCAAGATCGGGCAGAAACCAAGCAGGTGCCGGTCGAGGAAGATGGGTCGTCTGGAGCCACCTTCACCATAGGTGCCAACCTCGACCCGGATCAAGAGGAGGCGTTGGTGAAGTTCTTGCGCGCAAACAAGGAAGTATTCTCATGGGAACCCAAACAGTTGGTAGGGGTCACAAGGGGGATGATCGAGCATCATTTGAGGGTGTGCCCCAATGTGCGCCCTGTGAAGCAGAAAGCGCCGCAACAGTCCAAGGAGAAGCAGTCCTTCATTGTCCAGGAAACCCGCAAGCTGGAGGCAGCAGGTGTCATTCTCGAGGTTCGGTACCCCGAGTGGCTGGCGAACCCCATCGTCGTGCCAAAGAAAGGTGGGAAGGAGCGCATGTGTGTCGACTTCACCAAGCTCAACAAGGCCTGTCCCCAAGATCCGTTCCCACTTCCACGCATTGACCAGATCGTTGACTCCACTGCCGAGTGCGACCTGCTATGCTTCCTGGATGCGTTCTCAGGCTATCATCAGATCAAGATGGCGGTAGAGGATGTGGAGAAGACGGCCTTCCTAACCCCGTGAGGGGTGTACTGCTACACTTGCATGTCGTTCGGGCTGCGCAACTCAGGCGCGACCTTCCAACGACTGATGCACATCGCCCTGGGTCAGCAGCTCGGGAGGAACGCTGAGGCCGACGTCGACGACATTGTGGTAAAGTCTCGGGAGGCGAGAAATTTGATTCAGGACCTGGAGGAGACCTTCGTGAGCTTGTGCCAGGTGGACTTGCAGCTCAACCAGGAGAAGTGCATGTTTGGTGTCCCCTCCGGCAAGCTGTTGGGCTTCCTCGTGTCCCATAGGGGGATCGAGGCTAACTCGGAGAAGGTCAAGGCGATCGAAGACATGAGCCCACCACAAACTCTCAAGGAGAAGCAAAAGCTTGCGGTCTGCGTGACCTCGCTGGGGGACTTCATCTCCAAGCAGGGAGAGCGTGCCCTACCATTCTTCAAGCTGATGAAGAAGTAGGGCCCGTTCGAGTGGACCCCGGAGGCCGACCAAGCGTTTCAAGACCTCAAGAGATACATAACCAGCCCACCGGTGATGGTGGCGCCCCGTCCTCTCGAGCCCCTAGTGCTTTACCTTGCCGCCACTCCCTACTCTACCAGCGCAGCTCTGGTGGCAGTTCGGGAAGAGCACCAGGCCAAGGATATGTCGCGCCATACCAGGCCCCCAGCCGGAATGATACAAGACCCGGAGGGCACCGCAAAGGCTGCAGCAACGCCGATGAATGATCAGGCCCAGCAAGATGGCATCCTTGGGCCTGCAGAGGCCCCAATGAGCGACCAGGCTCCGGGGTCCATCACCTCAGGAGGCGCCTCAACCTCCGACAGGCGCTGGCTCCGTCGACGCACCCGCCCACGTCGATCACCCAGTGTATTTCGTCAGCATGGTACTGCGGGATGCAAGGGCGCGGTACCCCATGCCTCAGAAGCTCTTGCTCGCGCTCTTGGTGGCCTTGCGTAAACTGCGGCACTACTTCCAAGGTCACCCAATCAAGGTCGTCTCGGCCTACCCGCTGGAGAGGGTACTCAGGAGCCCCAATGCTGCTAGAAGAGTCACCGAATGGAACATCAAGCTGCAAGCATTCCAGTTGGAGTTCAGCACAACTAGGGTCATCAGGGGAGTCGCGGTCGCTGACTTCGTAGGAGAATGGACTGACACCCCGGGGTTTGAAGCAGGCGAGGACCGATCCCACTCGCCAGGAAGTGAAGCACCACATGGTTGGGCCATGTATTTCGATGGCGCGTTTGCACGCCAGGGCGCGGGAGCTGGAGCAGTGCTCATCTCGCCTACTCAGGACAAGCTCTACTACGCCGTGCAGCTCTGCTTCCAGCAAGGCAAGAAGGTCTCCAAGAACATCACGGAGTACGAAGGCCTCATCGCTGCCTTAAAGCTGCGGTGGCCCTGGGGGTGAAGCGCCTCACCATGAGGGGCGACTCGCAGCTCCTCATCAACTTCTCCAACAAGGTATACGAGCCAAGGGACGAGCACATGGAGGAGGTACGCAAAATGGAAATGCATTTCCTGGGTCTAGTGTTGCAGCACGTGCCCCGTGGCACCAACAAGGAGGCCGACGACATCGCCAAAAGAGCATCCAAACGACTACCCCAAGAGCCTGGAATCTTCGAGGAGTGGCTCTTCGAGCCGGGGAGGAGCTCCCCCGACCGCCTGCCTCGGGAGCCCCGGCCTGCGGCCCGACCTCGGGAGCACGCCTACTCTTGGCGCTCGAGCCTCGGGAGGGGTGCTGGACCAAGGAGTTCACGGAATACCTAACGCAAGGGACGCTGCCGAAGAAAGAAGAGGATGCGGAGAGCGCGGCCCGACAGGCCACGGTGTACTGCATCCAGGACGGTGAGTTATACAAGAAGCGGCCGAATGATGTTTCCTTGCGTTGTATCTCCAGGGGACAGGAGAACGAGTTGCTAGCTGACATACACGGCGGAGACTGCAGACACCACTCGTCACCATGAACCCTCGTCGGCAAGGCATTCCGTTGAGGGTTCTACTGGCCTACGGCACTCAACGACGCAACCGAGCTAGTGAAGTCCTGCGAGGCGTGCCAATTCCACGCTAAGCAGATCCATCAGCCGGCTCAGGGCCTCCAGACCATCCCGCTCTCTTGGCCATTCACAGTCTGGGGGCTGGATATCTTAGGCTCGTTCCCTTGAGCGCCTGGGGGCTACCGCTACCTCTACGTCGCCATCGAAAAGTGCACCAAGTGGGAGGAGGTAGAAGTTGTCCGCACCATCCCGGCCGGATCGGCGGTCAAGTTCATCAAGGGTCTCGTGAGCCGGTTCGAGGTCCCCAATCGCATCATCACTGACAATGGCTCAAAGTTCACTAGAAATCTCTTCAAGACATATTGTGCTAACCTTGGAATGTAGATCTGCTACGCTTCGGTGGCACACCCCAGGAGCAATGGTCAAGCCGAACGCGCCAACGCGGAGGTCCTGAGAGGCCTCAAGACCAGGACCTTCAAGAAGAAGCTCGAGGCCTACGGCAGGGGCTGGCACGACGAGCTCTAGTCTGTGCTATGGTCCATCCGCACCACCGCCACCAAGCCAACGGGCGAGACCCCGTTCTTCCTCGTCTACGGAGCAGAAGCGGTTCTCCCTCACGAGGTCAAGCATCGCTCCGCGCGGGTCCTGGCGTTTGATGAGACGCAGCAGGACGACATGCGGGGGATGGACCTCGTGCTGGGGGAGGAACGCCACCGCGAAGCCACGCTTCAAGCAGCAAGATACCAGCAGGCGCTGCGGCGGTATCACTGCCGCAACATTCGCCCCAGGACGCTCGAGGTGGGTGACCTCGTCCTAAGGCGGGTGCTCTCCAGGGAAGGGCTGCATAAGCTTTCGCCCATGTGGGAGGCCCGTTTAGGGTCGCCCACGTCTCCAGGCCTGGCGTCGTGCGCCTGGAGACACAGGACGGGGTCCCCATCCAGAACGCCTGGAACATCCATCACCTCCGGAAGTTCTATCCATGAAGCAAGGCCCGGCACCTGTGAAGCAAGGCACAGTGCCTGTGAAGGTCTCCACTCGTGACACTCTCATGTAATAATGAGTGGGGCTGTACACGCCCCAGAGTCTCAGGAGTGCCGCCCTCGGGCCTCGGGGGCTCCCTTCCACGTCCTAGTGGCAGCACTTAGCTCCGCGCTGGTGAGAAGACTAGACTAGGTGCCGGACGCGGCTTTTCATTTGCTTTCCGCAGTTGGCTTGCCCCTCTTTAATGAAAATTTGCTTTCTAGTGTTCCTTGCCGGCTTGGTTCCATCGCCATTTTCCTCCTTTTCTGCCCTCGGTTCCTCGTTTTGAACCGAACTCTCCCTTGCATGCCTCGCGAGGGGGCTCACAGGTGCCCCACGTGAGCGTTTTTTCCTATTCTTCACGAGGCACCCGCGCTCAAGCTCGCAAGCTGGTGCACCTCTCTCAATCTGTGCCCCTCGGGTACCATGATGTTAAGCGCTGGGTCATGGCTGGCTGCGTCTGGCTCGGAAGAATAAGAGTTTCCTAACGAATTTTTGCAGTTCCTAGACACCTCCCAAGCCAAGGAGGCCTCGCCAGGTACTGGGAAATGCGCGCCTCACGAGGCGGAAACTACTTCGAGCGCGTCAAGCTAAGTTATTCCTACGCGCCCACATTAAACGTCGATGCTGCAACATGACACAGGAACGATAAACATAGCATAGAAACTTGGAAATCATGGTTCGTTGCATGCCCCTGTGGGGCCCCATACTTGTCTCTCTCTTAATGCAGGAAGAAAAGGAAGAACGAAACAAAAGTGGCGCGCGCTCCCGCAGCAGTTCGCGAGGATTGGCCCATGGCGCTCTCCTAGGCTCAGCCAGACCCGTCCTCGCACTTCACTGGGGCACGACGACGAGACGACCCGCTGCCACCCTCGAAGCGGGCGCGGCGGCGTGGCAGCTGGTCGTAGTCGCCGCTGTTGGAGCTGTCGCCGGAAGAAGAGTCGCCTTAGCTGGACGAGCCATGGCCGGCGCCAAGGACAAGCCTGTCGGATTTCGGGTTCCGGCAAAACCCTTGAGGTTCGAACACTGGGGTGCGCACGAAGATCTCTCTCTCCCTAGATCGCTCTCGCTGTCAGCGTTCTGGGAATGGGGGTCCCCAGACTTGCCTGCCTGCGGCCCACGGCGTGGCTCTGCAAGCAGGCCCGTATGGCCCATCTTCATCAACAAGGCATTCAAGACCCTCGCGAGGGGCCAAGCCTCGCGAGGCGGACGACGAAAGACCTCCTCAGGAGCGGCCTCACCATGCTGGTTCACGAGGGGCGGAGAGATCAAGGCAAGGCAAACCTCGTGAGGTTCTCGTGACGTGAGCCGTGACGACCGAGACCCGGCAGGCGCCAGGCAGGCGCCAGCGCGCGCAGTGTCCTTGTTTCCTCTTTGGTGCTAAGGAGGCAAGTGCAGGCGCAGAGTATCAAGGCGTCAAGCAAAGGTTTCCATATCAGTGCAACGAGACCAAGACCAGCAGGACGGCAAGACGGAGGTCACCGTGGAGCCCAAGGCGGCGTCACCACCAGAGCCTTTTGTAGGCGAAGACTGCTTTTGTCAGGATAAACTGTACTAGTTGTCCCTTTCAAATTGGCCGTTGTTGGCTCCCTTCCCTCTCAATATTTGGGGAGAGGACCAGGGCCTCTATAAATATGACTAGCCACCACAGTAGGAGGCATCGAATCCACACCCACACAAGTTGGCCAAACACAAGAAAACCTCAACCTCAGGAGACAGTTCTTCCCCTTTATACTGTTCATCCTCAGCCCAAGAGGCAATCCACCACCACCACACTGGAGTAGGGTATTACACCACAACGGTGGCCCGGACCAGTATAAATCTTGTCTCCCATGTGTTGTGAGTTCGTCGAGCTAGTCCGTGAGATCTTAGCAAAACTAGGACGTGGATCGGTGGTGGGAAACCTTCATGCGCACCCTAGTGTTCGAACCTTGAGGGTTTTGCCGGAACCCGTGATCCGACATTTGGCGCGCCAGGTAGGGGTGCGCCGTAGCATTCCTTCCGTTGATCTGCGCTCCGCCACCACTGCGCCCCGCCCTCATGGCAGGCGTCCCGCTCCTGGCTTGGACGACCGACGGCGACGACGGGGCCAGGGGGCTCCGTGCCCTGGCCCCCGCCTTGCGGCAGGTGCAGTGGCCGCCCAAGTTCAAGTCGGAGATGCCGCCGTGCTACGACGGCGCGGTGGACCCGTCGGCTTTCCTGCTAGCGTACGAGGAGGCCGTCCTCAAGGCCGGGGGCAATGACAAGGTCATGGCCAACTGGTTTCCCATGGCCCTCACCGGCGCGCCGCGCGCGTGGCTGCTCAACCTCCCTGGATCCGCGATGGCATCTTGGGAGGAGCTGCGCGGCCTCTTCACTGCGTGCTACGCGGTACCGGCACACCACACGGTGGCGGCCCTTCTAGGCGGCTCTCAAGCACCGCCTTTAGATCGCCATATCAAGCCATTCCTTCGCCAGATCGGCGCCGCTTCCAGGCGCTCAGGGGCTCAGCCAGGCTGGGCTGCGCCTGAGGCCGACCTCACGTTCGACTCAGAAGAACACCCCGTCACCACCGCCGGCTCGGGTAAGCTCCCGATGCTTTGCACGCCCACCATTTGCAACATGGCCATCACCAAGACCCTCATCGACGGCGGCGCCGGCCTCAACGTGCTCTCTGTGGAGGCCTTCAGCCTCCTTCACGTACCGCTCGGGCGGCTTGGCCTCAGCAAGCCTTTCTTAGGAGTTGGTGGCGGCACCGCCCACTCCCTGGGGCAGATCCGCCTCCCTGTCACCTTCGGCACGCGCGACAACTACCGCACCGAGCTGGTCGACTTCGACATCGCCCACATCGGCCTCCCTTACAACGCCATCCTCGGGTACCCAGCACTAGCCCAGTTCATGGCGACAACCCATCCGGCCTAAAACCTCATGAAGATGCCGGAGAGCAAGGGCGTCCTCACCATCAAGGGGGATGCCAAGGAGGCCCTGGCGGCGCTCAAACTCTCCCTCAAGACCGCCGCGGCGGTGCAGCCCATCGGCGCGAGTGCCTCTGAGGCCAAGGGGGCCGCGTCAACCAAGAAGAAGCAGCCATTCACCCAAGACAAGGCAGAAACCAAGCAGGTGCCGGTCGATAAAGACGGATCCTCGGGAGCCACCTTTACCATAGGTGCCGACATCGACCCGAGCCAAGAGGAAGCGTTGGTGAAGTTCTTGCGCGCAAACAAGGAGATATTCGCATGGGAACCCAAGCAGCTGGTGGGGGTCCCGAGAGAGGTGATTCAGCATCACTTAAGGGTGTGCCCCAATGTACGCCCTGTGAAGCAGCAGGCGAGACGGCAGCCCACGGAGAAGCAGGCCTTCATCATCCAAGAAACCCGCAAGTTAGAGGCGGCGGGTGCCATTCGCGAGGTTCGGTACCTCGAATGGCTGGCGAACCCCGTCGTTATGCCGAAGAAAGGAGGGAAGGAGCGAATGTGCCTCGACTTCACCAACCTCAACAAGGCCTGCTCCCAAGATCCATTCCCGCTCCCACGCATCGACCAGATCGTCGACTCCACCGCCGAGTGCGACCTGTTGTGCTTCCTGGATGAATTCTCAGGGTATCACCAGATCAAGATGGCGGTAGAAGACGTAGATAAGACAACCTTCCTGGCCCCGTGTGGGGTGTACTGCTACACTTGCATGCCTTTCGGACTGCATAACGCGGGTGCGACCTTTAAGCGGTCGATGCACATCGCCTTGGGGCGGCAGCTCGGGAGAAACGCGGAGGCCTACGTCGACGACATTGTGGTGAAGTCTCGGGAGGCGAGAACCTTGATCCAGGATCTGGAGGAGACCTTCACGAGCCTACGCCAGGTGAACTTGCGACTTAACCGGAGAAGTGCGTGTTTGGTGTCCCTTCCGGCAAGCTGCTGGGTTTCCTCATATCACACAGAGGGATCGATGCGAACCCAGAAAAGATCAAGGCCAGTGAAGACATGAGCCCACCGCAGACCCTCAAGGAAATGCAGAAGCTGGCTGGTCGGGTGACTGCGTTGGGGCACTTCATCTCCAAGCTGGGAGAGCGCGCCCTACCCTTCTTCAAGCTGATGAACAAGAAGGGCGTGTTTAAGTGGACCTCGGAGGCCGATCGAGCCTTTCAAGACCTCAAGAGATACCTGACCAGCCCTCCAGTGATGGTGGCGCCACGATCTCTCGAGCCCCTAGTGCTTTATCTTGCCGCCACTCCGTACTCCGCCAGCGCGGCTTTGGTGGTGGTTCAGGAAGAGCACCAAGACAAAGGCGTGTTACGACGAGCCACGCCACCAGCCGGACTGACGCAAGATCAGGAAGGCACCGCAAGAGCCGTACCAGCATCGGCAGAGGACCAAGCTCGGCAGGACGCCGCTGCCAAGGTCCCGACAAGCGATCAAGCGTTGGAGGTTCCACTACCTCAGGAGACACCCCAACTTTCGCAAGACACGAGCCTCACCAATGCTCCAGCTCTCGTCGAGCCGGTGTATTTCGTCAGCACGGTGTTGCGGGACGCAAGGGCAAGATATCCCATGCCTCAGATGCTCCTACTCGCGCCCTTGGTGGCCTCGCGTAAGTTGCGGCACTACTTCCAGGGCTACCCCATCAAGGTTGTCTCAGCCTACCCATTGGAGAGAGTGCTCAGGAGCCCCAACTCCGCTGGAAGGGTTGCTGAGTGGAACATCGAGCTGCAGGCATTCCAGTTGGAGTTCAGCACTACCAGGGTCATCAAGGGAGCCACACTCGCTGATTTCGTGGCAGAATGGACGGAGGCCCCGATGCTTGAAGTAGGCGAGGACCAGTCCACCTCGCCGGGAAGTGAGGCGCCTGACGGCTGGGTCATGTATTTCGATGGTGCCTTCGTGCACCAGGGCGCGGGGGCTGGAGCAGTACTCGTCTCGCCCACTCAAGACAAGCTCTACTACGCTGTACAGCTCTGCTTTCAGCAGGACGAGAAGGTCTCCAACTTGTAGAATACGAAGGCCTCATAGCTGGCTTGAAAGCTGTGGCGGCCCTGGGGGTGAAGTGCCTCACCGTCAGGGGCGACTCGTAGCTTCTCGTCAACTTCTCCAACAAGGTATACGAGCCGAAGGACGAGCACATGGAGGCATACCTCGCGGAAGTGCGCAAGATGGAGAAGCAGTTCCTTGGCCTGGAGTTGCAGCACGTGCCCTGTAGCACCAACAAGGAAGCTGACGACATCGGCAAGAGGGCATCCAAGCGGCAGCCCCAAGAGCCTGGCGTCTTTGAGGAGCGGCTCTTCAAGTCGTCAGCAACACCACCACTTTCAAGGATAGCTCAGCCTCGGGAGGAGCTCCCGCAGCCGCCTGCCAGAGGAGCCCCAGCCTGTGGCCCCACTTCGGGAGCGCGCCTACTCTTGTCGCTCGAGCCCCAGGAGGGATGCTGGACCAAGGAATTCAAGGAATACCTGATGCAAGGGACGCTGCCGAAGAAGGAGGAGGACGCGGAGCGCGTGGCCCGGCAAGCCACGGCATACAGCATCCGGACGGTGAGTTATACAGGAAGCGACCAAATGACGTTTCATTGCGTTGCATCTCCAGAGACCAGGGGAAAGAGTTGCTATCCGACATACACGGTGGAGACAGCGGGCACTACTCATCATCGCGAACCCTCGTCGGCAAGGCATTCCGCAACGGATTCTACTGGCCCACGGCGCTCAACGACGTAGTCGAGCTGGTGAAGTCCTGTGAAGCCTGCCTGTTCCACGCCAAGCAGAACTATCAGCCGGCTCAGGGCCTCCAGACCATCCCACTCACATGGCCGTTCGTGGTCTGGGGGTTGGATATCTTGGGCCCTTTCCCTCGAGCGCCAGGGGGCTACCGCTACCTCTACGTCGCCATCGACAAGTTCACCAAGTGGGCGGAGGTGGAAGCCGTCCGCACCATCCCAGCTGGCGCCGCGGTCAAGTTCATCAGGGGTCTCGTGAGCCGTTTCGGGGTCCCCAACCGCATCATCACTGATAACGGCTCGCAGTTCACTAGTAGTCTCTTGAAAACATACTATGCTAACCTTGGAACGCAGATCTGCTACGCTTCAGTGGCGCACCCCAGGAGCAATGGTCAGGTCGAACGCGCCAACGCAGAGGTCCTGAGGGGCCTCAAGACCAGGACTTTCAAGAAGAAGCTCGAGGCCTACGGCAGGGGCTAGTACGACGAGCTCCAGTCCATGCTATGGTCCATCCGCACCACCGCCACCAATCCAACGGGCGAGATCCCATTCTTCCTGGTCTACGGAGCAGAAGTGGTCCTCCCTCACGAGGTAAAGCATCGCTCCGCACGGGTCCTGGCGTTTGATGAAACGAAACAGGACGCCACGCGGGGGATGGACCTCGTGCTGGGGGAGGAACGCCGCCACGGAGCCACACTACGGGCGACAAGGTATCAGCAGGCGCTGCGGCGATACCACTGCCGTAACATCCGCTCCAGGACGCTCGAGGCGGGTGACCTCGTCCTGAGGCTGGTCCTCTCCATGGAAGGGCTGCATAAGCTCTCGCCCATGTGGGAGGGCCCTTTCAAGGCCGTCCATGTCTCCAGGCCTGGCACCGCGCGTCTGGAGACACAAGACAGGGTACCTATCGAGAACGCCTGGAAAATCCAGCACCTCCGGAAGTTCTACCCATGAAGAAAGGCCCGGTGCCTGTGAAGAATGCCCAGTGCCTGTGAAGATCGCCGCCTGTGACTCTCTCACGTAATAACGAGTGGGCTGTACACGCCCTGGAGTCACTGGAGTGCCGCCCTCGGGCCTCGGGGCTCCCTCCCACGTCTAAGTGGCAGCACTTAGCTCCGTGCTGGTGAGAAGACTTGAAGACTAGACTAGGTGCTGGACGCGGCTTTTCATTTGCTTTCCGTAGTTGGCTCGCCTCGTTTTAATTGAAAGTTTGCTTCTGGAGTTCCTTGCTGGTTTGGTTCCGTCGCTTTTTGCTGCTGTTTCCGGTTCCAGTTTAACCTGTTTTCTCTCTCTCGCATACCTCCCGAGGGGGCTAGGCAGGCGCCCTCGCGAGCGTTTTTCCTTTCCTCTGCCCTACGTATGTTTTTTCGCGTGGCATCCTCGTTCGAGCCCACAAGCTGGCGCACCTCTCCTGATCCGTGCCCCTCGGGTATCGCGATACGAAGCGCTGGGTCAAGGCTCGGGTGAACGATAAGCCTCCTGGCGACGCTCCTAACGAGTTTTTTGCAGTTCCCTAGCACCCGCCAAGTCAAGGAAGGCCTCCACAAGCACCAGGAAGCGAGTCCCTCGGGAGGAGGAGGATACCCCAAGCATGCCGAGCTAAGTTACCTCTACACAAAATAATGACACAGCACGGAAACAACAAACATAGCATAATGATTGGGAAATCATAGTTCGATACACGCCCCTCCGGGGCCCATACTGGTTTCTTCTCGATGCTGAAAGGAATGGAAGAACAAAATAAAGTGGCGCTTGCCCCTATAGCGGTCCATGGAGGCAGGTTCCTGGCGCCGTCCTGAGCTCAGCCAGACCCCTCCTTGCGCTTCACGAAGGCGCGGTGACGAGACGATCCGCTACCGCCCTCGAAGCGGGCGCGGCGACGTGGCAGCAGGTCGTAGCCACCACTACTGGAGCTGTCGCTGGCGGAAGAGCCACCGTAGCTGGACGAGGTGCGGTCGGAACCAAGGGCGGGTTCGCCCTCATCCGCGTCCCGACCATCGCCAAGGCTGAGCACCTCCTCGCCGTCGTTCACCTCGGGGCAGCACCCGGCGCGGCGACCATCTTCCCCAAATAACCTCACGTAGAGGGTCGCATCACCGTCGTACTTGAAATGGAGGGTGCACCGCCTGCCCAGGCCGCACGCGCGGGCAAACGTCTGCCAACCACGGGCCAAAGCTATGTTGCCCGCGGCGGAGACCTCAACCGCAACCCAAGAAGCTCTGCTGCAGCAACCGTCCGCCTGCAGCCAGAGCCTGCCTGGACCGAAGGCTGGCAGCTCGTCGGCAAAAAAGCGCGGGAGCTAAAGCCAGTTGCCGGCCGGGTTCTCCGACCAGACAACGAACTCCGGCAACACCTCCGCTGAGTGGAAGCGCGGCCGGGGAGGCCGTGCAACCATGGCGCGTTTCCCTTCGTCGACAGGGCTGCCACGGCTGGAGCGACCCCTGCCACGCACAGCGGCGGCACCGCGGGAACGGGGGGCCGCGGTGGGGGTCACGGTGTGCTTGCGGGGACGGCCGCTTCCACGCTTGGGCGCCGGGGAGCGGGGCCCTCACGACGGGCCTTTCCCTTCTACGCGGCAGAGAACCTCTTCGACGGTGCCATCGGTGTCGGCGGTGGAGCAGAGGAGGAAGAAGCAAGCGGAATGGGAAGAAATGGCGACGGGGGCTCTGCCCCCTCCTCATTTATAGCAGGAGAAGGCCAACCAGCGCCCCCCACGATCACAGGTAATGATGGTTTTCCTTGCATGTCGCAGGGACTTGTCAAGTCGGGCAGTTGCCGAGGCAGCATGGGGAAGCGGAGACGCCCACGTCCAATCAACCGCCACGCGTCGACCAAGGCCACCGGCTGTTTGGGCCCTCGGTGCTCCGCACTTGACCTTTGGCTTCGCCTCGAAGCCAAGCCCAAGTGTTCGAACCTTGAGGGTTTTGCCGGAACCCATGATCCGACACTCGCAACAATCACAAGGCCTAGCTCGACGAACCCAAAGAACAATAGACACAAGAGTTTATACTGGTTCGGGCCACCGATGTGGTGTAATACCCTACTCCAGTGTGGTGTGCTGGATTGCCTCTTGGGTTGAGGATGAACAGTTACAAGGGAAGAACAGCCTCCTTAGGAGAGGTGTTCTTGTGCTTGGTGAACTTGTGTGGTTGAGGATGATCTGAATGATCCATCCCCCTCTATGGTGGTGGCTAGTCCTATTTATAAAGGCCCTGGTCCTCCCCCCAATGTAACGCCCCGAGACTGACGCTCCAGACGGCTTCCATGTTTTTTCGTTATCGTTGTGTGTATTTATTTGTTTGTTGCATTCATCATCGCATTGCATCCGCATGTTTTCATAAAACTTGCATCCGCTCATAGTTGCCGTGTCCACCTTGCTTTCGTTGACTGTTTCGAGACCAACCACACTTGCAACGTTGCTCCTTGTTTTCTCTCTTGTCCTCTCCGGGGCCTTTTGTCAGACACTTTGTCTTTGTCGACCCCTCTCAGACCACCCCTCGCGCGCGTCCGAAAATTGTCCCGAACCCGACCCGGGTTGTTGTTACCGATGGGTTCGGATCATCCCCTAACATCCCGAAAGTATCTTCGGTTCTTTATTGGACTCTCCCTAGCCTATTTTTTTCGTCCGCCCGATTACGATCGGAGGGAGAAGATAGCCCCTAACCTAACCCACTCGCTATATATACTAGTCTAAACCGAGACCAAATCCCTAATTTCTAGGGATCCTCCTAGCCACCGCCGCCACTCTTTCCCGCATCTTCCTCGGGATCCCCCCGATCCACCCACCTGCCCATCTCCTTCCGCGCCCAGCCACTGCTCTCCGTCGATCCATCCATCCAACCAGGAGCCACCCGCAAGGCCACCATCACCTCACCTCCCTTGACCTCCATCGCCCGCGCCGCCGGAGCAGGCTCCACCGGCGACCAGAGCCACCTCGTCTCGCGGCCTCCTGTGCTTCTCCTCGAGCCCGCAGCAACAGCCCAACCCCGAGCCTCCCCACGCCAGCGCGTCTCCTCCTCCTCTGCTCCGGTCGTCCTCGCCGTTTTCCAGACGCCCGAGGCCGTGCCTCCTCTCCCTCCTCGCCTCGATCCCAGGGGCAGCCACCGCCTTGCCGTTCCCCTGCCTTGGCCTCACGACCCCGCGCCTCCCTCCTGCAGCCCGTGCAAGCCACCAGGAGGCGGGCACCCGTGCTGCACAGGAGCTCCTCTCCGCCGTCGGACCCAAAAGATGAGCCTCGTCCCTGCTCCTTCCTTCCTCCTCTGATTCTCTCTCTCGCTGCTCATCTCGCGCCCCTATTTCTTCCTCTACAGGAACGCCCACGCCATGGCACCTTGCTCGAGCTCTGCCTCATCTTCCAGGTTGGCCGCCTCCGTGGGATCTTCTCCGACCATCCCTGTCGTTCGCCGGCCTCCCCTGCCCGCCGACCAAGTTGCTGCTTCATCTTCGCGCCGCAGCCCAAGCTCTGCTCTGGCCGCCTCCTCCTCTGCTTCACCCTGCGCCGAACGACAAGCTGCAGCCGTCGTCACAAGGTTTAGGCCAACTCCGCGACCTCTCCTCCTCCTGTTTTTCCCCTCTCCCTCTCACGGTGGCCCCCTCTCCTTCCAAGGAACGAGCAGGAGCTCGCCCAAGCTCCATGGCGCCGCCGCATCGTCCTGCTTCGTCCGGTGACCTCCATGCGCGACCCCGCCGGCCGGATCTGCTCGAGCTCGCCATCCCCTGCGCCTCAAGTTCCTCCTGCCGGAGCCCAAAGTCCACCTCTGCCCCGCGCCAAGTCCTCTGCCCGCACAGCCGCGCGATGCCCTCTGCTTCACCCTGCGTTGACTGCCTGTATGGCGCAGCCCAGCGCCTCCCCAGCCCACTGCGCAGTCAGCCCAGCCTCTCAACCGACCGGGCCGAAGCCCATGGGTGAGCAGCCCCCGGCCTTTTCCCTCTGTTGGGCTTCATGTCCAGATTCGGCCACGAGTCTATTTTTTTAGGCTCTGCGATTTTGTCCATTATCCAGAGTATTGCAGATTTGTAGAAAAACCCCTATATGTTCATGCATCTAATAACTAATTAACCATGCATCATATTAAAATGTTTTCAACATGTAAAGTGCTTAGGATTTCATCTAGTTTCATAATCTGCTATTTTCATCCATGTTTGAAATGTTTAAATTGTTGTTTGATTAAATTTGCTCAAATACCATGCAAAAATGCTTTATTTCATAACTAAATAACCGTAGCTTGGATTTAAATAAACTTTATATGTAAATGGGGTAAAAAATGCATAGATTAACTTGGTGCACTTTATTTTGCTGTTTAACAACAATAAAATATGGTTTTAGGCAGAACAGTACGAAATCTAAAAAAATGGACATGGGGATTTTCCGGAATTGTTGTTTGTTGTTCCGGCCTCATTTAAACTTGCCTAAATAGTTAGTTTACTTATGCTTCACCTCTTTCCATGTTAATAAACATTTAATATTGTTGGGTACATAACCGAGAGAACTAAACAATTGATGTGGTGTTTCGTCAATATGCAACTCGTTGCATATTGAGCTCCACTTAACTTGTAGTTTCATTTGTGCACTTTGCCATGCCATGCCTCTTTAAACCGGACATGCATCATACTTGTTTGTGCATCATGCCATGTGTATGTGGTGGTTGTTTACTATGTTGTTTCTTTCTTTCCGGGTTGCTTCTCTCGTTAGCTTAGGTTTCGTTCCGGAGTTGTGAGGATTCGTTCGACTACATCCGTTTGTCTTCTTCATGGACTCGTTCTTCTTCCTTGCGGGATCTCAGCCAAGATGACCATACCCTCGAAATCACTTCTATCTTTTCTTGCTAGTTGTTCGCTCTATTGCTATGCCACGCTACCTACCACTTGCTATATCATGCGTCCCATATTGCCATGTCAAGCCTCTAACCCACCTTTCCTAACAAACCGTTGTTTGGCTATGTTACCGCTTTTGCTCAGCCCCTCTTATAGCGTTGCTAGTTGCAGGTGAAGATGAAGTTTGTTCCATGTTGGAACATGGATATGTTGGGATATCACAATATCTCTTATTTAATTGATGCATCTAAATACTTGGTAAAGGGTGGAAGGCTCGGCCTTATGCCTGGTGTTTTGTTCCACTATTGCCGCCCTAGTTTCCGTCATACCGGTGTTATGTTCCTTGATTTTGCGTTCCTTACGCGGTTGGGTGATTTATGGGACCCCCTTGACAGTTCGCTTTGAATAAAACTCCTCCAGCAAGGCCCAACCTTGGTTTTACCATTTGCCTACCTAAGCCTTTTTCCCTTGGGTTCTGCAGACTCAAGGGTCATCTTTATTTACCCCCCCGGGCCAGTGCTCCTTCGAGTGCTGGTCCAAACCGAGCGGTGTCCGGCGCCCCCTGGGCAACCAGGGTCTATGCCAACCCCACGTCTTGCTCATCTGGTGTGCCCTGAGAACGAGATATGTGCAGCTCCTATTGGGATTTGTCGGCACATCGGGCGACTTTGCTGGTCTTGTTTTACCATTGTCGAAATGTCTTGTAAACCGGGATTCCAAGACTGATCGGGTCTTCCCGGGAGAAGGAATATCCTTCGTTAACCGTGAGAGCTTATAATGGGCTAAGGTGGGACACCCCTGCAGGGTATTATCTTTCGAAAGCCATGCCCGCGGTAATGTGGTAGATGGGAATTTGTTAATGTCCGGTTGTAGAGAACTTGACACTTGACTTAATTAAAATGCATCAACCATGTGTGTAACCGTGATGGTCTCTTTTCGGCGGAGTCCGGGAAGTGAACA
This sequence comes from Triticum aestivum, assembly GCF_018294505.1. Classification (NCBI taxonomy): domain Eukaryota; kingdom Viridiplantae; phylum Streptophyta; class Magnoliopsida; order Poales; family Poaceae; genus Triticum; species Triticum aestivum. The sequence continues at coordinate 141,051,416 of NC_057808.1, read as the reverse complement.
CGGATTTTGGGTTATGTTTGACGTAAGTAGGAGTTCAGGATCACTTCTTGATCATTGCTAGTTGACGACCGTTCCGTTGCTCCTCTTCTCACTCTTATTTGCGTATGTTAGCCACCATATATGCTTAGTGCTTGCTGCAGCTCCACCTCACTACCCCTTTCCTACCCTTAAGCTTAAATAGTCTTGATCTCGCGGGTGTGAGATTGCTGAGTCCTCGTGACTCACCAGATACTTCCAAACAGTTGCAGGTGCCGATGATACCAGTGCAGGTGATGCAACCGAGCTCAAGTGGGAGTTCGACGAGGACCTTGGTCGTTACTATGTTTCGTTTCCTGATGATCAGTAGTGGTGCCCAGTTGGGGACGATCAGGGATCTAGCATTTGGGGTTATCTTCTTTTTATTTGGTTTTGACCGTAGTCGGTCTATGTGTGTACTCTGATTGATGTATGATTTATTTAAGTATTGTGTGAAGTGGCGATTGTAATCCATCTCTCTTTATCCCATTCTTGTTCATTACATGGGATTGTGTGAAGATGACCCTTCTTGCGACAAAACCACAATGCGGTTATGCCTCTAAGTCGTGCCTCGACACGTGGGAGATATAGCCGCATCGTGGGTGTTCGACAAGTTGGTAATCATAGCCATCCCCGACTTAGGAGCCCCCTGCTTGATCGAATCGCTAGCGTTGTTGAGTCTAGAACAAAATGTTTTGAGTCTTAGGATTATATATATCGGAGAGTACGATTCTTTTTACTCCTCAGTCCCTTCGTCGCTCTGGTAAGGCCTCCTGACGTAGAAGTTTTGACTTTTCTCTCCTCAAATTTCACTAAAAAAAATTTAGGATCACGCGGGTATCTTGGAATCGTTCCGATGGTTTTGTGACGAGAACATTGTTCTTGGTGCCTCCTGACATTTAGGGGTTGTGGCAGTGTCCCGGGGAGTTGAGCTCCGAGGTGTTGTCGTCACAATTTTATCGTTGCAGTTTTGGAATACCCGAGTTTCGCCGACATCGAAAATCTCTTTTATGCAGTTGTTGGTGAGGTCACCTCGACGCCACCCAGTACTGGGGCGGGAGTTCGGGAGTATTGCCTTAACTCGTATAACGGATGCTTTTCGAAGGTTGAGGTAAATGATTTCCGAAGGTTTCTTGGTTATGTGTTGAAGGATGGATACAGCTGGATCTAGGTATTGTTAGTTTGGGTGAGATATATTGCATCCCCTGTATCCCCAACACCAGATTGCATAACCAGAAAGTTTCGGGAGTTTATAAGTGGGAATTCAAGTATCTCGTAGGATATCTTTCCAACACACACATGATACGATATGGGATCTATCATATGTTTGTTTCCGGCTTATTCTGCGAGCCAATCCTTTGTTTTGTTTTAATTTGTGGTATTCGAGTTGCTTTGGTGTCAAGTGTTGATTCCCGACCTTATTCTAGGTGGTGTTCTCATATTTCTATAGGGATACTAATCCTTCTTGACCATCGAGATTGCCATCTTAATTCTATTTCCAACCGGTGCGTTTCTATTCGAGATGATCCCATCATTCTTCCCATCCGGAAGATCAATTATAAGTTTTCTCAACGGTGTTTATTCCATCTGCCCCAAGTTGCCTTTGTTTTCCCGCCCTCCCACCCTTTTTCTTCAAGGACTCAGATTTCTTAATCAAGTATCCATCTTATAGATAGGAAGTCTCTCCATTCTTTTCCGTAAATGTTCTTATCCGGTGATTCTCAGGAAGATACTAACGGAGCCTTAACTTCATCATTATTCGTTCTTTTTCTTCTCCGATGGACTGAAGTCAAGCTTTCAGTGTTGATCGTATTCTTTTCCTTGTTTCAAATGCTTTCTCATGTCAGTGCATCTCTTTATCATCCACCTCTTGTTATTCATGTTATCTGGAGTGCTGAAGATATCTCAGAAGATTCGCATTTCCATTCCCAATCCGTTCAAGCTATCTCGAGGTTGTTATCTCTTTTGAGCCATTTAATTCAACCGGCGCAATCTTTCTTTTAATCATTCAATGGTGTATATTTTGAGTGGGCCCTAACCCACAGGTCTTTTCGCAGGATCTTACCTGACTCTTCTAAATTTCCTGGAGCTTTTAAAATTCTTTTCAAAGTTTGACGTAAGAATGGGTTATCATCAGTCATATGTCTTTCTCCAAGATCTTTCAAATTCTTTTCATCGTTGGTTCAAACTTTCTAATTTTCATTCCGGAGTGCCTAAAAATTCATGGTGGTGTTTCTCGTCATCATTCTCAAGATTTGAAGAACGAAGAAGTGTTTCCTCTAAATCTTGCTCCATTCTCTTCAAGATTCATGGTTCTAGCTTGATGCCATCCTCTCATAATTGTTTTCGATTGTGAGAATTCTTTTCACCCATCCGGAGCAATTCAGGAGTCTTTTCAGTTTGATTCTCCGGAGCCCATCATCTCAGAATTATTTATTCTCAGCTTTCAGCTCTCGTTCTCCAAATCTTACCGGTGCATCGTTCAAGTATTCTCTAATCAGTTCACGATCTCTTCGTTCTCGTGTATCTAAATCACCTCAAGTATCTTCTTTTGTTTTCCAATTCTTCCCGGTGAATTGTGCCTTTGCTACTTTCATTTCCAATTCTTACGGTGGTTCATTCAAGATTTCACTTCCTTCGTTATCATATTAATTCATTCCTCGTTTCCAAATCCCATCGGTGGTTCCATCAATACCTTCTCAAGTTTGCGCTATATCTCTCTTAATCCTTTCTACGGGAATAAGTAGTGTGCCAAATCCATTTCTTGTCATCAATTTAATTTGATGAAGGATGAGCATACAATAAATCTTATTCTTATTTCCTCGAGGTGATTCAATTCTTTTCTTCCGGAGATTGTTCATGATGAATTAATTCTCGGTTCTAGTGTTTCATCTTTTCCTTTTCAGAGTTCCAAGTTTTCTCGGTTATATCATTTCAAAGCTCCACCCAAATCATTGCAAGGCTTCACCTTGTGTTGTCAACTTCTCTTTCTTTTTATCACCCTTTTATTACCGGAGTTCTTCATGGAGGCTCTACATGGTGCTTCGTCAAGGATTCCTTTCATTCTTCAATTGTTCTTCAAGATTTCTCTCAGAGTCAAGATCCGTCAAGCGATACTCTAAAATAAACATGGTGTTCAACACATGTTTTGTTTTGTGGAGTCCAAGCATTCTTCATCTTGCATTCTAAAGTGCAATTCGTTAGACCTTATCATTTGAGGTGGTGTTATGTCATTCTTGACAATTTGAGTTCGCGTTTCATGATTCACATGTTGTCAAGAATGAGATATTTTAAATCCACCAATCTCTTCGTTGGATTTATCTTGTGTCATGTTTCACCTAAAGCCTTCCCTAAGGAATGTTGCTATTATGGTGCTTATCAATGATCCAAGTTTTCTCCTATACTCTTGGTAAAAGAAGTTTTTCATCGCCTTGGTGCTCTCACTCAAACCAATGGCTTCCTTTAGTGGCCGTTTGTCACCTCATAATGTTGAGATGTTTCCATAAGCCCACTACAAGCTTATTCCTTTCGTTGTTGGTTTTCCAAGAACTCTGTTCAATCCTACTTCGTAAGGATGCTCTTTAAAATTCATTTATGGTAGGAGATGTTGGTTTCATTCTTCGTTCTATTCACTCCAACTATCTAACTATCATGCATTGTTTCCGGAGGCTTTGTGATGTTGCTCTCTTCGACCAATCATCTTGTTTTGTCAAGATCATGCAAATTTTCCTTTCTTATCCGTTTAGCCGGAGTGTCGTGTTTTCATTCGAGTTCTCTCATCTTATCAAGTTTTGTCTCCTTCCTCAACCGGAGGGCTGTCTGAAATCTTTCTTACCCCTTGTGCCATTCTTTCATTAGTTCCGGAGGCAGTGTGTTGTTAATTTCATCGAGTATCCTCTCATCTTATCAAGATCATGTTCAATTCCTTCCATTTACAGTCGGAGTGCTACCCAAATTATATCATTCTTATTCCTTCCCTATCTTGTTTTAACCGGAGTGGTTTAAATATCTATCTTGTCACTTAACCTCTTGGTTCTCGTAGTGTTCCTTGTTCCTCTTTTCTAATGGAGTGTTTTCAATTTCGTTCATCTTCGTTGTATTCTTTTCTCGAAATTGTTCAACCTCTCAAGGTTCTTTGGTTTCACTCGTTTGTCAAAGAAGCAACTTTGTTTTACCTATTCCTCCCCGGTTTTCCCTCTGGTGCCATCCTAGATCTCGGGTCGAGATCCACTTGTAGTGGTGGAGTGTTGTAACGCACCGAGACTGACGCTCCAGACGGCTTCCATGTTTTTTCGTTATCGTTGTGTGTATTTATTTCTTTGTTGCATTCATCATCGCATTGCATCCGCATGTTTTCATAAAACTTGCATCCGCTCATAGTTGCCGCGTCCCCCCTTGCTTTCGTTGACCGTTTCGAGACCAACCACACTTGCAACGTTGCTCCTCGTTTTCTGTCTTGTCTTCTCCGGGGCCTTTCGTCAGACACTTTGTCCTTGTCGACCCCTCTCAGACCACCCCTCGCGCCCGTCCGAAAATTGTCCCGAACCCGACCCGGGTTGTTGTTACCGATGGGTCCGGATCATCCCCTAACATCCCGAAAGTATCTTCGGTTCTTTGTTGGACTCTCCCTAGCCTATTTTTTCGTCCGCCCGATTATGATCGAAGGGAGAAGATAGCCCCTAACCTAACCCACTCGCTATATATACTTGTCTAAACCGAGACCAAATCCCTAATTTCTAGGGATCCTCCTAGCCGCCGCCGCCACTCTCTCCCGCATCTTCCTCGGGATCCCCCCGATCCGCCCACCTGCCCATCTCCTTCCGCGCCCAGCCACTGCTCTCCGTCGATCCATCCATCCAACCAGCAGCCACCCGCAAGGCCACCACCACCTCACCTCCCTTGACCTCCATCGCCCGCGCCGCCGGAGCAAGCTCCACCGGCGACCAGAGCCACCTCGTCTCGCGGCCTCCTCATCTTCTCCTCGAGCCCCCAGCAATAGCCCAACCCCGAGCCTCCCCACGCCAGCGTGTCTCCTCCTCCTCTGCTCCGGTCTTCCTCGCCGTTTTCCAGACGCCCGAGGCCGTGCCTCCTCTCCCTCCTCGGTTCGAACAGGGGCAGCCACCGCCTTGCTGTTCCCCTGCCTTGGCCTCGCGACCCCAGGCCTCCCTCCTGCAGCCCGTGCAAGCCACCAGGAGGCGGGCACCCGTGCTGCACAGGAGCTCCTCGCCGCCGTCGGACCCAACAGATGAGCCTCGTCCATGCTCCTTCCTTCCTCCTCTGATTCTCTCTCTCACTGCTCATCTCTCCCCCCTGTTTCTTCCTCTACAGGAACGCCCACGCCATGGCACTTTGCTTGAGCTCTGCCTCATCTTCCAGGTTGGCCGCCTCCGTGGGATCTTCTCCGACCATCCCCGTAGTTCGCCGGCCTCCCCTGCCCGCCGACCAAGTTGCTGCTTCATCTTCGCGCCGCAGCCCAAGCTCTGCTCTGGCCACCTCCTCCTCTGCTTCACCCTGCGCCGAACGACAAGCCGCAGCCGTCGTCACAAGGCTCAGGCCAACTCCGCGACCTCTCCTCCTCCTGTTTTCCCCTCTCCCTCTCACGGTGGCCCCCTCTCCTTCCCAGGAACGAGCAGGAGCTCGCCCAAGCTCCATGGCGCCGCCGCGTCGTCCTGCTTCGTCCGGTGACCTCCGTGCGCGACCCCGCCGGCCGGATCTACTCGAGCGCGCCGTCCCCTGTGCCTCAAGTTCCTCCTGCCGGAGCCCCAAGTCCACCTCTGCCCCGCGCCAAGTCCTCTGCCCGCACAGCCGCGCGACGCCCTCTGCTTCACCCTGCTTTGACTGCCTGTATCGCGCAGCCCAGCGCCTCCCCAGCCCACTGCGCAGTCAGCCCAGCCTCTCCACCGACCGGGCCGAAGCCCATGGGTGAGCAGCCCCTGGCCTTTTCCCTCTGTTGGGCTTCGTGTCCAGATTCGGCCCAGAGTCTATTTTTTTAGGCTCTGCGATTTTGTCCATTATCCAGAGTATTGCAGATTTTCAGAAAAACCCCTATATGTTCATGCATCTAATAACTAATTAACCATGCATCATATTAAAATGTTTTCAACATGTAAAGTGCTTAGGATTTCATCTAGTTTCATAATCTGCTATTTTCATCCATGTTTGAAATGTTTAAATTGCTGTTTGATTAAATTTGCTCAAATACCATGCAAAAATGCTTTATTTCATAACTAAATAACCGTAGCTCGGATTTAAATAAACTTTATATGTAAATGGGGTAGAAAAATACATAGATTAACTTGGTGCCTTTTATTTTGCTGTTTAACAACAATAAAATATGGTTTTAGGCAGAACAGTACTAAATCTAAAAAATGGACATGGGGATTTTCCGGAATTGTTGTTTGTTGTTCCGGCCTCATTTAAGCTTGCCTAAATAGATAGTTTACTTATGCTTCACCTCTTGCCATGTTAATCAACATTTAATATTGTTGGGTACATAACCGAGAGAACTAAACAATTGATGTGGTGTTTCGTCAATATGCAACTCGTTGCATATTGAGCTCCACTTAACTTGTAGTTTCGTTTGTGCACTTTGCCATGCCATGCCTCTTTAAACCGGACATGCATCATACTTGTTTGTGCATCATGCCATGTGTATGTGGTAGTTGTTTACTATGTTGTTTGTTTCTTTCCGGGTTGCTTCTCTCGTTAGCTTAGGTTTCGTTCCGAAGTTGTGAGGATTCGTTCGACTACATCCGTTTGTCTTCTTCATGGACTCGTTCTTCTTCCTTGCGGGATCTCAGGCAAGATGACCATACCCTCGAAATCACTTCTATCTTTGCTTGCTAGTTGTTCGCTCTATTGCTATGCCGCGCTACCTACCACTTGCTATGTCATGCGTCCCATATTGCCATGTCAAGCCTCTAACCCACCTTTCCTAGCAAACTGTTTTTTGGCTATGTTACCGCTTTTGCTCAGCCCCTCTTATAGCGTTGCTAGTTGCAGGTGAAGATGAAGTTTGTTCCATGTTGGAACATGGATATGTTGGGATATCACAATATCTCTTATTTAATTAATGCATCTATATACTTGGTAAAGGGTGGAAGGCTCGGCCTTATGCCTGGTGTTTTGTTCCACTCTTGCCGCCCTAGTTTCCGTCATACCGGTGTTATGTTCCTTGATTTTGCGTTCCTTACGCGGTTGGGTGATTTATGGGACCCCCTTGACAGTTCGCTTTGAATAAAACTCCTCCAGCAAGGCCCAACCTTGGTTTTACCATTTGCCTACCTAAGCCTTTTTCCCTTGGGTTCTGCAGACTCAAGGGTCATCTTTATTTAACCCCCCCGGGCCAGTGCTCCTTCGAGTGTTGGTCCAAACCGAGCGATGTCCGGCGCCCCCTGGGCAACCAGGGTCTATGCCAACCCGACGTCTTGCTCATCCGGTGTGCCCTGAGAACGAGATATGTGCAGCTCCTATCGGGATTTGTCGGCACATCGGGCGGCTTTGCTGGTCTTGTTTTACCATTGTCGAAATGTCTTGTAAACCGGGATTCCGAGACTGATCGGGTCTTCCCGGGAGAAGGAATATCCTTCGTTGACCGTGAGAGCTTATAATGGGCTAAGTTGGGACACCCCTGCAGGGTATTATCTTTCGAAAGCCGTGCCCGCGGTTATGTGGCAGATGGGAAGTTGTTAATGTCCGGTTGTACAGAACTTGACACTTGACTTAATTAAAATGCATCAACCGTGTGTGTAACCGTGATGGTCTCTTTTCGGCGGAGTCCGGGAAGTGAACACGGCTTTTGGGTTATGTTTGACGTAAGTAGGAGTTCAGGATCACTTCTTGATCATTACTAGTTGACGACCGTTCCGTTGCTCCTCTTCTTGCTCTTATTTGCGTATGTTAGCCACCATATATGCTTAGTGCTTGCTGCAGCTCCACCTCACTACCCCTTTCCTACCCTTAAGCTTAAATAGTCTTGATCTCGCGGGTGTGAGATTGCTGAGTCCTCGTGACTCACCAGATACTTCCAAACAGTTGCAGGTGCCGATGATACCAGTGCAGGTGATGCAACCGAGCTCAAGTGGGAGTTCGACGAGGACCTTGGTCGTTACTATGTTTCGTTTCCTGATGATCAGTAGTGGAGCCCAGTTGGGACGATCGGGATCTAGCATTTGGGGTTATCTTCTTTTTATTTGGTTTGACCGTAGTCGGTCTATGTGTGTACTCTGATTGATGTATGATTTATTTAAGTATTGTGTGAAGTGGCGATTGTAAGCCAACTCTCTTTATCCCATTCTTGTTCATTACATGGGATTGTGTGAAGATGACCCTTCTTGCGACAAAACCACAATGCGGTTATGCCTCTAAGTCGTGCCTCGACACGTGGGAGATATAGCCGCATCGTGGGTGTTACAAGTTGGTAATCAGAGCCATCCCCGACTTAGGAGCCCCCTGCTTGATCGAATCGCTGGCGTTGTTGAGTCTAGAACAAAAATGTTTTGAGTCTTAGGATTATATATATCGGAGAGTAGGATTCTTTTTACTCCTCAGTCCCTTCGTCGCTCTGGTGAGGCCTCCTGACGTAGAAGTTTTGACTTTCTCTCCTCAAATTTCACTAAAAAAATTTAGGATCACGCGGGTATCTTGGAATTGTTCCGATGGTTTTGTGACGAGAACATTGTTCTTGGTGCCTCCTGACATTTAGGGGTTGTGGCAGTGTCCCGGGGAGTTGAGCTCCGAGGTGTTGTCGTCACAATTTTATCGTTGCAGTTTTGGAATACCCGAGTTTCGCCGACATCGAAAATCTCTTTTATGCAGTTGTTGGTGAGGTCACCTCGACGCCACCCAGTACTGGGGCGGGAGTTCGGGAGTATTGCCATAACTCGTATAACGGATGCTTTTCGAAGGTTGAGGTAAATGATTTCCGAAGGTTTCTTGGTTATGTGTTGAAGGATGGATACAGCTGGATCTAGGTATTGTTAGTTTGGGTGAGATATATTGCATCCCCTGTATCCCCAACACCAGATTGCATAACCAGAAAGTGTCGGGAGTTTATAAGTGGGAATTCAAGTATCTCGTAGGATATCTTTCCAACACACACATGATACGATATGGGATCTATCATATGTTTGTTTCCGGCTTATTCTGCGAGCCAATCCTTTGTTTTGTTTTAATTTGTGGTATTCGAGTTGCTTTGGTGTCAAGTGTTGATTCCCGACCTTATTCTAGGTGGTGTTCTCATATTTCTATAGGGATACTAATCCTTCTTGACCATCGAGATTGCCATCTTAATTCTATTTCCAACCGGTGCGTTTCTATTCGAGATGATCCCATCATTCTTCCCATCCGGAAGATCAATTATAAGTTTTCTCAACGGTGTTTATTCCATCTGCCCCAAGTTGCCTTTGTTTTCCCGCCCTCCCACCCTTTTTCTTCAAGGACTCAGATTTCTTAATCAAGTATCCATCTTATAGATAGGAAGTCTCTCCATTCTTTTCCGTAAATGTTCTTATCCGGTGATTCTCAGGAAGATACTAACGGAGCCTTAACTTCATCATTATTCGTTCTTTTTCTTCTCCGATGGACTGAAGTCAAGCTTTCAGTGTTGATCGTATTCTTTTCCTTGTTTCAAATGCTTTCTCATGTCAGTGCATCTCTTTATCATCCACCTCTTGTTATTCATGTTATCTGGAGTGCTGAAGATATCTCAGAAGATTCGCATTTCCATTCCCAATCCGTTCAAGCTATCTCGAGGTTGTTATCTCTTTTGAGCCATTTAATTCAACCGGCGCAATCTTTCTTTTAATCATTCAACGGTGTATATTTTGAGTGGGCCCTAACCCACAGGTCTTTTCGCAGGATCTTACCTGACTCTTCTAAATTTCCCGGAGCTTTTAAAATTCTTTTCAAAGTTTGACGTAAGAATGGGTTATCATCAGTCATATGTCTTTCTCCAAGATCTTTCAAATTCTTTTCATCGTTGGTTCAAACTTTCTAATTTTCATTCCGGAGTGCCTAAAAATTCATGGTGGTGTTTCTCGTCATCATTCTCAAGATTTGAAGAACGAAGAAGTGTTTCCTCTAAATCTTGCTCCATTCTCTTCAAGATTCATGGTTCTAGCTTGATGCCATCCTCTCATAATTGTTTTCGATTGTGAGAATTCTTTTCACCCATCCGGAGCAATTCAGGAGTCTTTTCAGTTTGATTCTCCGGAGCCCATCATCTCAGAATTATTTATTCTCAGCTTTCAGCTCTCGTTCTCCAAATCTTACCGGTGCATCGTTCAAGTATTCTCTAATCAGTTCACGATCTCTTCATTCTCGTGTATCTAAATCACCTCAAGTATCTTCTTTTGTTTTCCAATTCTTCCCGGTGAATTGTGCCTTTGCTACTTTCATTTCCAATTCTTACGGTGGTTCATTCAAGATTTCACTTCCTTCGTTATCATATTAACTCATTCCTCGTTTCCAAATCCCATCGGTGGTTCCATCAATACCTTCTCAAGTTTGCGCTATATCTCTCTTAATCCTTTCTACGGGAATAAGTAGTATGCCAAATCCATTGCTTGTCATCAATTTAATTTGATGAAGGATGAGCATACAATAAATCTTATTCTTATTTCCTCGAGGTGATTCAATTCTTTTCTTCCGGAGATTGTTCATGATGAAGTAATTCTCGGTTCTAGTGTTTCATCTTTTCCTTTTCCAGAGTTCCAAGTTTTCTCGGTTATATCATTTCAAAGCTCCACCCAAATCATTGCAAGGCTTCACCTTGTGTTGTCAACTTCTCTTTCTTTTTATCACCCTTTTATTACCGGAGTCTTCATGGAGGCTCTACATGGTGCTTCGTCAAGGATTCCTTTCATTCTTCAATTGTTCTTCAAGATTTCTCTCAGAGTCAAGATCCGTCAAGCGATACTCTAAAATAAACATGGTGTTCAACACATGTTTTGTTTTGTGGAGTCCAAGCATTCTTCATCTTGCATTCTAAAGTGCAATTCGTTAGACCTTATCATTTGAGGTGGTGTTATGTCATTCTTGACAATTTGAGTTCGCGTTTCATGATTCACATGTTGTTAAGAATGAGATATTTTAAATCCACCAATCTCTTCGTTGGATTTATCTTGTGTCATGTTTCACCTAAAGCCTTCCCTAAGGAATGTTGCTATTATGGTGCTTATCAATGATCCAAGTTTTCTCCTATACTCTTGGTAAAAGAAGTTTTTCATCGCCTTGGTGCTCTCACTCAAACCAATGGCTTCCTTTAGTGGCCGTTTGCCACCTCATAATGTTGAGATGTTACCATAAGCCCACTACAAGCTTATTCTTTTCGTTGTTGGCTTTCCAACAACTCCGTTCAATCCTACTTCGTAAGGATGCTCTTTAAAATTCATTTATGGTAGGAGATGTTGGTTTCATTCTTCGTTCTATTCACTCCAACTATCTAACTATCATGCATTGTTTCCGGAGGCTTTGTGATGTTGCTCTCTTCGACCAATCATCTTGTGTTGTCAAGATCATGCAAATTTTCCTTTCTTATCTGTTTAGCCGGATTGTCGTGTTTTCATTCGAGTTCTCTCATCTTATCAAGTTTTGTCTCCTTCCTCAACCGGAGGGCTGTCTGAAATCTTTCTTACCCCTTGTGCCATTCTTTCATTAGTTCCGGAGGCCGTGTGTTGTTAATTTCATCGAGTATCCTCTCATCTTGTCAAGATCATGTTCAATTCCTTCCATTTACAGTCGGAGTGCTGCCCAAATTATATCATTCTTATTCCTTCCCTATCTTGTTTTAACCGGAGTGGTTTAAATATCTATCTTGTCACTTAACCTCTTGGTTCTCGTAGTGTTCCTTGTTGCTCTTTTTAACGGAGTGTTTTCAATTTCGTTCATCTTCGTTGTATTCTTTTCTCGAAATTGTTCAACCTCTAAAGGTTCTTTGGTTTCACTCGTTTGTCAAAGAAGCAACTTTGTTTTACCTATTCCTCCCCGGTTTTCCCTCTGGTGCCATCCTAGATCTCGGGTCGAGATCCTCTTTTAGTGGTGGAGTGTTGTAACGCCCCGAGACCGATGCTCCAGACGGCTTCCATGTTTTTTCGTTATCGTTGTGTGTATTTATTTCTTTGTTGCATTCATCATCGCATTGCATCCGCATGTTTTCATAAAACTTGCATCCGCTCATAGTTGTCGCGTCCCCCCTTGCTTTCGTTGACAGTTTCGAGACCAACCACACTTGCAGCGTTGCTCCTCGTTTTCTCTCTTGTCTTCTCCGGGGCCTTTTGTCAGACACTTTGTCTTTGTCGACCCCTCTCAGACCACCCCTCGCGCGCGTCCGAAAATTGTCCCGAACCCGACCCGGGTTGTTGTTACCGATGGGTCCGGATCATCCCCTAACATCCCGAAAGTATCTTCGGTTCTTTATTGGACTCTCCCTAGCCTATTTTTTTCGTCCGCCCGGTTATGATCGGAGGGAGAAGATAGCCCCTAACCTAACCCACGCGCTATATATACTAGTCTAAACCGAGACCAAATCCCTAATTTCTAGGGATCCTCCTAGCCGCCGCCGCCACTCTCTCCTGCATCTTCCTCGGGATCCCCCTGATGCACCCACCTGCCCATCTCCTTCCGCGCCCAGCCACTGCTCTCCGTCGATCCATCCATCCAACTAGCAGCCACGCACAAGGCCACCACCACCTCACCTCCCTTGACATCCATCGCCTGCGCCGCTGGAGCAAGCTCCACCGGCGACCAGAGCCACCTCGTCTCGCGGCCTCCTCTGCTTCTCCTCGAGCCCCCAGCAACAGCCCAACCCCGAGCCTCCCCACGCCAGCGCGTCTCCTCCTCCTCTACTCCGGTCGTCCTCGCCATTTTCCAGACGCCCGAGGCCGTGCCTCCTCTCCCTCCTCGGCTCGATCCCAGGGGCAGCCACCGCCTTGCCATTCCCCTGCCTTGGCCTTGCGACCCTGCGCCTGCCTCCTGCAGCCCGTGCAAGCCACCAGGAGGCGGGCACCCATGCTGCACAGGAGCTCCTCGCCGCCATCGGACCCAACAGATGAGCCTCGTCCCTGCTCCTTCCTTCCTCCTCTGATTCTCTCTCTCACTGCACATCTCTCCCCCCTGTTTCTTCCTCTACAGGAACGCCCACGCCATGGCACCTTGGTCGAGCTCTGCCTCATCTTCCAGGTTGGCCGCCTCCGTGGGATCTTCTCCGACCATCCCCGTCGTTCGTCGGCCTCCCCTACCCGCCGACCAAGTTGCTGCTTCATCTTCGCGCCGCAGCCCAAGCTCTGCTCTGGCCGCCTCCTCCTCTGCTTCACCCTGCGCCGAACGACAAGCTGCAGCCGTCGTCACAAGGTTCAGACCAACTCCACGACCTCTCCTCCTCCTGTTTTTCCCCTCTCCCTCTCACGGTGGCCCCCTCTCCTTCCCAGGAACGAGCAGGAGCTCGCCCAAGCTCCATGGCGCCGCCGCGTCGTCCTGCTTCGTCTGGTGACCTCCGTGCGTGACCCCACCGGCCGGATCTGCCCGAGCTCGCCGTCCCCTGTGCCTCAAGTTCCTCCTGCCGGAGCCCGAAGTCCACCTCTGCCCCGCGCCAAGTCCTCTGCCCGCACAGCCGCACGACGCCCTCTGCTTCACCCTGCGTTGACTGCCTGTATCGCGCAGCCCAACGCCTCCCCAGCCCACTGCGCAGTCAGCCCAGCCTCTCCACCGACCGGGCCGAAGCCCATGGGTGAGCAGCCCCTGGCCTTTTCCCTCTGTTGGGCTTCGTGTCCAGATTCGGCCCAGAGTCTATTTTTTTAGGCTCTGCGATTTTGTCCATTATCCAGAGTATTGCAGATTTTCACAAAAACCCCTGTATGTTCATGAATCTAATAACTAATTAACCATGCATCATATTAAAATGTTTTCAACATGTAGAGTGCTTAGGATTTCATCTAGTTTCACAATCTGCTATTTTCATCCATGTTTGAAATGTTTAAATTGCTGTTTGATTAAATTTGCTCAAATACCATGCAAAAATGCTTTATTTCATAACTAAATAACCGTAGCTCGGATTTAAATAAACTTTATATGTAAATGGGGTAGAAAAATGCATAGATTAACTTGGTGCACTTTATTTTGCTGTTTAACAAGAATAAAATATGGTTTTAGGCAGAACAGTACCAAATCTAAAAAAATGGACATGGGGATTTTCCAGAATTGTTGTTTGTTGTTCCGGCCTCATTTAAACTTGCCTAAATAGTTAGTTTACTTATGCTTCACCTCTTGCCATGTTAATCAACATTTAATATTGTTGGGTACATAACCGAGAGAACTAAACAATTGATGTGGTGTTTCGTCAATATGCAACTCGTTGCATATTGAGCTCCACTTAACTTGTAGTTTCGTTTGTGCACTTTGCCATGCCATGCCTCTTTAAACCATACATGCATCATACTTGTTTGTGCATCATGCCATGTGTATGTGGTGGTTGTTTACTATGTTGTTTGTTTCTTTCTGGGTTGCTTCTCTCGTTAGTTTCGGTTTCGTTCCGGAGTTGTGAGGATTCGTTCGACTACATCCGTTTGTCTTCTTCATGGACTCGTTCTTCTTCCTTGCGGGATCTCAGGCAAGATGACCATACCCTCGAAATCACTTCTATATTTGCTTGCTAGTTGTTCGCTCTATTGCTATGCCTCGCTACCTACCACTTGCTATATCATGCCTCCCATATTGCCATGTCAAGCCTCTAACCCACCTTTCCTAGCAAACCGTTGTTTGGCTATGTTACCGCTTTTGCTCAGCCCCTCTTATAGTGTTGCTAGTTGTAGGTGAAGATGAAGTTTGTTCCATGTTGGAACATGGATATGTTGGGATATCAATAATATCTCTTATTTAATTGATGCATCTAAATACTTGGTAAAGGGTGGAAGGCTCGGCATTATGCCTGGTGTTTTGTTCCACTCTTGCCGCCCTTCCGTCATACCGTTGTTATGTTCCTTCATTTTGCGTTCCTTACGCGGTTGGGTGATTTATGGGACCCCCTTGACAGTTCGCTTTGAATAAAACTCCTCCAGCAAGGCCCAACCTTGGTTTTACCATTTGCCTACCTAAGCCTTTTTCCCTTGGGTTCTGTAGACTCAAGGGTCATCTTTATTTACCCCCCCGGGCCAGTGCTCCTTCGAGTGCTGGTCCAAACCGAGCGATGTCCGGCGCCCCCTGGGCAACCAGGGTCTATGTCAACCCGATGTCTTGCTCATCCTGTGTGCCCTAAGAACGAGATATGTGCAGCTCCTATCGGGATTTGTTGGCACATCGGGCGGCTTTGCTGGTCTTCTTTTACCATTGTCGAAATGTCTTGTAAACCGGGATTCCGAGACTGATCGGGTCTTCCCGGGAGAAGGAATATCCTTCGTTGACCGTGAGAGCTTATAATGGGCTAAGTTGGGAGACCCCTGCAGAGTATTATCTTTCGAAAGCCGTGCCCGCGGTTATGTGGCAGATGGGAATTTGTTAATGTCCGGTTGTAGAGAACTTGACAATTGACTTAACTAAAATGCATCAACTGTGTGTGTAACCGTGATGGTCTCTTTTCGGCGGAGTCCGGGAAGTGAACACGGCTTTTGGGTTATGTTTGACGTAAGTAGGAGTTCAGGATCACTTCTTGATCATTGCTAGTTAACGACCGTTCCGTTGCTCCTCTTCTCGCTCTTATTTGCGTATGTTAGCCACCATATATGCTTAGTGCTTGCTGCAGCTCCACCTCACTACCCCTTTCCTATCCTTAAGCTTAAATAGTCTTGATCTCGCGGGTGTGAGATTGCTGAGTCCTTGTGACTCACCAGATACTTCCAAACAGTTGCAGGTGCCGATGATACCAGTGCAGGTAATGCAACAGAGCTCAAGTGGGAGTTCGACGAGGACCTTGGTCGTTACTATGTTTCGTTTTCTGATGATCAGTAGTGGTGCCCAGTTGGGGACGATCAGGGATCTAGCATTTGGGGTTATCTTCTTTTTATTTGGTTTTGACCGTAGTCGGTCTATGTGTGTACTCTGATTGATGTATGATTTATTTAAGTATTGTGTGAAGTGGCGATTGTAATCCATCTCTCTTTATCCCATTCTTGTTCATTACATGGGATTGTGTGAAGATGACCCTTCTTGCGACAAAACCACAATGCGGTTATGCCTCTAAGTCGTGCCTCGACACGTGGGAGATATAGCCGCATCGTGGGTGTTCGACACCCAAATATTGAGCGGGATGGGATCCCACAACGGCCAAATTCAAAGGGAGACAACTAGCACAAGTTATCCTAACTAAAGGTGGTCTTCGCCTGCCAAAGGCTCTGGTGGTGATGCCGTCTTGGGCTCCACGGTGACCTCTGTCCTGTAGTCCTGCTGGTCTTGGTCTCGTTGCACCGATATGGAAACCTTTGCCTGATGCCTCGGGACTCCTCGCATGCGCTTCCCTCTTTAGCACCAAAGAGGAAACGAGGACACTGCACGCGCTGGCGCCCACCTAGCTCGAGTCGTCATGGCTTGCGTCATAGAAACCTCACAAGGTGTCCCTTGCCTTGATCTCTCCGCCCCTCACGAGCCGGCCTGGTGAGGCCGCCCCCGTGGAGGTCTTGTGTCGTCCGCCTCGCGAGGCTTGGCCCCTCCCCAGGGTCTTGATTGTATGCTGGTGAGGATGGGTCGTACAGGGCCGCTGGTGGAGCCACGCTGTGGGCCGCAGGCAGGCAAGTCTGGGGACCCCCGTTCCCAGGACGCCGACAGTAGCCCCCGGGCCCAAGGCGCGCTCGGACTTGGCTTCGAGGCGAAGCCAAAGGGAAAGTGCGGAGCGCCGCGGGCCCCAATAGCCTGCGGCCCTGCTTGACGCGTGGCGATTGATTGGACGTGGGCGTCTCTGCTTCCCCACGCTGCCTCGGCAACTGCCCGTCTGACAAAAGGCTGGCACAGGCAACGCTTGCCTTCATTGCTTTCCTTCGTCTTGCTCCAGATCCCCTTTCTCACTCCTTTCCTCCGAAATCTCCGGATCTGCTCCAATTCTCTTCCAAGCCAGCGACCAATGGCGCCCCGAAAGGTCAAGGTCGCTTCACCGCCCGCCTGGTACGAGCCGGCTCTGGATGCGCCCAATGTCTCAGAGAAGAACCTTGCTGCCACGCATCTGTTGACGGCGGGGGAGAACAACGAGAAGGGGAAGACCAAGCTCCTGGCTGGCTCCGCTGAGCCGGAGGCTTCGAGGAGCACCTTCTAGCCCTTCTTTATGAGCAGCGTCGTTGCGGGGCTGGTTCCCCCCTTCTCCGACTTCTTGTACGCCGTCCTCGGCCATTAGAAGCTACAGGCCCTTCATCTCCATCCCAACTCTGTTCTTCTCCTTTCGATCTTCGCCTTCTACTGCGAGGCGTATGTCGGGGTGATGCCGTCCGTGGCTCTCCTGTGCCACTTCTTCTTCCTTCGGATCAATGACGGCCACACCTCAGGGTGCGCCAACTTTGTCGCAGGCGGCAAGGCCAACGCGATCTCGAAGGCCGGAAAGAAGGCCGATGGTTTCAGGAGCAAGTGGGTCATGATGGATGCCAAGTGTGTCCACCCATGGTTGATGCTGCCGATCGAGATGCCCCAGTCTGACGAAGGGTGGCTCTGCGTGAAGCTTACTGACGACCGGGTGAAGCCAGTGCTGGAGAAGATGACCGCTGACCTGAAGCCGAGCAACGCGAAGGCGGCGAAGTTGACGGGGGCCATGCTCCTGAGGGAATTTCTGATGTTGTGTGTGGCTCCGCTCCAGGCGCGCTCACGCCCCTTGTGGACGCTCGGGGGCGTGGAAGATAAGCTTCGCTTGAGTCCGGAGGCCTTGTCCGGAGAAGAGCTGGCTGTGGCTCTCCGCCTCCTGGTCATGACCAGGATGATCCGCCTAGTGCCTTCGTTCCCTTTCCCCTTCGCCGGGACGGGGCGCAGGTCGTGGCTGCAATGCCCACCTTCGGCGAGCACGGGCTAGTGCCGCCAGCGCCTCCTGGGGTCCCTGCTATGACGATGCCGGTGGACGTGTCTTCTGGCGATTCCCGCAGGGAGTGGGAAGAGGAGGTGGACGAGGAGCGCGACTCGGAGGCGACCCCTAAAGGGATGGGCGAGACCTCTCCCTTACGCAAGGCCGACATCCTCCGCCCCTTGCCTGATGATGATGATGAGGCCGATGTCCCTCCGGAGAAAGGGGAGCCACCCGTGGCTAGGGGCTCTTCGAGGTCCCAGGCCAGCCCCCAGAGGAAACCACCGGCCGAGGTTCCGACGAGGGGCAGGTCGGCACTGATCTCTCACGACGACACTTCTGCTCTGACACCGCCCGGAGCTGCTTCCGAGCCACCTGCTGCCCCTTCTTCCGCTCCTGGAGCCCGCGCTCCGGCGCCTCAGGCTGCGAGGCTCTCAGGCTTCAAGCTTAAGAAGCGGAGGGGCTATGCTGTGGTGGACCAGTAAGTGCTCTTGTCCTACCTTGTTCTTGCTTCTTTTGCTCAACCTTGACGCTTCTCCGTTATGCAATTAGGCCGACGCCCGCGGCGAAGAAGAGGAAGGAGGACAAGGTGGTACTGCTCGAGACCAGATCGCCTCCTGCGGCCGCACCCCTCTCCATGGATAAGGGCAGCGACGGAGCTCGTGCTTCTCCAGCCCGATCTTCCTCGCGAGGCTTGGGGGAGCATCCTGGGAGGAGTCAGCCCCCGCGGCCCTGCTGGCTCCGGAGGTGTCGACGCCAGGCCTGGTCGTCAAGGTCCCAAGAGCTCAGGAGCTTCCGGCCTCCCAGGCCATGGTGACGACGTCGCCTCCTCCTCCTTCTGCCGCATTGCTATCTCCGGGTTCTTCCGCCTCTCCTGACGTCCTGGAGCGCGCTCTTTCCATGATGACCCTGCTGCGAGAAGATCTCCAGGGCGCCGACCCCTGCCTGGTAGCCAGGCGCCTGGAGCTGGTCTTTGGCTGACTTCACTCAGATGTGCCCGTTCAGGCGGCACTGAGCCAGGCGGCAGCTACCTCCGAGAAGGACAAGCAGGTCGCTGCTCAGGCTTCGGCCGCTCGCGAGGTGGCGCCGAAAGATGTCGAGGCCGCCCAAGATCGCTGCCGAGTGCTGGAGGCCGAACTGAAGACTCTATGCAGTGAGTGTGCGGAAGAAGCTCGAGGCCGCAAGGCGGAGGAGGAGAAGATGAAGGCCCGGGAGGACGCCATCAAGGGCCGCGACGCCAAGCTAGAGCAGTTGGCGAAGGCGCAGGCTACGGAGCGTAGCCGGCTGGAGAAGCTGGAGCAGAAGGTGGAAGCAGAGAAGGCCGAACTTGACGCCAAGGCGAAGGTCCTGGCCAAGGACCGCGCGGCCTTCGAGCTCCTCGAGGAGAGGTCCCCCGTGGCACTGCAGGCACTCTATGAGAAGGGCTTGGAGGAGCCGCTGACTACCAACGAGGAAGGCCCCACCCAGCTGCTTCCCTATCTGGTCGAGGTGCTTGAGGAAGTCGTGAGCGGTATCGGCCCCATGGTAGAGGGAGAAGCCCACGTCTTTCCTCAGCCACATTGACGCGCGTCTTCAGCCACCTGCATCTTCGCGATCCTGCCACCCGCCTCGACGAGCTGCTGGAGCATGTGGATGCCGAGCACTACGCAGCTGCTGCCGAGGCCGTGAAGGGTCAGGCGGAAGCCCTGCTGAAGAGGTTCCACGCCTTCGCCCCTGCGCCCTCAACCGGTGGTCGTGTTGATCCCGCAACTCCGGCTGGTGGTACAGGTGAAGGCGACGCCGTTGAAGAAGAAGCATCCCTTGTGGGCGACAGTGGCGACGTCCGGGGGTGACGCGATGACTTGCTGGCGATTCCTTCCCTATTTAGTTTCTGCAAAATGCACCATGCCTCGTGGAGGCATTTAAACTTGCGTTTGGTATTGGGAGAACAATATGTCTTGTAATATTTTCTTGAGATTTTGCGATTTCCTTCCCATTTGCTTTACGTTCTACGTTGGCAGGGCCCGACCCCGCGCATACCTCAGCCGCCGTTGGGTCGTCCGGATCACCAGGACGAGACCAAGGGGTGAGGGGCTACATGGCCAGTTAGGCTCCTGAGTCGCGATGCTCAGGAGTCCCCCTTGACGCGCAAACAACTTATGGAAAGGAATGCAGGAATAGGTCTAGTGTTCTACGTCGGCAGGGCCCGACCCCACGCATACCTCAACCGCCGTTGGGTCGTCCGGATCACCAGGACGAGACCAAGGAGTGAGGGGCTACGTGGCCAGTTAGGCTCCTGAGTCGCGATGCTCAGGAGTCCCCCTTGACACTCAAACAACCTTCGTACCTTTTCCCTCGCCGAGGCTCGGCTCGGGAGGGGCGCGCGACAACCAGGTCCGGGGGACCTGGCAGGGTGGCGTACGCTTGGGCATGACCCGAGCGTCGCCCCCGTGCCCAGCCCCCTCGCACGACTCTCCCGAGGGGAGGTGTTGCGATGAGGCCAGACACTGAGCTCAAGGGCTCCCTGAGGTTGATACGGCCAGGGGCCGCCCTCAGTTGTTTATCACCAGCGCGGAGCATAGCGCTTCCGCACTTGCACGGGCATAACCGCTCCTCGGTAGTGTCGACTGCCAGCGCAGAGCATGGTGCTTCCACTGGTGCGTGGGAGGGGACTCCCTACTACGGAGAGCCCCCGGGGTGTGTACAGCCCCGCCCTGACACGTGGCTTGCACGGCAGGGCTAGACGAGGTGTGTCTGGACACTCGTGAGCCAGCCCGGGACTCATGAGGCCCTACCTCAAGGCGGGTTGCGCCTGGTCTTGGTTCTTGTTGACTATGGTGGTCCTGCGAGATGGTTAGACAACTTGCGCCGAATGAATCTCCTGAGATTATCACATGAGAAGGCCAAGCACCAACGACCCCAGAAGGTGACGTGAACGGGACCGGCCCGCCAAACAGAGCTCAGCCGTTGGATTTATCGATGCTGCAGGGACGGGCCCGAGCACAGACACCGTGCCTAGCCTTCTTATGCGAAGGATCCTGAAGAAATACGATCGGCGCGCGGCTCCCATGGTGGGTGACAATCAAGCAGGTGATAAACATAGATAGAGTATGCATGAAAAGCTAACTAGCTTAGGTAAATGCAAGAACGATAGACGCCACTGGGCTGGACCCGAGCGGCCTGGGGATGATGCGGCCCAAGGGGCGCCCCCAGCAAAGTAATGCTAGAGACGTAAAAGGATACATGCGGCAGGGACAGGCCCTCGCGGCCTGGGAATCATGCAGCTCGGGGGGCGCTCCCGGCAAAATAAACTTGGAAAATGTCACCTGGTTCCATTGTCGAAGGGATGTTGGGGTAGCTGAAGACACGTGGCGAAGGGGTTGCTCCTCACGAGCCACCGGGACCATGAGCCTCGGGAGGCCCTAAGTGTCCAGGCGGTTCCTCGAGGACCATCTCCATCTCCGTCAGGACTGCGTGATGCCTGGCCTCCTGAGCCACCAAGACGCTCTGCAGGTTGCGCTGGAAGGCGGATGCCATGCTCGGCAGGCCAAATGGCATGCGAACATAGCTGTGAGGTGGGCCCTCGCAGCGTCCCATGCGCGAAGGCTAGAAGAGCTCCTGAGAAGCGGCCCTGTTGATCCCTGGGATGTCGATGCAGACGCACAGCCCGCCATCCTCGCCTGGATGGGGAGCTGTGCCAGGTGGGCGGCGGTCACCGCGCATGGCTCTTGCATCCTGCAGCTCCTGAGTGGCCTTGGTGATGAACTCCTGAGCACCGGGTGCTCCTCGCTCGGTGTCCTCTTGAGGGAAACGTGCCGCAAAGCACGCCTCCATGTGGTGCTCGAGCGCCTCCCTCGTGATGTTGGCTAGGTCTGAGGCCCTACAGAAGAGGGCCCCCAAGCCCCGCCAAAGGAGGGCGCCGGGCGCCCCCTCCTATGCGAGGGAGGGAGGCCCCCCAGGCACGGGCGCCGATCCTGATGTTGCACCGCCAGAGACGCCGCTCCCCTGAGGCCCTGTGCGGAGCAGCTGCTTCTTCTTCTTGGTGACATCCTCAGGAGGGTAGTGCGCTCCATTGTTGTCGGTGTCTTCGATCACTGCAGCTTGGAAGGCGCACTCGAGGGGAGCACACTGCATCTCTTTCTTCGCCGGGGATGGTGATAATCCCGCCGCTTCCTGGCATCTTGAGGACGTTGTAGCTGTGGTGGGTTACCGCCATGAACTTGGCTAGGGCCGGATACCCGAGGATGGCATTGTACGGCATACGGGTGTGGGCAACGTGAAAGTCGATGAGCTCGGTGCGGTAGTTGTCGCGCTGTCCAAAGGTGACAGGGAGGCGGACCTGCCCTATCGGGGTGGTGGAGCCGTCGGTCACTCCTGGGAAGGGCTTGGTAGGTTGAAGCTGATCGTATGGCACTTGGAGGCTGTCGAACGTCTCGACGGACAGGACGTTAAGTCCCGCGCCTTTGTTGATGAGGGTCTTGGTGACTTGTACGTTGCTGATGATGGGTGAGCAAAGCATCGGGAGGGCGCCAGCGGTGGCCGTGCACTTGAGCTGGTCCGCCGAGCTGAAAGTGATGGCGCACTTGGACCACCTGAGAGGGCGCGTGGCCACAAGCCTAGGAAGGGCTACGTTCACCTCGCGAGCAAACTGCTTGAAGATACGCTGAGAGGCTGGGGCCTGAGCTCCGCCCAAGATGCAGGCGATAGCACGCGGTTCCTGGAAGCCCCCAGCCCCTCGTCCTGATGGTGGTCGTCGTTCCTTCTTGGCGGTGGCGGCAGCGGAGGAAGACCAGCATTGCCCTAAGGGCGGTCCTGGCGAGGCTGGTCACTCCATGCGCCCTCACGAGACTGGTCCTACCAGTGGTCCTCGCGAGGCCGGTCGCGCCACTCCTGGCGGGGGCCACGATCGTCCCAGCGTCCTCCGCCTCGTCCTCCTCCTCGGCCGTAGCCCCGGTCGTTGAGCTCGGGGCGTTGATCGAGGCGTCCATCTCGAATGGCCCTGAGCTCTTGAGAGTCGTTGATGTCGTGGCTGTGTACGTTGTGGAAGGCGCAGAACGGACGGCTCCTCTAGGACGACTCGGGATGGTCCCGGTCGCGCTTCGTATCTGGCTCCGCCGCGAGCACACTCCCTTGCGCTTCACGTCCTTGGCCTTGGCTTTCTTCTCCTCCAGGTCGATAGCCGGGAGCTCGAGGAGGGAAAGGCGCCCCTCCTCAGCTCTTGCGCACTTGGTCGCCAGGTTGAATAGCTCCAAAGCCGTCCATAGCTCTTCGTGGATGGTGAGCTCCTCCTTCATCTTGACGTCGCGGACGCCATCAGAGAACGCTGAAATGATGGCCTCGTCCGTCACCTTGGGGATATTCAGGAGAACATTGTTGAAGCGCTGGATGTTCTTCTGCAGGGTCTCTCCTGGCTGCTGCTTGATGCGGTGCAGGTCACCCGCGGCTGGAGGGCGGTCGCGAGTGCCCTGGAAGTTGGCGACAAAGCGGTCGCGAATCTTGTCCCAAGAGGAGATCGAGCCCCGGGGCAGGTTCAGGAGCCACGAGCGAGCGCCATACTTGAGAGCCATGGGGAACCAGTTTGCCATGACTTTTTCATCGTCGTTGGCCGCCTCGATGCTTAGCTCGTAGAGCTGCAAGAACTCCGCGGGGTCGAGGGTGTCATCGTAGCGAGGAGGCAGGTCTGGCTTGAACTTGCCCGGCCAGGCGACAACGCAGCTCGGGAGTGAAGGCGTGGCAGCCTGCAGTGGCCACTGGGGCCCTTTGCTGATGCGGAGCCTGCCCTTGATGCCCGCGCACCGCCACTGCAGGCGGCACGTGGTCTTGTCGCGGTGGCGCTAGGAGCGCGGGTGCATTCTCTTGCGGTCGGGGAACTTCTTGGCAGCTTCCTTCTTCTCGCGTGGGCGCCCAACGTGGTGGGTCGCGTCGGGGGGCGCGCGCCTTGGCACCAGAGCGCCGTCTTGGTGCAGAGGTGGTGGAGGCGGTCCGTGAGCTACATCGCCCGCAGGTGGCGGAGGGCGAGACAGCGAGACAGACGGCGCGTGCGGAACTGACGAGCTCAGCGATGTGGTCCAGCCAGTCCTCGTAGAGGTTATCAACTGGGCGGTAGCGCAGGAGCTCGCGTGCCATGAGCAGCGCAGCCTGCGCGTCCGTGGGAGCGCGACGAGCGTGAGACGACGAGCCGGGTGGGGTTAGCGATGGAGTGGCGGTGCGGCCATCCTGCCGCACTAAGGGGTGCAGCGAGGACGCTTGCTGCTCATTTCCCGCCGGGCCGGTGGCGGCGTTGGCGGCGGGCCATGGAGAACGACGGGGAGGCCCGCCGACAGGGGCGGTGTCGGTGTCAAAACCGGCGGATCTCGGGTAGGAGGTCCCGAACTGTGCGTCTAAGGTCGATGGTAACAGGAGACAGGGGACACGATGTTTACCCAGGTTCGGGCCCTCTCTATGGAGGTAATACCCTACTTCCTGCTTGATTGATCTTGATGAATATGAGTATTACAAGAGTTGATCTACCACGAGATCGCAATGGCTAAATCCTAGAAGTCTATCATGTATGACTATGGTAATGAGTATATCCTTTCCGGACTAAACCCTCAGGTTTATATAGACACCGGTGGGATCTAGGGTTACATAGAGTCGGTTACATAGGAAGGAATATTCATATTTGATCACCAAGCTTGCCTGCCACGCCAAGGAGAGTCTTATCCGGACACAGGTACAGTCTTCGGCCTTCGTGTCTTCACAGCCCATCAGTCCGGCCCATGGATAACAGGCCGGACGCCTGAGGACCCCTTAGTCCAGGACTCCCTCAGTAGCCCCTGAACCTGGCTTCCATGACGAGGAGTCCGGCGTGCAGATTGTCTTCGGCATTGCAAGGCGGGTCCCTTCTTTCCGAACTCCAAGATAATCTCCGGACGCGATGATAGTATCCGGACTTGTCACACACACTATACACAATCGCTGAGAGAACATAATTTTACACGAGCCCAATCCGCTAACAACTTTTTGTAGCATGATATCACGTCTGACCGGTCATAATTCCGAACTGTTTTGTGTCCGCCGCTCCACGTTTCGAGACGCGGTTGCCATTGGCACGTCTTGTCCAAGCAGAGATCGTGTCCCCTTATTGCGGGATTCTCATCAATACGGGTATGCGTAACCCAACCGTGCCGTTTACACAACGCTTGGGAATAGGCGAGTTCTAAGGCGAGTGGGGAGACGTTCAATATTCACTGCCTTTATAAGGGGATAAGGATTCCCCCTTCCTCTCCCACGCCTTCTCTCTTTCTCCACCCTTCCAATCTCGAGCTCCAGCACCCAAGTTCTCGTCTCCTTTCCACTCGAGCTAGCACTCAACCATGTCTGGATCTGGAGGTCAGGGCAATTGGATGGTCTCCTCCGTCAAGGAGGAGGACATTACTGAGCTTTGGGCGGTCGGATACTTAGTGAAGGAAATCGCCCACCGTCTGTCGGCCGAGGGACAAGTCGTCCCCACGCTGAAGCCCAACGAGAGGGTGGTATTCATCCCTCATTTCTTCCGCGGGCTAGGGTTTCCACTCCACCCTTTCGTCCGCGGGCTGATGTATTATTACGGGATAGATTTCCATGATCTGTCCCCGAACTCCTTCCTCAACATCTCGGTGTTTATCGTCGTGTGTGAGGCCTCCCTCCGCATCCAACGCCACTTCGGGCTATGGCTCAAATTCTTCAACGTGAAGCCAAAGGTGGTGGATGGCCAGCATGCAGAGTGCGGAGGAGCCATGGTGAGTAAGCTGTCCAACGTCTCCTGGCCGAAAGGCACTTTTGTGGATATAGTAAAGGAGTGGCAGAAACAGTGGTTCTACATCACAGAACCCCGTGGCACCACCTGGGCCGCAGCTGCTGAATTCCGCTCCGGTGCTCCCATGTGACTCACCTCCTGGTCGAGAAGAGTCTGAACTGGTGTTCGCCAGATGAGCTGATAGCGTTACAGACGCGCGTTCAAAGCATGATAGCCAAGAACGTCAAGCTTGTCGATGTAATCGAGGGGATGCTAGTTCACCGGATTCTCCCGTGCCAGCGCCGAAGCCGCCCTCTGTGGGACTTCAATCCGAAGAAGCACCAGACCCTGGTGAGGCTCTTCGAAACCACTCACGAAGGTGCCTGGAAGTTGCTCTTTAAGGCAATGAGAAACTGCCGGCCACAGATTCAGACCGCGGGCATGATATTAAACACCTCGCCAGCGAGGTATGTTTTTTTTTAACGTATCCCCTACTTGTTTGTTTCGAGGGTAGTGTCTGAGCTTTTACAATTGCTTCTTCGGGACTGGATGGAGAGGGCAAAGCTGATCAAGTGTCTGGCTCCGCTGCCTGAAGAACCAGTCATCCCGCGTTTAGCGAAGATGCTGGTGCCGGCGCCCTATAAAGCGCCGGAGAAGAAGGCCATGAAGAAGGCCAAGGGGGCCAAAAGTGACCTCCGTTGCAAAGGTACTTCGGACGTGACGTTCGGAGACGAAGAGACCCCCTCCTCCGTTCCTGAAGAGGACGACGAGGAGGAAGAGGAGGAGGGGGAGGAGAACAACCCTCCCCTGAGGAGGGAAAGAAGAAGAGGGTGGCTTCCACGCATGTGGAGGCGGAAACGCCCAAGAAGGGGAAAGGCACCCTAGCGGTCAACACCGCGTGGGACGTCGACAGCAGTCCGGAACGACGCCCCCGCACTAAGCCCAGGGCCGCATCGTAAGTACCATGAATCACATATACCCATAAATCCGGCCTTGCCTCTTTATCGTTTTGAAGTGGTTAGTTGTGTTATTGCAGTCCGGCTCGCGACAGCATCCAGCGATCCTCATCTGGAGGTTCGTTGGATCCGGCGGAAATGGGCAGCGTCTCACCGCTGACCGCTCACTCCCCCGATGCCAAGGATGACACCGAAGTGTTTTCTCGGAGGACCGCTCCGAGCCAGGGAGGGGCCCGGGACGCTGTCCAGGAGGCGCCACAAGGCGAGACCTCCGCTGCCGAACACATGGGGGAGCGGATCCCCATGGAGACTGGCGAGGAGGGCCATATTCAGTTCGGCCCTCGGCCGAATACGATTCCGGAGACCAATACGGCTCCAGAATCTGGCGAGCAGCCTCCTTCGAAGGAGGGGGTGTGCCAATTCCACCGGTGGTCCCTGTCCAACCAGGGGCACCGGATAACCTGATGAAGGCGCTACAAGGCGCCTCCATTGTGGACGAGCACCGTGTCCTTATGGGGACGGTCATCGAGAAGGTTCAGTCCGCCAAGAGCAGACTATACGAAGCTTGCAACAACCTGTTGACAGGTTTTGAGGTAAGCAACGTAGAAAGAGAAAAAACCCATGCAGATAGTAGCCCCTGAGACACTGTCCTGTGTTCTGAACGAAAGACCAGATGGAGGATCACTCCTTTGTTGTAGGAGACTAACTTAATATGTATGAATAAGCAGGCGTTGCTGTTGGCCGCGACCTCGCATGCTGCCAAAGTCTCTGAACTGAAGCAGAGGCTGGAGCGGACCGAGAACAAACTCGGCGAGGTGAAGATTTAGCTCTAGGAGAAACAAGGTATGTAACGACTTGCTGTGTATTCGGGAAGAATAACTGGTGTATATTGACTGTAGTGTCGTAATATGTGTAGGAGCAGCGACCGAGGTCGAGGCCTTGAAAAAGGCCCTGGCCGAAGCCGAGGGGAAGGCTGTCCAGCAGCAAGCCGCCCGTAGGAAGCTCAAGGCCCGGGTCAACGAGGTCCAGCAGGAGCTCCAGGACGCGGTGAAGAAGTACGAAGCCTTGGAGCGCGAGGCGTTGGTT
This sequence comes from Triticum aestivum, assembly GCF_018294505.1. NCBI lineage: Eukaryota > Viridiplantae > Streptophyta > Magnoliopsida > Poales > Poaceae > Triticum > Triticum aestivum. The sequence continues at coordinate 141,023,662 of NC_057808.1, read as the reverse complement.
CAAGAGACCGAACTTACCAAGGCTCGCCAGAGCGTGGAGGCCGCACGGAATGAGGCCCGGGACGCTCTCTAGGAGATCCAGGAGGCCAAGAAGATTGCAGCGGGTAAGGCTTTTAACATGCAAAGCAAGTATGCAGAGAGGAAGTACCTTTTACTAACCCAGATTTGGAGTTGCCCAGGCGCTCTTGCGGATCTACCACGCAGCATGTCCGATGATGCGGAGTTCTTCCGAGCCAAAGAAGGGAATTCCACGGAGAAGCTGTTCTGGTCGTAGTGTGATGCGCCAGAACATCTGGTGCCCTTTGCCGATTAGCTGAAACAGCAGGTCGAGCTGCACAGGGTGGCCGAACTGGCCATGAAGGATTTAATAATCTGGCTGTGGCCAGCCAAAGCTATACCCAGTAGTTATTTTGGCCTCGTGAAGCGGGTGGTGGAGGCCTGTCCGCGGCTAGACATCATCAAGCGATCGGTCTGCATCGAAGGTGCACGCATGGCCTTCGTCCGTTGCAAGATGTGGTGGGCGAAGATGGACGCCGTCGAGGTGGCTAGGGGGCCGCCAGAGGGCAAGGAGCACCGCACACCCGAGCGATATTTTGCGGATGTCCTAGAGGGGTCTCGACTTGCAGCAGCGTAGTGCGGGCAGGACATTATTTTTGAGTGAATACATTCGTGTTGTCTTTACCTTGTATGATGAAAACAAAGCCGGTTTGTAATATAATGTTTGTTATGTTTTAATTGTTTCCTCCTGTGCGGCCGTGTTGTATGGAATCTGAGGGTTGGCCAGTCGTCGGCTTCTGCCCTCACGTAGGTAGTACGGAGGTGTTCGGGATGGAATCTAAACAATCTTGATCCAATTATACGGTCCTTGAAGGAGTTGTTTAGCGCAACGAACCAGGCAATCAGACTATGCGGCTTAAACGCCTTCACTTAGCCATAGGAGTTTTATAATAAAACATGGGCGCAACCCCTGGTATATGAACCAGAGTGCTGTCAGCGTCTGATCGGGAAGTACCGATCCTTCGCGTAATGCGGAAAAAATCTCCAGCGATTTGTAACCTCCGAACAGCTCACCGACTCTCGCCGCATCATGACAGTCATTTTTCGGCTTTCTCTACTGAGGTGCTCATCCGGTTTAGACCAGGTCACAATCGCAGTAGGTCTCCCTTCACTACCCTAGCCGATGTAGCGGAATGTAGGGTAGCAAGCACAGGAGCCGGGCAACCCAACTATTGACCAAAGACATGATTCGGATCCAATGCATATAATGCTAAATTCGGGGTGCCGAACTTATCTATAAGAAGTGTTCGGACTTTGTTGCCGTATTATGGGGCGATGGGGAGCCCCTGGCAAATATGAAACGTACCACAGTGCATGGGTGCTAGAAGATAAGTAATTAATGGTAAAAGGAAAACAGAAAGAGAGCAGAGGTAGTATCTGGGGCCCTTGAACTTGGGTCGTGAACTGTTTCCATTATAATTGGGTTAATGCGTTAAAGCGCATTGATACAAATAGTGCGATAAGCCACCGGCTATTTAACATGCCATAACCAAAGGCGAGCTGCGTTTGCGTCCTGAAAACAGGTAGAGTAATTGTTGGATTGTCCTCTAGGGCTTCCCCTGTATGCCTGTGCTCTGTGCCAATCTGGTGTACTTGTCCTTTGACAGGACCACTGATCAGGCCATCGAAGGAGGCCTGTATAAAAGCGACCTGAAAAGGGGGAAAAGGAAATAGTAAAGGTACAAGTGAGTCCGGGGTCGGTGTAGCCGAACTGTGGAGCACAAGCTAGCTGTGCCTCTATCGATGCCCATGGGATTTTGAGTACGTAATTATGTACGTGTGGTACGAATGCCACTACCTCGTCGGGACTGTGACGGAGGCCAAATTGCTAATCGAGCTCTTGACGAGCCGAGCTATTCTGTTGTAGTGTGGTCTGGACCCTCTTAGTGATGTCCAGGGGCTCGGCAGCCGGATTATAGTTCTGCTTGAGAAGGCCGCTCTGTACCTCTGCTGCTAGGGCGGCTGTGTGCTCCTCTGTAAGGAGGGAGCATTCCGTGTTTCCATTGACTGTTATGACGCCGCGTGTACCGGGCATCTTGAGCTTGAGATAAGCATAGTGTGGCACCGCGTTGAATCTAGCAAATGTGGTTCGTCCGAGCAGTGCGTGGTAGCCGCTACGGAAGGGGACGATATCGAAGATTAGCTCTTTGCTTCGGAAGTTGTCCGGGGAACCGAAGACCACCTCCAGCGTGATTGAGCCCGTACAACGGGCCTCTACGCCTGGTATGACTCCTTTAAACGTAGTCTTTGTGGGTTTGATTCGTGAGGGATTACTGCCCATTGTGCGCACTATATCCTGATAGAGCGGGTTGAGGCTGCTACCGCCGTCCATTAGAACTCGTGTCAGGTGAAATCCGTCAATGATTGGGTCGAGGACCAGTGCGGCCGAACCGCCATGACGGATACTGGTTGGATGATCTCGACGATTAAAGGTGATCTGGAATGACGACCACGGATTGAATTTTGGGGCGACTGGCTCTACCGCATAGACGTCCCTGAGTGCGCGCTTGCGCTCCCTTTTGGAGATGTGTGTAGCATATATCATATTCACCGTTTTGACTTGAGGGGGGAATTTCTTCTGCCCCCCAGTGTTCGGCTGCCGGGGCTCTTCGTCATCATCCTCACTTTGTGATCCGTTTTCCTTGTTCTCGGCATTTAACTTGCCGGCCTGTTTAAAAACCCAACAATCTCTGTTGGTATGATTGGCTTGTTTGTCTGGGTGCCATGTATCTGACACGGACGATCGAGTATGCGGTCCAAGCTGGATGGTCCCTCACTGTTCCTTTTATAGGGCTTCTTCCGCTGGCCGGACTTGGAGCCACTAAATCCGGCGTTAACTGTAGTGTCATCAGGTGTTATCGCCATTGCTTCGGCATTTGTGTCTATTGCGTCGGAGCTTGCCGGTGCTGTTTTTGGCCTCGGAGGGGCATGCCTCGCTGGCTGTGTTTTTGCTACGAGCCAGCCAGCTATCCTCACCCACGCAAAAGCGGGTCATGAGTGCCATGAGGGCTGCCATGGATTTCGACTTTTCTTGGCCGAGGTGGCGGGCGAGCCATTCGTCACGGATGCTGTGTTTGAAGGCCGCTAGGGCTTCGGCATCCGGACAGTCAACGATCTGGTTCTTTTTGGTTAGGAACCTAGTCTAGAATTTTCTGGCTGATTCTCCAGGTTGTTGAACTATATGACTTAAGTCATAGGCGTCTGGTGGCCGGACATAAGTACCTTGGAAGTTGTCAAGAAAAGCCTCTTCCAAGTCCTCCTAGCTGCCGATGGAATTCTCACGCAGGTTGTTTGACCAGTGTCTAGCTGGCCCTTTGAGCTTTAGTGGGAGGTATTTGATGGCGTGGAGGTCGTCTCCATGGGCCATATGGATGTGGAGAATAAAGTCCTCGATCCATACTCCGGGATCGGTAGTTCCGTCGTATGATTCAATATTGACGGGCTTGAACCCCTCGGGGAATTCATGATCCATTACTTCATCTGTGAAGCAAAGAGGGTGTGCGGCGCCTCTATATCGGGCCGCGTCACGGCACACCTCCTATGAAGTCCGCCTGCGGTTATCAGCCCGAGCGTGACTAGGTTTGTCACGTCCGAATAGGTAGCCATCGTCGTGAGTCGAAAAGCGTCCTCGCGATCCGTAGATTGATCTGGTATGTCCTGCTCTACTGTCCAGGTCCTGACGAAGGTCGTATGTATAGTCCCGAGCTGTTTTGTCTCTATTTTACGAGGCGGTGGGGCGGGCTGCTGTTCGGCCTGAGTTGCCGTTTTATCCCGACCGCGGGGTGGTCGGTCCGCCACACTGTCCCGACCATGTGGTGGTCTTTCCGCATTGCGCGAGGGGGGTATGGGCTCCGGTGCCTCCTCATCGAATTGAGGTAGCAATCTACGCTTCGGGTAACTCTTGGCTGGACGCTTGAGGCCATATTCTTCGGCTGCCAGGACATAAGTCCATCTGTCAATGAGTAGGTCTTGATCAGCTTGAAGCTGCTGCTGCTTCTTCTTCAGGCTTCTTGCAGTAGCTATTAGCTGGCACTTGAAGCGCTCCTGCTCAAGGGGTGCCTCAGGCATGATGAAGTCCTCGTTGCCGAGGCTCTCCTCATCCTCGAAGAGTGGACGATAACTATCGTCATCCGAGTCGTTGGGCATGGCCTGTTTATCAGGGTTAACTTGCCCGTTTTCTTGTTCCTCCTGTTCGGATGTTGCTCCAACAGGGTCTTCATTGTTTTCAGTGTCGTCCGGAGTACTATTCTCTCTAGTGCCAGTATTGCTGTCTTTTGAGCGACGTGACTTAGAACGGCGTTTAGGGTGTCGGCGCTTGGACTGTGTCTCAGGAGGTTTATTTGCAACTGGATCTTCTTGGTCATGGTCGCTAGCTTTTTTAGGTGTGTCAACCATGTACACATCATACAAAGAGGTGGCCGTCCAACGTCCAGTGAATGGTGGGTCTTGGCCTTGCTCTTTGTCGGCATCGTCGTCCATACCATCGATGTCTTCGGAGCCATAATCAAGCATGTCGGTTAAGTCCTCGACAGTGGCTATGAAGTGGGTGGCGGGTGGGAAACGAAATTCTCCATCATCAGCCTCTAGTTCGAACCGGACATAGTTCGGCTGTGAGTCCCGCGCCAAGGACAGGTTCTTTAATGAATTTAGCACATCGCCCAGGGGCAAGTGTTGGAAGATGTCTGCGGTGCTGAACTCGAAGATCGATAACCGATCCAGCTCGGTGGCCACAGGCGTACGTGGTTCGGAACTTATGGCCGGAAACGAGTCCGGAATTCCGTTGACGCAGATATTGCAAGGTGTTGAGTCTGTGTGCGGCTCCAGCACCGCGGACTCTGTGGCCTCGGATGGCACGATCTGCTCCGGATCTCAGGCCGTGGTAGTTACAGGAACCATCTCCTGAGTGTGGTCCGATGACAGATTTAAGTCATGTTCATCGGAGCGAGGGGGAGTGATCGCCGCGGTCTCAAATCCGTTGAAGATCAAGTCTCCACGGATATCCGCGACGTAGTTCAAGCTTCCAAATATGACCTGGTGGCCAGGGGCGTAGCTATCGATCTGCTCCAGATGGCCATGCGAGTTGGCCCTCAGTACGAAGCCGCCGAATATGAAGATCTGTCCGGGGAGGAAGGTTTCTCCTTGGACAGCGTCACTATCAACGATCGAAGGGGCCATCGAACCTTTCGTCGACGGCACAATGGAACTCTCAATGAAAGCACCAATGTCGGTGTCGAAACCGGTGGATCTCGGGTAGGGGGTCCCGAATTGTCCGTCTAAGGTCGATGGTAACAGGAGACAGGGGACACGATGTTTACCTAGGTTCGGGCCCTCTCTATGGAGGTAATACCCTACTTCCTGCTTGATTGATCTTGATGAATATGAGTATTACAAGAGTTGATCTACCACGAGATAGTAATGGCTAAACCCTAGAAGTCTAGCCTGTATGACTATGGTAATGAGTATATCCTTTCCGGACTAAACCCTCCGGTTTATATAGACACCGGGGGGATCTAGGGTTACATAGTCGGTTACATAGGAAGGAATCTTCATAGTTGATCGCCAAGCTTGCCTTCCACGCCAAGGAGAGTCCTATCCGGGCACGGGTACAGCCTTCGGCCTTCGTGTCTTCATAGCCCATCAGTCCGGCCCATGGATAACAGGCCGGACGCCCGAGGACCCCTTAGTCCAGGACTCCCTCAGGTGGTCTGAGCGACTCGGGCGGCGAGGGAAGCTTCGGCGCACCCCTACCTGGATGGGAGGAAGCGACGGGACGCGGATCGATGGGAGGAAAGCTTCGGCGCACCCCTACCTGGCGCGCCAAATGTCGTATTTCGGGTTCCGGCAAAACCCTTGAGGTTCGAACACTGGGGTGCGCACGAAGATCTCTCTCTCTCCCTAGATCGCTCTCGCAGCAATCACAAGGCCTAGCTCGAGAAACCGAAAGAACAAGAGACGCAAGAGTTTATACTGGTTCGGGCCACCGATGTGGTGTAATACCCTACTCCAGTGTGGTGTGGTGGATTGCCTCTTGGGCTGAGGACGAACTGTTACAAGGGAAGAACAACCTCCTAAGGAGAGGTCTTCTTGTGCTTGGTGAACTTGTGTGGTTTAGGTTGATCTGAATGATCCGTCCCCCTCTATGGTGGTGGCTAGTCCTATTTATAGAGGCCCTGGTCCTCTCCACAAATATTGAGCGGGAAGGGATCCCACAACAGCCAAATTCGAAGGGAGACAACTAGCAGAAGTTATACTGACTAAAGGTGGTCTTCGCCTGCCAAAGGCTCTAGTGGTGACACCGTCTTGGAATCCACGGTGACCTCCATCCTGTCGTCCTGCTGGTCTTGGTCTCGTTGCACCGATATGGAAACCTTTGCCTGATGCCTCGGGACTCCTCGCCTGCGCTTGCCTCTTTAGCACCAAAGAGGAAACGAGGACACTGCGCGCTGGCGCCCGCCTGGCTCCAGTCATCATGGCTTGCATCATAGAAACCTCGCGAGGTGTCCCTTGCCTTGATCTCTCCGCCCCTCGCGAGCCGGCCTGGTGAGGCCGCCCCCGAGGAGGTCTTGTGTCGTCCGCCTCGCGAGGCTTGTCCCCTCCCGAGGGTCTTGAGTGTTTGCTGGTGAGGATGGGCCGTACAGGGCCGCTGGTGGAGCCATGCTGTGGGCCACAGGCAGGCAAGTTCGGGGACCTCCGTTCCAGGACGCCGACAAAGCCCGCCTTCACCCTCGTCGCAGCCGTCGCCGAGGCTGAGCACCTCACCATCGTCGTTGTCCTCAGGGTAGCACCCGACGCGGCGACCATCTTCCCAAACACCCTCACGTAGAGGGTTGCGTTTCCATCGTACTTGAAGTGGAGGGTGCACCGCCGGCCCAGGCCGCGAGCGCGGGCAAATGTCTACCAGCCGCGGGCCAGGCTGCGTTGCCCGCAACGGAGACCTCGACCGCGACCCATGAAGCCTTACTGCAGCAGCCATCCGCTTGCAGCCAGAGACCGCCTGGACCCGTGGCTAGCAGCTGGTTGGCAAAGAAGCGCGGGAGCTGAAGCCAGGTGCCAGCCGGGTTCTCCGACCACACAACGAACTCCGGCAGCACCTCCGCCGAGTGGAAGCACGGCCGGGGAGGCCGCGCGACCATGGCGCGCCTTCCCTCATCGACGGGGCTGCCACAACCTGGACGACTCCCACCGCGTGAAGAGGCGCGGCCGCGGCCGCGAAGGGCCACGGTGGGGGCCGCGGTGTGCTTGCAGGGACGGCGCCCCCCCTCTTAGGCGGCGGTGAGCCGGGCCCCTCCTGGCGGGCCTTCCCCTTTTCTGCAGCCGAGAATTTCGTCGCAGGCGCCATGGGTGTCGCTACTAGCAATGAAGCAAGGGAGAAGAAGCGAGCAGAGCAGGAAGAGATGAGCAACGGGGGCTCCGCCCCTCCTTATTTATAGCGGGAGAAGGCCAACTGGCGATCCCCATGATGACAGATAATGATGATTTTTCTCTGCATGCAGCAGGGACTCGTCATGTCAGGCAGTTGTCGAGGCAGCGTGGGGAAGCGGAGATGCCCACGTCCAATCAATCACCACACGTCAAGCGAGGCCGCGGGCTGTTGGGGCCCACGATGCTCCACACTTGCCCCTTGGTTTCGCCTCGATGCCAAGTCCGAGCGCGCCTTGGGCCCGGGGGCTACTGTCGGAGTCCTGGGAACAGGGGTCCCCAGACTTGCCTGCCTGCGGCCCACGGTGTGGCACCACCAACAGCCCTGCATGGCCCATCTTCACCAGCAAACACTCAAGACCCTCAAGAGGGGCCAAGCCTCGCGACGCGGACGATGCAAGACCTCCTCGGGGGCGGCCTCACCAGGCTGGCTCGCGAGGGACAGAAAGATCAAGGCAAGGGGCACCTCGCGAGGTTCCTGTGACGTAAACCATGACAACCGGGGCCAGGCAGGCGCCAGCGTGCGCAGTGTCCTCGTTTCCTCTTTGGTGCTAAAGAGGAAAGCGCATGCGAGGAGTCCCGAGGCATCAGGCAAAGGTTTCCATGCATAGCCTGTTTGCACAGAACACAAATCCATCATTATTAACGAACTTGTTCTCCCTTCTTTACAATTTTGCAACACATCATTAAATTCAGCGTCATGAACATATTGATATTTGTTCGTCTCCAAACCAAATATTTTCAAGTCAAGTTGTGAATGCATAGTAAAACGTCGAGACAGTGCATCGGTAATAACATCTTCTTTGCCCTTCTTGTGTTTAATGACATAAGGGAAAGTCTCAATGAATTCAACCCATTTAGCATGTCTACAGTTCACTTTTTCTTGACTTTTAATGTGCTTCAAAGATTCATGATCAGAATGTATAACAAATTCTTTGGGACATAAATAATGTTGCCATGTTTCCAAAGTCCGAACAAGAGCATATAATTTCTTATCATAAGCTAAAATCTGTACTAGAAACGTCGTTATGGTTCCCTTCGCACGCGTCTTCATCTCCATGCTTGATCCTGCTCCAGTGTGCATCTCTCTTGTCCATGCTAGGCCCTTCATTAGTAATCAACACAAATGTATCCAATTTAGGTAGCATCATATTAGCATGAAGATTAGAATTGTTACCAAGAAACGAAAGTACCTGGTAATTCAATTGGCGTGCGCGAGCTCTAGTAATTGGTCCAGTATGTATAGTAGCAGGAGCTGTGGGTGTAACAATGGTATTGATGTCCTCATCATACTTGGGTTAAACTTGATGAGCCTAGCATGTATAGACATGGCTTCGGAACATGGATGACCGAAAGGTTGAACATGAGTCATATAGCAGATATGATCAACATGGACATGTTCACCATTGATGACGACCCCATTTCACGTGATGATCGGACATGGGTAGTTGATTTGGATCATGTAACACTTAGACAACTTGAGGGATGTTGATTTAAGTGGGAGTTCACTAGTAATTTGATTAACTGAACCAATTATCATGAACATAGTCTAATTGTCTTTGCAAATTAATGTTGTAGATCAATGGCTTGTGTTCTAGCTCCCCCGAATTTTAATGTGTTCCTAGAGAAAGCTAAGTTGAAAGATGATGGAAGCAACTTGTAACACCAAAAAAATCATATTTTTATTAAGTAAAATTTGTCTAGAAATAAAATTTTGAATTATATTAGGTCTTCTAGTAATTTTAGAGTAATTTATGTTTTCTGTTTCCCAAAATTCTTCCCTTCATATAGATTTTTTGTAAAATATTATGGTCTTTGGTAGTTTTCTTCAATATTACCATTTATATTTTAAATAATAGTAGGAAATATTTTCAAAATAAAATTTTCCACAAAATAAATCCTTTAATGTCATTTTCAGACTCTGGAATACTTCTGTTCCACTAAAATTGTTTCAAATAACGATAGATAGATCGATTGTATGCCCTTGCTTGAATTGATATTGGTGTGATATGAATGTGTTTGTCTCATGTGCATATGGGTAGTGCTTTCTCATTAGACCCCATTCTATTCTAATCTCTCCCCTCTAAACCCATCAGATGCCTCCGAAACATGACACCGGATTTGTCTTCCCACCGGAGCTCACTCAGTTGATCCAACAGCAGAATGCCTTGATGCAACTACTAGTCCAGAACCAAGGCAACAACAACAACCCACCGCCACCCCCTCCAGTTGACAACTTAGCCCGTTTTCTGAGGTTACAGCCAACAGTATTTTCTAGTAGCACGGAGCCAATAGTTGCTGATGACTGGCTACGCAGGATAGGAAGGGAGTTGACCACCGCAGGTTGCACAGATGCTGAGAAGGTGCATTTTGCCGCACATCAATTGGATGGACCCGCAGCCTCATGGTGGGAGAATTACACAACCACTTTTCATATAGCCAATGTCACTTGGGAGCAGTTTCAGCAAGCATTCTATGAGCATGAAGAAGAGTGAGTTTCGCAACTTGCGCCAAGGAAACCGTACTGTGGGGCAGTACGTGGATGAGTTCAGCAAGTTAGCTCGCTATGCCCCGGATGATGTGGCCACAGATGCCGCAAAGCAGGAGAAGTTTATGGAATGGCTGAATGATGAGATGAGTATGCAGTTAATGGTGGCAACATTTAACAACTACCAGGAGTTGGTAGACAAGGTTCTTATGATTGAAGGAAGCAGCAGCAGACTGTGAGCCGCAAAAGGAGTATGGACAAGGGAAGTACAATTGAGGAGCTCAGTAGAAGCCTCGTTTCACCCCGAACCCGGGAGGATATACCCATAACCATGGAGGCCATACCCACAATGGAGGAAGTTCGCATAACCACAGTGGCCCCAAGAATGGAAACGGGAAAGGAGCAAGCAGCAATCAGAACCGCTATAACCCCGCAACGCCCGCCAAGAAGGATCTAAGTCACATTACTTGTTTCAAGTGTGGGAAGACTGGACACTACGCCACTGACTGCCCTGAGCCAAAGAATGGAAATGACAATGGAAGCTCAGGGAAGAAGCCCAACCCTTTCAACAGGGGAAAAGTGAACCACATAAACGTGAAGGAGGTTGAAGAGCAGCCAGATGCAGTTATCGGTAAGTTTTTGGTTAAGTCATTTACCGCTCTCGTTCTTTTTGATACTGGTGCATCGCATTCATACATTTCAAGGGGATTTGTGGACAAGTTTAAGTCACCCCCTTAGCCCTTAGGACACCCTTGTTAGTAAGCTCACCAGATGCAGAGTATATGGCCAACCAATGGTGCGACCGGATACCCTTAACCATTGGTAGCCATGTTTTCCCCTCGGACCTAATAATCTTGGATTCACAAGGATTGGATGTGATACTAGGAATGGACTGGCTATCGAAGTATGGAGGAAACATTGATTGTGCTAGTAGGTCAATTCTGCTCACCACCCCGGAGGGAAAAAGGATTAAGTATGTATCCAAGCATGCACCAAGGAGGACCCAAGTAAATTGCCTCTCAGGAGTTGTTCAGGAGGAAGTGCCTGTAGTGAAGGATTACCCAGATGTATTTCTAGAGGAGTTACCAGGCATGCCGCCAGATCGTGACATTGAGTTTTTGATAGAGTTGTTGCCAGGCACCGGACCAATATCGAAGAGGCCATACCGGATGCCCACGAATGACCTGGAGGAGATCAAAAAGCAGATTAAGGAGTTATTGGAGAAAGGTAACATTCGATGAAGTTCGTCACTATGGGGAGCCCCAGTGCTCTTGGTTGAGAAGAAGGATGGATCCTTGAGAATGGTTGTTGATTATCGGGCATTGAATGAAGTGACGATCAAGAACAAGTACCCACTGCCGATGATAAATGATTTGTTTGACCAGCTGCAAGGGGAAAAAGTGTTTTCAAAGATCGATCTGCGATCAGGATACCACCAGCTGAACATTTGAGAATAGGATATACCTAAGACATCCTTCACCACAAGGTACGGGCTATATGAGTACACGGTTATGTCATTCGGGTTGACTAATCCCCTGCCTATTTCATGAGTATGATGAATAAGGTGTTCATGGAGTTCTTGGATAAGTTTGTTGTGGTGTTCATTGATGTTATTTTGGTATACTCAAAGAATGAAGAGGAACACAAGGAGCATTTGCGTCTAGTTCTCGAGAAGCTCAGGGAACATCAGCTATATGCCAAGTTCAGCAAATGTGAGTTTTGGTTGAAGGAAGTAGGATTTCTTGGACATGTTATATCAGGAGAAGGTATAGCAGTAGACCCTACCAAGGTTAAGTCAGTCACTAACTGGCTATCACCCACCTCAGTTGGAGAGATCCGCAGTTTTCTTGGACTTGCAGGATATTATCGGAGATTCATCGAGAATTTCTCTAAGATTGCGAAGCCCATGACGGAGTTGTTGAAGAAGGACACCAAGTTCAAATGGACAGAAGAATGTGAGGCAAGTTTCCAAGAGCTGAAGAAATGTTTGGTTACAGCCCCACTGCTGATTCTGCCAAATATACGCAAGGATTTCCAAGTGTATTGCGACGCATCTCGCTTAGGACTTGGAGGTGTACTTATGCAAGATGGAAGAGTTGTTTCATATACCTCACGACAGCTTCGACCGCATGAGTTGAATTACACCACACATGATTTGGAGTTAGCAGCCGTAGTGCATGCACTCAAGAGCTGGAGACATTTTCTTATTGGAAATCGTTGTGATGTGTACACGGATCATAAGAGTTTGAAGTACATTTTCACACAGAAGGAGCTGAATCTTAGGTAGAGGAGATGGTTGGAGCTTATAAAGGATTATGACATGAAGCTGCACTATCATCCAGGCAAGGCCAATGTCGTAGCAGACACTTTGAGCCGGAAGAGTTACGCCAATACCCTCGTAAGCGGAGGATTACCAAACGAGTTAGCCGAAGATCTCAGGGAGCTTCGTTTGGAGATAGTCCCTAGAGGTTTCGTTGCAGCATTGGAGGTTCAGTCAACATTACTGGGAAATATTCGAGAAGCTCAGAAGGATATTGCCGGGTATGTAGCCGTATGTTATGTATGTCAGAGAGTGAAGGCAGAACATCAGAAGCCAGCAGGATTACTGCAACCTATGCTGATACCCGAATGGAAGTGGGGCAAGCTTGGCATGGATTTCATCACCGGATTGCCTAGGACCCGATCGGGATATGATTCTATCTAGGTAGTAGTGGATCGTTTGACCAAAGTGGCTCACTTTATCCCTGTGAAAACCACCTATACAAGTGTGAAGTTGGCCAAGATATATATGACCAGGATCGTATGTCTGCATGGAGTTCCGAGGACCATCGTATCAGAAAGAGGAACCCAGTTTACTTCAAAGTTTTGGCACCAACTGCACCAGACTTTGCGACCAGGCTAGAGTTTAGTACAGCCTTTCATCCGCAGACAAATGGACAGACCGAGAGATTCAATCAGATTCTGGAGCACATGTTGAGAGCTTGTGCGCTAGATTATGGATCTAGTTGGGATGATAATTTGCCCTACGCGGAGTTCTCATACAACAACAGCTATCAGGCTAGTTTGAAGAAGGCACCTTTCGAAGCTTTGTATGGAAGAAGATGCAGAACACCGTTGATGTGGGATGAAGTTGGAGACCGTCAGTTGTTTGGACCAGATTTGATCAAAGAGTCTGAAGAGAAGGTTAAGCTGATTCGAGATGGACTGAAGATAGCTCAGTCCAGGTAGAAGAGTTATGGAGACTCGAAACGCAAGGAGGTAGTCTATGAAATCGGAGACAGAGCCTATCTTCGTGTGTCACCTCTGCGAGGAGTTAAATGTTTTGGAGTCAAGGGAAAGTTAGCCCCGAGATTTGTAGGACCATACCGAGTCTTGGAGCATATGGGAGAGGTGGCCTACAAGTTGAAGTTACCCGAAGGACTGTAAGGAGTTCATGATGTGTTTCACGTTTCCCAGTTGAAGAAGTGTCATGCTGAGATGGCCGATATCCCTCTAAGAGATACAGTGCCCCTGGAAGCAATTCAGTTGGATAGTGATCTGACCTATGAGGAGAAACCTGTCAAGATTCTCGAGTTTGCCAGCCGAGTTACATGGAGCAAGGTTATCAAGTTTTGCAAAGTTCAGTGGAGCCACCATACCGAGGATGAAGCCACCTGGGAATGAGACGAAGATCTACGGAAAGACCACCCACACCTATTTTCTAGTCAACCGGAGTCTCGAGGACGAGATTCATCTTAAGGGGGTAGGTTTGTAACATCCCAAATTTTCAATTTGGAATGTTATACATAGGACATCATATGCATATCATATTTTATTTGCATTTTGGCGTGATCCTAAAAATCCTAAGCAACTCAAGGACCCACGGAGAGAGTTGGGGATTTTATTATTTTCATATTTGAATTTTCTCAAATATTGAAAAGGGGATCATTTTGGTTTTAATTATTTTCCTCTCCAAAAATATTTCAAATTAAAATATATGAGAGGAGATAATATGACTTCTCCAAAATAAATGAAATATTGGAGGAAAAAGGTTAAAATCAAATAAATAATTTTATTTGGGTTTTATTGTTATTTTATTTGAATTAGAAAAATATGCATTTTTCAAAAATTGCATTTTAGGCCAAGAAAGTGTTCACTTTGTTCTAAATATTTTATTTAGACGGTGAAAATTGTTTTTGGCATTTTTAGATTTTTATTTTTATTTATTTAGGATTTTCTCGGCGGAATTTATTTAAAAAAATTCTTCAGGACCGAACTGGGACGAGGCCCAGCCAGCCAGCCGCCCGCCTCCCGCTCCGACTCGGGAGAGGACTCCCGAGCGCCGCCGCCGCCATGGTTGTGTCCGTCCCAGACAAGCCGCCGCGCCCCCTCCCCCAGCACCCAGCGCCCCTCGGCCTTTAAATACCCGCCGCCACCGCCCCTCGCCACCACCCCGAGCCGCGCCCCCAGCCCCGCCTCCTGCGCCGCACGGCGCCACAGCCGCCTAGCGTCGCCGACGCTGTTGCCGCTAGCTACCGCTGCTGCCGCCTAGCGCCGCCGCCGCCACATCCTGCTGCCGCACCGCCGTCGCCTAGCCCCGCCAGAGGCGCCGCCTCACGCCGCCCCATTCGCCAGAATCGAGCCGCCGGATCCGTCGCCGGTTTTTTTTGGTTTAGGTAAACCAATCGATTTTTTAGAAGATTCTAGATGCCTTTTTTTCTAGACCGGTTAGGTTTTTCTTCGGTTTAGTTATTTAGTAAACGTTCGTTCGTTTTAACGAACGAATTTGTTCATTAGCCTCTGTTAGCGGACGTTCGTCCGATAGATTTTTCTTTTTCTGTTTATTTTTTGCCAGGGACCTATCTGCGATTATTTTTATCATAGATTAGCCCCTGATCTTCAAACCCTCGCCGTTTCTTAACCGTTTGTCCAAATCTAGTGAAACCAACGCCAAAATCTTCATCTCGAGCCCCTCTTTCTGTTTAATCAACTTGAACAAGGTTTTGACAATTTAAAATTTGGTTTCAAGCAGATTTGAACTTGAGGTTCTTTTGACCGTAGTTTCAGTTCCGTAGCTCTGATTCGATTGATTCTTTTTGCAAATCGAAGCTCTTCAGTTGAACTTTCAGATTTGATATTCTTATTTGATTTTTACTCATGCAACTTTGCTTGAGTGCTTATGTATGCTATTTTTGCGATAGAATTCCTGGAGTGCGAAGCGTGCTACTACGAGTCTCTAGGGTTTGCGGATCATCAGCAAGGCAAGTAACACATTGATCATACTCTTTTCATACCCAGTTTTTATGCATTAGTTTCAACCCCTCAAACACTGCATGATTAGGTTGTGATTAACATGTGGGTATCGGGAAGTAGATGATGAGGTAGAACATATTGCCCTTTATTATCAAACCCTTGGGAGTTACTTCTACGCTATGCTTATATTGCCATGCGATGCTCGTAGATGTGGATTGGGTTTGAGTGTATCCATGACAGATGTGAGATTGTTAATTAATGGTTAACTTAAGGTGGCTACTTAAATACACATCTGGGTGGATTGGTTGCGGGCACCTGGAGAATCCAGTGTTGTCCTAGGATATCCCGTAGTACCCGTGTGATCATCCTAAGGTTCTCCACCCAGGCTCAAAGGGATCATAACATTATTCATGCTAGAAACTTATGTGTGTAGCCACAAGCTATTATGGGCTTTAGCATAGTTGAGTATGTTGCATGACCTCTTCCAGTGGTAGGCTAGCAGATGTAGGGGATGTAGGTTGGTACTGTCTACCTGGGGTTAGAGCTAATGCTTCTGAAAGACTGTGTCTCGGTCATCCGTTTCTCAAACACCCTGTAGTGTGAGAAATCCAACGGAGGAGATCGAGTCTTGTGGGGAAAAGTGCGCAAACCTCTGCAGAGTGTACAAACTAATCATGGTTAGCCGTGTCCCCGGTTATGGACATCTTGAATATCTGGTTCTTGGATTATCATGTTGATCTCATCACTCTAAATTAATTTGTTGGGTTATTAATACTGCTTAATTGGGATTGAGTTGGAGGAACCTTCTCAATGTTTAATAACTACCATGATAGTTAAACAAAATATATTCCTTTGCTGTAGGAAAAAATTGGCTTTTTGCAAAACAATATAACAGTAGAGCCTCCACCAGCCATATATGCATGTAATGATATCATTTACCTGTTCGTTGCACTACTGTCTTGCCAGCATATTCCATGTGCTGACCCGTTTCGGGCTGCAACATGTCAAGTTGCAGACTTTTCAGACGAAGAGTAAGGTGCGCTAGGTCGTTGTCGTGCACTCAGCTATGCCGTTGGAGTTTATGGACTCACATTATCTTCCAAGCCTTCCGCTGTTATCTTATTTAGATGGCCTTAAGCCATATTTATTGTAGTAAGTTCTCTCTTGAGACTATCGATGTAATAAGTGTGTGATTGCTACTCTGTTATAAATCCTTCGAGTACTGTGTGTGTCAGCATTACCGATCCAGGGATGACACTTATGCATAGAGATTTGACCGTCTGAGGTCGGATCGCTACATTTAATGTGCTTCAAAGATTCATGACCAGAATGTATTCTTTGGGACATAAATAATGTTGCCATGTTTCCAAAGTCCGAACAAGAGCGTATAATTTCTTATCATAAGCTGAAATCTGTACTAGAAACGTCGTTATGGTTCCCTTCGCACGCGTCTTCATCTCCATGCTTGATCCTGCTCCAGTGTGCATATCTCTTGTCCATGCTAGGCCCTTCATTAGAAATCAACACAAATGTATCCAATTTAGGTAGCATCATATTCTCATGAACATTAGAATTGTTACCAAGAAACGAAAGTACCTGGTAATTCAATTGGCGTGCGCGAGCTCTAGTAATTGGTCTAGTATGTATAGTAGCAGGGGTTATGGGTGTAACAATGGTATTGATGTCCTCATCATACTTGGGTTAAACTTGATGAGCCTAGCATGTATAGACATGGCTTCGGAACATGGACGATCGAAAGGTTGAACATGAGTCATATAGCAGATATGATCAACATGGACATGTTCACCATTGATGACGACCCCATTTCACGTGATGATCGGACATGGGTAGTTGATTTGGATCATGTAACACTTAGACAACTTGAGGGATGTTGATTTAAGTGGGAGTTCACTAGTAATTTAATTAACTGAACCAATTATCATGAACATAGTCTAATTGTCTTTGCAAATTAATGTTGTAGATCCATGGCTCATGTTGTAGCTCCCCCTAATTTTAATGTGTTCCTAGAGAAAGCTAAGTTGAAAGATGATGGAAGCAACTTGTAACACCAAAAGAATCATATTTTTATTAAGTAAAATTTGTCTAGAAATAAAATTTTGAATTTTATTAGGTCTTCTAGTAATTCTAGAGTAATTTATGTTTTCTGTTTGCCAAAATTCTTCCCTTCATATAGTTTTTTTTGTAAAATATTATGGGCTTTGGTAGTTTTCTTAAATTATATTTTAAATAATAGTAGGAAATATTTTCAGAATAAAATTTTCCACAAAATAAATCAATAATGCCATTTTCAGACTCTGGAATACTTCTGTTGCACTAAAATTGTTTCAAATAATTCTGTTAAAAATTCCACAAAAATTGGAGAGACTCTATGATGCCTATAAATCACTTTTATGCAAGAACTCAGCTTGGTCTTTTGGAAAAATTGAGCAAAACATCCTCTTTTCAATTATGTCCCATTCCTCAGTAATAACTACAACCCTATTAATTATTGCTCAAACAATCCTGAAATTTCTGCACCTTACAGTCCTTCCAACTAAAGCCTTAAGTCCAGAAGGGAAACCCCAATTTCATCTTGCAAGTCCACCAAATATCCCTATGTAGTTTTTGTCCAGAACTGAATTCTTGTAAAACTTGCACTAACAAGTTTTTCTTTTTGACAAACCAACTCCACCATCATCTCTGTCATCCAAAGAGACCACATCCTGCCAATTTTTTCTTTTAGAAAGGATCACTAGGTGGCCTTGGCATTTTGTCGAACAGGATGTAAGCATGACAGAATTTGGCAATTTCCAAAACCAGCATGACAGAATTTGGCAATTTCCAAAACCACCATTTGAAACTTTCTCCTTCGGCCAAACTAACTTATCCAACATTCCTACCATACTAAGGACCATCACTATATCAATTTGTCGACTCAGAGAACCATTGTAGCCCACCGTAGCATTCTGTCGAGCACTCTACGTGCGTGCACTGGGCGTGGCCAGAGCACCCACATTGCACCCGACGGCGCCCGAGCTGCTGCTGATCCTCCTCTGACCCATGTGGATTTGAGAGTCGTCCCTACATCTCCCTGACACCTCCTCTCGTCCCCTAGCGCCGGCCCGCGCCAACCAGCCATCGCCTCGAGCCGCCGCCCGTGGCTGCCGTCCCGGCCACGCCACCGCCCAAGCTTCCTGAGCCGTCCAGCACACCCTCCAAAACTGCGCCAGGCAACCGTCCTCACCGACCCTCGCCGCCTTCACCAGCCTCGCCACCGATCGCGGGAAGCCATCAATGGCCGCCACTGGAATCTACCGTGGCCGGCACCGTTTGAGCCACCTTGCACCCCTCGAGCCAACCAACCGCCCCTGGAGTTAATTTGGACGGCCGCCGCTTACACCGACCCCGCCGACCACGGCCACCGCCCGCAGCAACCTCACCTGCCGCTATAATGACCGCCGCCACCGTCCATATCTTCGTGCACCTGATGTCTACTATGCAACTTTCTTCTTTTAGACTTGTGCTGGGCCTCCAAGGGCAGAGTTTGTAGGACTGTAGCAATTTTCCCTCAAGTGGATGACCTAAGGTTTATCAATCTGTGGGAGGCATAGGATGAAGATGGTCTCTCCCACACAACCCTGTAACCAAATAACAAAGAGTCTCTTGTGTCCCCAACACACCCAATACAATGGTAAATTGTATAGGTGCACTAGTTTGGCGAAGAGATGGTGATACAAGCGTAATATGGATAGTAGATATAGGTTTTTGTAATCTGAAAATATAAAAGCAGCAAGGTAACTAGTAACAAAAGTGAGAGAAAATGGTATTGCAATGCTTGAAAACAAGGCCTAGGGTTCATACTTTCACTAGTGCATGTTCTCTCAACAATGATAACATAATTAAATCATATGGCAATCCCTCAACGTGCGACAAAGAGTCACTACAAAGTTTCTATCGCACAGAACATAAGATGAAATTGCTTGTAGGGTACGAAACCACCTCAAAGTTATTCTTTCTAATCAATCCACTAAGATATTCCTATATGTGTCACAAACAGCCCTAGAGTTCATAGTAAAATAACACCATTTGATACACATCAATCAACCCTAATGTCACCTAGATACTCCAATGTCACCACAAGTATCCGTGGGTCAATTATACGATATGCATCAAACAACTTCAGATTCATAATATTCAATCCAACATAAAGAACCTCAAAGAGTGCCCCAAGATTCCTACCGAAGAAACAAGGACGAAAACGTGCATCAACCCCTATGCATAGATTACCCCAATGTCACCTCGAGAATCCGCGAGTTGATTGCCAAAACATGCATCAAGTGAATCAATAGAACACCCCATTCTCACCATGGATATCCCATGCAAGACATACATCAAGTGTTCTCAAATCCATAATAGTATTCAATCCGATAATAGTGAAACCTCAAAGGTAAAACTCAATTCATCATAAGAAGGTAGAGGGGGAGAAACAGCATATGATTCAACTATAGTAACAAAGCTCGCGGTACATCAAGATCGTGCCAAATCAAGAACACAAGAGAGAGAGAGAGAGTTCAAGCACATAGCTACTGGTACATACCCTCAGCCCCGAGGGTGAACTACTCCCTCCTCAGCTCCGTTAGTATAAGAAAATAAATCACTACTTAGGTACTGTTGTGAACTCATTCTAAATTTATATTGGTGTTATATCTACTATATTCTAGCTTATCCATGGTTCATACCCTCCGATACTACCCATAGATTCATCAAAATAAGCAAACAACACAATGAAAACAGAATGTGTCAAAAATAGAACAGTCTGTAGTAATCTAGAAACTTCGTATACTTCTGTAACTCCAAAAATCCTGAAAATTAGGATAGCCTGGGAAATTTGTATATATGTCGGTGTACAAGAGTAGGGGCCTTTCAGTACCCCTTTACTTGTGCACGAGTAGTTGCAGCCACACCTGCGGCCACGCTTGGCAGGGCAGAGGAAGCAAAGACACAAGACTACCAAGGCAGTGCTGAAGCCAGAGGAGCGAAGAGCAAAGGGACAAGATGGGTTTCCCCCGGCAAGAGCCTTGCCGGGGGCGACCTACGCTGCCCCGGCAAGAGCCTTGCTGGGGCAACTTGCCCAACACCAGCAAGACCGCCACCCTTGAGCCCAAGAGTTCTGGCACTATCAACAACATCAGAACCAAGGCTCTGGAGGTGCCTGCATGGTGGCATGCAGATCTTTGTGAAGAACAGAGGCCTGCAAGACTAGATGAGAACCAGAAGACGAAGGGCCCCAACAAGACTCTTGCCGGGGACGCCTGTGAGATCCCGGCAAGACCCTTGCTGGGGCCCCGGTAAGACCCTTGCCGGGGACATCTGCGGGACCGAGGCCAGGCTTGCACTTGCCAAGGTTTTGCTGCCCCGCACCCGTCCCGACATGGCGACCAGTCCGCCAACTAGACCAGCGCCTGCGTGGCAGCATGCAGCTTCTAGGCCAACTAGCCAAGCACCTGCGTGGTGGCATGCAGATCTTCGTGAAGACCCTGCCACCGCACCAGCTCAGCAGCCAGCCAGCCAGCGTGGCGCGGCATGCCTCGTCACCTTGGACGCGCGTCGAAGCAGGGTGAGGCGGCGACGGACGGGAAGAGCTTCTTTGCCGCCCCCGATAAAGCGAGAGGGCACGTCGGCAGCGCATTAAATGTGTTTGTCCTTCAGTGCCAGGCGATAGACTTGTGCACTCTACATACTTTCCACCTCCTGTGTGCCACTGTGGCGACCCCTTTGACATATAAAAGGAGGGTTGAGGCGTACTGAGGGAGGATTCAGACTTTTTGGACTGGGCATGCACCGCAGCTAGTTCAAGAACTCAAGAACACTAAATAAACACAAAGCAAGACTAGGGTATTACGCATCGCTTGCGACCCGAACCTGGGTAAAAATCTCCCCGTGTTGATCTTCTCGACCCGCTCTTTGCGCAACCCCACTGTCGAATCACGGGTTCCGGCAAAACCCTCAAGGTTCGATCACTGGGGTGCGCCCGAAGATTTCCTCCCTACCGATCCACGTCCTAACTGGCTAAGATCTCAAGAACGAACTCGACGAACTCACAACACAAAAGACACAAGATTTATACTGGTTCGGGCCATCGTTGTGGTGTAATACCCTACTCCAGTGTGGTGGTGGTGGATTGCCTCTTGGGCTGATGATGAACAGTACAAGGGAAGAACAGCCACCTGAGGTTGAGGTGTTCTTGTGCTCGGTGTGTGGCTAAATGATTATGTGAGATGCCTCTGAATGAGTTATCTTCTACGGTGGTGGCTAGTTCTACTTATATAGGCCCTGGTCCTCTCCCCAAATATTGAGCGGGAAGGGAGCCAACAACGGCCAATTTGAAAGGGGACAACTAGTACAGCTTATCCTAACAAAAGTAGTCTTCGCCTGCAAAAGGCTCTGGTGGTGACGCCGCCTTGGGCTCCATGGTGACCTCCATCTTGCCGTCCTGCTGGTCTTGGTCTCGTTGTATCGATATGGAAACCTTTGCTTGATGCCTCGGTACTCTGCGCGTGCGCTTGCCTCCTTAGCACCAAAGGGGAAACAAGGACACTGCGCACGCTGGCGCCCGCCTGGCCTCGATCGTCATGGCTCACGTCACGAGAACCTCACGAGGTTTGCCCTGCCTTGATCTCTCCGCTCCTCGCGAGGCAACCTGGTGAGGCCGCTCCTGAGGAGGTCTTGCGTCATCCGCCTCGCGAGGCTTGGCCCCTCGCGAGGGTCTTGAGTGCCTTGTTGATGAAGATATGGGCCGTACAGGCCTGCTAGCTCAGCCACGCCGTGGGCCGCAGGCAGGCAAGTCTGGGGACCCCTGTTACCAGAACGTCGACAGTAGCCCCCGGGCCCAAGGCGCGCTCGGGCTTGGCTTCGAGGCGAAGCCAAAGGTCAAGTACGGAGCGCCGCGGGCCCCAAAAGCCTGCGGCCTTGGTTAACGCGTGGCGGTTGATTGGACGTGGGCGTCTCCGTTTCCCCACGCTGCCTCGGCAACTGCCCGACTTGACAAAAGGCTGGCGCGGACAATGCTTGCCTTCACTGCTCCCCTACGCCTTGCTCCAGATCCCCTTTCTCGCTCCACGCTGCCAAAACCTCCAGATCTTCTCCAACCTTGCTCCACATCTGCGACCAATGGCGCCGCGCAAGGTCAAGTCCTCCTCGGCGCCGGCTTGGTACGAGCCATCTCTTGATGCGCCCAACATCACGGAGAAGAGCCTCGCCGCCACGCGCTTGCTGACAGCGGGGGAGAGCAACGAGAGGGGGAAGACGGAGCTCCGGCTTGCCTCTGACATGTCGGAACCTGAGGGAAGCACCTTCTTCCCCTTCTTCCCGAGCAGCATCGCCGCCGGGTTGGTTCCCCCCTCTCTGACTTCTTCTATGAGGTCCTCGACAACTACGGGCTGCAGGTGCTGCATCTTCATCCCAACTCCATCCTCCTCCTGTCCATCTTTGCCTACTATTGCGAGGCGTATCTGGGCGTGATGCCGTCCGTGGCTCTTCTGCGCCACTTCATCTTCCTTCGCGTCAGCGAGGGCCACGTCTCCGGGTGCGCCAATTTCGTCGCATCCGGCAAGGCCAACTCGATCTCAAACACCGGGAAGAAGGTCGACAACCTCCGGGCTAAATGGGTCATGATGGGCGCCAAGTGTGTCCACCCGTGCTTGGCACTGCTGACGAAGGCGCCCCAGTCTGACAAGGAATGGTCCCGTGCAGAGCTCACTGATGAGCGGGCGTCGTCGGTGTCGGAGCAGATGAAGACCGACTTGAAGCCGGGCAACGCGAAGGCGACCAAAGTGACGGGGGCCATGCTCCTGAGGGAATTCTTGATGCTGCGCCTTGCTCCACTTCAGGCGCGTGCGTGCCCTTTGTGGAGGCTTGGAGATGGAGAAGACAAGGTTCACCTGAGGCCGGAGGCCCTTCCTGACAATGAGCTGACTGCTGTCCTGCACCTCTTGGTTGGGGACAACCAGGAGTACGCGCCGAGCGCCTTCGTTCCTTTGTTCCACCGCAAGGACTGGGAGCCAATCGTGGCCTCCAGGCCGACCTTTGACGCGCGCGGGCTGTTGCCGCCCACGCCCTCTGGAGGTCCTGCGGCGCTGAAGCCAGTGGAGCTGTCTTCTGATGAGTCCCGTGGGGAGGAAGAAGAGGAGGATGACTCGGAGGAGACTCCCGAGGAGATGGGAGAAACCTCCCCCTTGAGCAAGGCTGACATCCTCCGTGCCTTGTCGGACGACGCTAAGGTTGACACATGCCAGGAGGTGGGAGAGCTGCCCGCCATCCCAACAAGGGGCATGTCGTGGTTGGTCTCTCGAGATGCTGCCTCCACCTTAACACAGCCTGGAGCTGCCTCTGGCCCCTCCGCTGCGCCGTCTTCTGCTCTCGGAGCCCGTGTGCCCTATCCTCAGGCTCCGAAGCTTTCAGGTTTCAGGCTCCCCAAGTGGAAGGTGGACTATGTCGCGGTGGATCACTAAGTGCTTCGAGCTTCGTCTTGTTCCTGCTTGTACTTGCTATTTTCTGACGTTCACCCTTGGTTGATCAGCCTGACGCCTTCGGCGAAGAAAAGAAAGGAGGATACAGCGGCCGCGCCCCCCTCTGCCGAGAAAAGAGATGATAGCACTCGCGCTTACCCAGCCCGGTCGCCCTCGCGAGGCCAAGAGGAGCATCGTCGGGAGGAGTCAGCCCCCGTGGCCCCGCTGGCTCCGGAAGTGCTGGTGCCCGGCTCGGCTGATGGGGTCCCAAAGGCTCTGGAGCCGTTGATCTCCCAGGTTCTGGTGACAACGCCGCCTCCTCCTCCTGCTGTGCCTCTGGCCCCAAGTTCTTCTGCTTCCTCCACCGTCTTGGAGCGTGTCCTTTCGGAGATGGCCCAGCTGCAGGAAGACCCCCTAGGTGCGGACCCGCGGCTGGTAGCCGGGCGCCTGGAGCTGGCCTCTGGCTGGCTTCACTCCGACTCGGCAGTTCAAGGGACACTGAACTAGGCCGCGACGGCCTTCGAGGAGGAGAAGGGAGCCACCGCACAAGCTATGGCCGATCGTGAGGCGGCGCTGAAGGACGCCAAGGCCGCTCGCGACCGCTGCCGGGTGCTGGAGGACGAGCTGAAGAGTCTGCGTGACCAGCACGCCGAAGAAACCCGTGGCCGCCAGGCGAAGGAGGAGGAGATGAGGGCCCGGGAGGACGCCGTCAGGGACAGTGACGCCCTGCTGGGGGAGTTGGCGAAGGCGCAGGCCGCGGAGCGCGACCGGCTAGAGGAGCTGGAGCGGAAGGTGAAGGCGAAGGAGGTCGACCTTGACGTCAAGGCGAAGGTCCTGGCCGAAGACCGCGAGGCCTTCGCGCTTCTCGAGAAGAGGTCTCGCGTGGCGCTGAAGGCGCTCTACGAGAAGGGCTTGGAGAGGCCACTGTCCACCGACGAGGACGGCCCCGCCAAGCTTCTTCCCTACTTGGTTGACGCACTTGAGGAGGTCGTGGCCGGCATCGGCCCCATGGCAGAGGACAAGGCACGCGTCCTTTCCTCGGCCGCGCTTACGCGGGTCTTCAGCCACCTTTACCTTCGCGATCCCTCCGCCCGCCTTGACGAGCTGCTGGAGCCTGTAGATGAGGAGCGTTGTGCGGCTGCTGCCGCCGCCGTGAAGGGCCAGGTGGAGGCCCTGCTGAAGAAGTTCCGTGGCTTCGCTCTCGCTCCTTTGGCCGACGGTGCAGGTGAAGGCGATGCTACAAAGGAAGGAGCACCTCTTGTGGGTGATGACGGTGTCCAGGGGTGACCTGCGGCTGCTTTCCTATTTCATTCCTGCAGCATGCATCAGGCCTCGTGGAGGCGTTAAACTTTCGTTTAATATTGTGAGAACAATATGTCTTGTAACATTTGCTTTGAGATTTTGCGATTTTTCTTCCTATTTGCTTCGTGTTCTGCGTCGGCAGAGCCCGGCCCCGCGCATACCTCAACCGCCGTTGGGCCGACCGGAGACCAGGACGGACCAAGGAGTGAGGGGCTACGTGACCAGTTAGGCTCCTGAGTCGCGATGCTCAGGAGTCCCCCTTGACGCGCAAACAACTTATAGGGAGAATACGCGAGGATAGGTAATGTTCTACGTCGGCAGGGCCCGGCCCCGCGCATAGCTCAACCGCCGTTGGGCCGACCGGAGACCAGGACGGACCAAGGACTGAGGGGCTACATGACCAGTTAGGCTCCTGAGTCGCGATGCTCAGGAGTCCCCCTTGACGTGCAAACAATCTCCATACCTTTGCCCTCACCGAGGCCCGGCTCGGGAGGGGCGCGGGACGACCAGGTCCGGGAGACCTAGTTGGGTGGCGTACGCTTGGGCGTGACCCGAGCACAGCCCCCGAGCCCAGCCGCTCGCGCGGCTCTCCCGAGGGGAGGCGTTGCGGTGAGGCCGGACACTGAGCTCTGGGGCTCCCTGAGGTTGGTACGGCCGTGAGGCCGCCCTCAGTTGTTTATCACCAGCGCGGAGCATAGTGCTTCCGCTTGTGCACGGGCATAGCTGCTCCTCGGCAGTGTCGACGGCCAGCGCGGAGCATGGTGCTTCCACTTGTGCGTGGGAGGGGGGCTCCCTCTGCGGAGAGCCCCCGGGGCGTGTACAGCCCCGCCCTGACATGTGGTTTGCACGGCAGGGCTAGACGAGGTGTATCTAGGCACCCGTGAGCCAGCGCGGGACTCACGAGGCCCTACCTCAAGGCGGGTTGCGCCTGGTCTTGGTTCTTGTTTGCTGTGCTGGTCCTGCGAGGTGGTCAGACAACCTGGGCCGAACGAATGTCCTGAGGTTATCACGTGAGAGGGTCAAGCACCAACGGCCCCAGGAGGTGACATGAACGGGGGCATCCCACCAGACAGAGCTCAGCCGCTGGATTTATTGACGCTGCAGGGACGGGCCCAAGCACAGATGCCGTGCTTACCCTACCCACGCGAAGGATCCTGAAGAAAGACAGCCGGCGTGCGGTTCCCATAGTGGGTGACGATCGAGCAGGTAATAATCATAGGTAGATTAAGCATGGAAAGCATACTGGCTTGAGTAAATGCAAGTCAGATACAGGCCACTAGGTCTGGCCCGAGCGGCTTAGGGATGATGCAGCCCGAGGGGTGCCCCCAACAAGGTAAGCTAAAGACATAAAAGGGATACATGCCACAGGGACGGACCAACGCGGCCTGGGAATGATGCAGCCCGAGGGGCGCTCCTAGCTAAATAAACTTGGAAAATGTCACCTGGTTCTGTTGATGAAGGGGTGTTGGGGCAGCTGAAGGTACGCGGCGAAAGGGTTGCTCCTCATGAGCCACCGGGGCCCTGAGCCTCGGGGGGCTTTGGGGCCCAGGCGGTTCCTCGAGGACCGTCCCCATATTCGTCAGGACGGCGTGGCGCCTGGCCTCCTGAGTCGCCAGGATGCACCGCAAGTTGCGCTGGTAGACGAACGTCACACTCGGCAGGCCAAAAGGCATGCGAACATAGCTGTAAGGTGGGCCCTCGTAGCGTCCCACACGCGAAGGCCAGAAAAGCTCCTGAGATACGGCCCTGTTGAGCCCTGGGACGTCGATGCAGACGCGCAGCCCGGCATCCTCGCCTGGATGGGGAGCTGCGCCTCATGAGCGGCGGTCGCCGCGCATGGCCCTCGCGTCTTGCAGTTCCTAAGTGGTCTTGGTGATGAACTCCTGAGCGGTGGGCGCTCCTCGCCCTGTGTTCTCCTGAGGGAAACGTGTCGTGAAGCACGCCTCCAAGTGGTGCCCGAGCGCCTCCCTCGTGATGTTGGCAAGGTCCGACACCCTCCAGAAGAGAGCCCCCAAGCCCTGCCCGAGAAGGGCGCCGGGCGCGCCTTCCTATGCGATGGAGGGAGGCGCCCTGGAGCGGGCGCTGATCCTGACGAGTTTCCAGTCGCGACGCCACCCTCCTGAGCTCCTGCACGGTGCTACTACTTCTTCTTCTTGGGGATGGCCTCAGGAGGGCCCTCGCCCTTGCTGCCGGGGTCGTCGACTGCTGCAGCTTGAAAGGCACGCTCGAGGGAGCACACCGCGTCTCTTTCTTCACATGAAACCGTGATGATTCCGCCGCTTCCCGGCATCTTGAGGACATTGTAGCCGTGATGGGTCACTGCCATGAACTTGGCCAGGGCTGGATACCCGAGGATGGCGTTGTACGGCAGGCGGATGTGTGCGACGTCGAAGTCGATGAGCTCGGTGCGGTAGTTCTTGCGTTCTCCGAAGGTGACAGGGAGGTGGACCAGCCCTATCGGTGTGGTGGAGCCGTCGGTCACTTCTGAGAAAGGCTTGGTGGGCTGAAGCTGTTCATATGGCACTTGAAGGTTGTCGAACGTGTCGACGGACAGGACGTTGAGCCCTGCGCCGCCGTCGATGAGGGTCTTGGTAACATGCACGTTGCTGATGACTGGGGAGCAAAGCATCGGGAGGGCGCGATCGGTGGCTGCGCACTTGAGCTGATCCGCCGAACTGAAGGTGATGGCGCACTGGGACCACCTGAGCGAGCGTGTGGCCTCAAGCTTGGGGAGGACTGCATTCACTTCACGAGAAAACTGTCTGAAGATACGCTGCAAGGCTGGGGCCTGAGCTCTGCCTAAGATGCAGGCGACAGCACGTGGCTCCTGGAAGCCCCCAGCCCCCTCGTCTTGATGGTGGTCGTCATTCGTTCTTGGTGGTGGCGGTACTGGTGGAAGACCGGCGTTGCCCTGAGGACGATCCTCACGAGGCTGGTCCCTCCAGGCACCCTCGCGATGCTGATCCTGCCAGCGGTCCTCACGAGGCCGGTCGCGCCACTCCTGGCGCGGGCCACGGTCGTCCCAGCGTCCGCCACCACGTCCTCCTCCTCGGCCGTAGCCCCGGTCGTTGCGCTCGGGGCGTCGACCGAAGCGTCCTTCTCGAATGGCTCTGAGCTCTTGGCAGTCGCTGGTGTTGTGAGTGTGCAGGTTGTGGAAGGTGCAGAACGGTCGGCTTCTCTTGGATGATTAGGGCTGGTCTCTGCCGCGCTTGGTGTCCGGTTCTGCCGCGAGCACGGATGCTCCCTTGCGCTTCACGTCCTTGGCCTTGGCTTTCTTCTCCTCCAGGTCCGCAGCTGGGAGCTCAAGGAGGGAGAGGCGCCCTTCCTCAGCTCTTGCGCACTTGGTCGCCAGGTTAAACAACTCCTGAGATGTGCACAGCTCCTCGTGGATAGCGAGCTCCTCTTTCATCTTGACGTCGCGGACGCCATCAAAGAACGCAGAGATGATGGCCTCGTCCGTCACCTTGGGGATCTTGAGACGAACGTTGTTGAAGCGCTGGATGTACTTCTGGAGGGTCTCTCCTGGTTGTTTCTTGACGCAACGCAGGTCTCCCGCGGCCGGTGGGCGGTCGCGAGTGCCCTGGAAGTTGGCGACGAAGCGGTCGCGTATCTCGTCCCAGGAGGAAATCGAGCCTGGAGGCAGGTTCAGGAGCCATGAACGGGCGCCGTCTTTGAGCGCCATAGGGAACCAAATCGCCATGACTTTCTCGTCGCGGTTGGCCGCCTCGATGCTCAGCTCATAGAGCTACAAGAACTCCGCGGGGTCGGGGGTGCCGTCGTAGCAAGGAGGCAGATCTGGCTTGAACTTGCCCGGCCAGGCGATGCTACGCAGCTCGGGAGTGAAGGCGCGGCAGCCGGCCGTGGTCGCCGGGGCCCGTCTTGGAGGTGGAGCTTGGTCTTGGCGCCCACGCGCCGCTTTGGCAAGCTGCGCGAGGGCCGGCCGCGGCAGACGATCCTGGCGCGGCGGTGCGAGGAGTGGCAGAGCGTTTTCTTATGGTCGCGGGACTTCTTGATAGCTTCTTTCTTCACGTGTGGGTACCGGACGCAGTGGGTCGCGCCGTGGAGCCGCGCGCCTTGGCACTAGGGCGCCGTCTTGGGGCAGAGATGGTGGAGGTGCTCCGTGAGCTACGTCGCCTGTAGCTTGCGGAGGGCAAGGCAGAGAGAGGGATGGCGCAGGGGAGCCCCCTGCGGATCGGACAAGCTCGGCGATGCGGTCGAGCCAGTCCTCGTAGAGGTCGTCGACCAGTCGGTAGCGCATGAGCTCGTGCGCCATGAGGAGTGCGGCCCGTGCGTCCATGGGAGCGCGACGAGCGTGGGACGACGAACCTACGGGAGTCGGTGATGGGGTGGCGGTGCGGCCGTCCCGCCGCACCGAGGGGTGCAGCGAGGACGCTTGCTGTTTGTTCTCGGCCGGGCCGGTGGCGGCATTGGCGGCGGGCGACGAAGAACGCCGAGGTGGCCCGCCGACAGGAGCCGTCTGAGCGACACGAGTGACGAGGGCAGCCCGGCGCTCAGCACGAGCACGGCGAGCGTCCGCCATGGAGATGACGGAGCAACTGGACGCGAAGCGACGGAAAGGAAGCTTCGACGCACCCCTACCTGGCGCGCCAAATGTCGGATCACGGGTTCCGGCAAAACCCTCAAGGTTCGAACACTTGGGTGCGCGCAAAGATTTCCTCCCTACCGATCCACGTCCTAACTGGCTAAGATCTCAAGAACGAACTCGACGAACTCACAACACAAAAGACACAAGATTTATACTAGTTCGGGCCACCGTTGTGGTGTAATACCTTACTCCAGTGTGGTGGTGGTGGATTGCCTCTTGGGATGATGATGAACAGTACAAGGGAAGAACAGCCTCCAGAGGTTGAGGTGTTCTTGTGCTCGGTGTGTGGCTAAAGGATTAGGTGAGATGCCTCTGAATGAGTTATATTCTGCGGTGGTGGCTAGTTCTACTTATATAGGCCCTGGTCCTCTCCCCAAATATTGAGCAGGAAGGGAGCCAACAACGGCCAATTTGAAAGGGGACAGCTAGTACAGCTTATCGTGACAAAAGTAGTCTTCGCCTGCAAAAGGCTCTGGTGGTGGCGCCGCCTTGGGCTCCATGGTGACCTCCATCTTGCCGTCCTGCTGGTCTTGGCCTCGTTGTATCGATATGGAAACCTTTGCTTGATGCCTCAGTACTCTGCGCCTGCGCTTGCCTCCTTAGCACCAAAGGGGAAACAAGGACACTGCGCGCGCTGGTGCCCGCCTGGCGCCCGCCTGGCCTCGATCGTCATGGCTCATGTCACAAGAACCTCGCGAGGTTTGCCCTGCCTTGATCTCTCTGCTCCTCGTGAGGCAACCTGGTGAGGCCACTCCTGAGGAGGTCTTGTGTCGTCCGCCTCGCGAGGCTTGGCCCCTCGCGAGGGTCTTGAGTGCCTTGGTGATGAAGATGGTCCGTACAGGCCTGCTAGCTCAGCCACGCCGTGGGCCGCAGGTAGGCAAGTCTGGGGACCCCCATTCCCAGAACGCTGACACCCACGCCCCGCCAACCGTAGTAGGGATTCCCCGTGATCCCGTAGGTGTCGTCCCTGAGCCCCGACAATATCTATCAACTGTAAAAAAATTAGAATTTTTCTGCGCCCAGTAATTTTGAACAAATCAGTTACTGGGCACAAAAGTTTCTGTTTTTGCACAGAATCAAGTCAACTATCATCCACACTATCCCAAAGGCTTTACATGGTACTTTATTGAAACAAAAGCTATAAAAAATGAGTACTACAGTAGCTTAATCATGTGAACACGCAAAAACAGTAGGTATAAATATTGGGTTGTCTCCCAACAAGCGTGTTTCCTTAATGTCTTTTTAGATAGGCATGATGATGTCAATGATGCTCACATGAAAGATAAGAATTGGAACACAAAGAGAGCATCATGAAGCATATGACTAGCACATTTAAGCCTAACCCACTTCCTATGAATAGGGATTTTGTGAGCAAATAATTTTTGGGAGCAAGAATCAACTAGCATAGGAAGGCAGAACAAGTGAAACTTCAAAACTTTCAACATAAGAGAGGAAACTTGATATTATTGCAATAACTACAAGCATATGTTCCTCTCTCATACTAATTTTATGTGGCATCATGAATGAATTCAACAATATAACTATCCCATAAAGCATTCTTTTCATGATACATAAGCATAGAAATGTTATTACTCTCCATATAAGCAAATTTATTCTCATGAATAGTAGTGGGAGCAAACTCAACAAAATAACTATCATGTGAGGCATAATCCAATTGAAAATTAAAATCATGATGACAAGTTTCATGGTTATCATTATTCTTTATAGCATACATGTCATCACAATAATCATTATAGATAGCAATTTCTGCTCATAATCAATTGGAATCTCTTCCATAATAGTGGAATCATCATTAAATGAAGTCATGACCTCTCCAAATCCACTTTCATAATTATTACAATAGGATTCAACACCCTCCAAAATAGTGGGATCATTATTACCTAGAGTTGACACTCTTCCAAACCCACTTTCATCAATATAATCATCATAAATAGGAGGCATGCTATCATCATAATAAATTTTCTCATCAAAACTTGGGGGACCAAAAATATCATCTTCATCATAGCATCCCCAAGCTTTTGGCTTTGCATATAATTAGCATCTTGGATATTCAAAGAATTCATACCAACAACATTGCAATCATGCTCATCATTCAAATATTTAGTGCCAACAATTTTATTGACTTCTTCTTCTAACAATTGAGCACAATTTTCCTTTCCATCATTTTCATGAAAGACATTAAAAAGATGAAGCATATGAGGCAACCTCAATTCTATTTTTTTTCTTTTATAGACTAAACTAATGATAAAACAAGAAACTAAAAGATTCAATTGCAAGATCTAAAGATACCTTCAAGCAGTCACCTCCCTAACAACGGCGCCAGAAAAGAGCTTGATGTCTACTACACAACCTTCTTCTTGTGGACTCATCATGGGGTTCCAAGCGCAGAGTTTTATAGGACAGTAGCAATTTTCCGTTAAGTGGATGACCTAAGGTTTATCAATCCATGGGAGGCATAGGATGAAGGTGGTCTCTCTCAAACAACCCTGCAACCGAATAACAAAGAGTCTCTTGTGTCTGCAACACACCCAATACAATGGTAAATTGTATAGGTGCACTAGTTCGGCGCAGAGATGGTGATACAAGCATAATATGGATAGTAGATATAGGTTTTTGTAATCTGAAAATATAAAAATAGTAAGATAACTAGTAACAAAAGTGAGCAAAAATGGTATTGCAATGCTTGAAAACAAGGCCTAGGGTTCATACTTTTACTAGTGCATGTTCTCTCAACAATGATAACATAATTAAATCATATGGCAATCCCTCAACGTGTGACAAAGAGTCACTCCAAAGTTCCTCGTGCGGAAAACATAAGATGAAATTGCTTGTGGGGTACGAAACCACCTCAAAGTTATTGTTTTCCGATCAATCCACTGAGCTATTCCTATAAGGGTCACAAACAGCCGTAGAGTTCGTAGTAAAATAACACCATATGATACACATCAACCCAACCCTGATGTCACCTAGATACTCCAAAGTCACCACAAGTATCCGTGGGTCAATTATACGATATGCATCAAACAACTTCAGTATCATAATATTCAATCCAACATAAAGAACCTCAAAGGGTGCCCTAAGATTCCTACCGGAGAAACAAGGGCGAAAACGTGCATCAACCCCTATGCATAGATTACCCCAATGTCACCACGGTAATCCGCAAGTTGAGTGCCAAAACATACATCAAGTGAATTAATAGAACACGTGTCACGACCGGATTTTCAATAAAAATATTTATTGAGAGACCGATCCCTTTTACGGACCAGTAGAGAAGAATTCCTTCTTACTGGTAGACAATATCTTGATCACAGAAGAACAATACCAGGAGTACTGAATATAATACAAGGTTGAGCGGAGACTGCTCAACTATTTATTACAAGCGCGCCGATAAAACATAACGGCGGATAGGGTGGCATAACTACTAACTCACGATAGAAGTGGTGGTGGAAATATCACAGCGAAGTGGGTGATATGACTCCTGAAAACTAACAGCTCTTCGAGCGTCGGAGTGAGGCTCGAGGAGACTTATTGTGGGTGGCGGAAGCGTATAAGATACAAGTGACCAATATCCAGGATCGCACAAGACTGACTGGGATTCCTCTAGGCGTCGGACTCACTATCAAACTCTTCATCCATCAGATCGCCTTCGTCAACATCTGGCCAAATCAACAAGCCAGGTGAGTACTATGAAAGTACTCGCAAGACCGTTCGGACATAAGATATAACAAATGTAAACATGATGCATATGAACAGATTAACAAGTGCACTCAGACATAGTGAAAATAATGCATGGGAAACAGAAGAGAAGTCGGGCGGTAGTCCTCCCGAAATCCCAAAGTAAAATACTGAGGGCCAAACGAGTGTCTGAATGACTCCTCGAGAGGAAACAAAAAGAAGTAACAATGCCGCAGTCGGGCTTAAGGCGACGCCTCATAAAGGGCTTATAATAGAATATAAAAGACAGTGCGTGCCACAGTCGGACGTCTGAGCGACATCACATAAAGGGCTTATATAAAAAATAAATAACAAGTGTGCCACAGTCGGACGTCTGAAGCGACATCACATAAAGGGCTTATATTGAAAGAATAAATAACAGTACATGCCACAGTCGGACGTCTGGAGCGACATCACATAAGGGGCTTATATTGAAATAAATGACGAGAGTGCCACAGTCGGACGCCTGAGCAACATCACATAAAGGGCTTCATAACTTAATATCTCAGTAGCTCAAGAACTTAAATCATATCAAGGGAATAATCAGGTATGAGATAAACAACAGGGTTAGTCCATCCACAGGAATAACGTTCAACCAAGTTTACCACTCAAGTTGTTCACCGGGGACAATACCACGAGAATGTGACATAGATATGGATACACTGGTCACGGTCTTTGACCATGGATACGATGACTCGGAAGGATTTGACTCTGCAGAGTTTGTACTTTAACCACAGCCAACGGATTTCAGTAGTCACTGGGACTAGTTCCGTTTACGGTGTTTTGGAAGAAACACATCTAACCAGTACACACCCATTCAACATTCCGAAGCCAGGAATCACCCTCGGCAACGTTCAAGAAAAACTTTGAGACGGGGAGGCTACAACCTCGCGTAGCATGGGATCAAATTTATATACGCGCGCTCTAAGGGGTGCCCCCCTCTCGGTCCCAACTGGAAACACCCATGCCGCCTGACCGGATGACTGGCTTTAATCCAGGGCCATGGAACCCTCATCCCGGCCCCTCTATTTGGTGTGTACACGGAAAGAGGTTAACAACTTACTAAACCGCATCCTGGCAGAAAACATGTGGTAGCACGGAAGGGGAAGAACGATAACGTGACTCCGTCCACGTTAACGTCGGAGTTTATCGGATGTCGTAAGGCTGGCATGCTACAACAATACCACCTAACTGCCTTTCATGTCACCACATGACTAGGCCATCTCTCATCAGAGATCACAGTAACTTCGGAACACACGGATAGTTGCCTTACATGCAACAAGATACTCACCGGTGCTCATATGCCATGCACACCCATTCAAGAAAACATGCAAAACACCTATCATATCAAAGGTTCAAACATGCTTTCCTGGTTCGGAGAAGTCGGAGTCTAGCTCGGCGAAGTTCGCGGCTCCGTCACCTCTTCCGGAACCTACGGTATAGCGAAAACGTATACTAACGTGAAAATCATCGCGTGCATAAAAGTTGTTCCAAATTTTTTCCAAATAAATACTATAAAAAACTAGACAAAAATATAAGACTTCCAAAAAAAGAATCACTCAAAAATCACCTTTTATTAAAAAGTTATAAGGGTTTTAGTCTAGGGACTAATCTGTGATGAAACAGAAAAGATCTAGGGACTTAACTGAGAAAACAGAAAACGGTTCGGAGGGAAAGACATCAGCCCAAAGAGAAAGTGTATTTGCCCGAAGGCGCCAACAGAAAACGGTTCGAGGGGGAAAAGAATAGAGGCTGACAGGGGGGCTCCACATGTCAGGTTTGAAAACCTCGCCGGCGCCCGAAGACTGCGGTGTTCGCCGGCGTTGAACCACGGCGAGGCAGGGAGATCGGAGTGTACCAAGAGGTTCAGTGCGTCCTTCCGCGTCGGTGGGTGGTGGACTTGACCGACGGAGAGCACCACGTCGACGATGACACTTTCTCCGGCGGACGGCAGCTCGGGCGATGGTGGAGAACTCCGGTGGGTGCTGCAGACTCCGAATTGAAGCGCGGGTCAGGAGAGTGGATGCATAAGGAAGCTACTGGCAAGAGTTGAGAGGTAGAGATGCACGCACGGGAGCGAATCAAGCTGGATCCCGTGGCGGGTCGCGGCGGCCGGAGTTGGGGAAGAAGGCTCCCTCGGGGCTCTTCCAGTGGCTAGGCGTGGTGTTGGAGGTGTGTAGAGGTGGTGTGGGTTCGAGGTTGAGCTCGGGGCCTCTATTTATAGGCGGCTCGAGGGGGTGTCCGTGAACGGGAAATCTCCGGCGAGCGATTACGGCGAGGCAGTGGTTGGGCAGGGGGTTTAGGTGGCTAGGTAGCATCAGTGAGAGTTACTGGTCCCGTTCCACTACTAAACTTGGTCGGGCTTGGCGTAATGGCGCTGGTCCTCGACGGGGTGGCCGTACGGGCACAGCAGCGGCAGAGAGCGAGCTCCGCGCCTAGCGGTTCACGACGAGGGTGGCAGCGTGCACGGGGGAGTGGATGGCCACGCGGCGGTCTCCGGTGGCTTGGGCGGCGCTGGGCGGCGCCGTCTGCGCTGCGCCTCTCTCTGGCGGCCGCAAAGCCGCCGCTGCCATCGCTCACGGGGTGGCGCACTACCTCCTGCTCGTCGCCGACGCCCGCAACCTTCCAGGCGTTCGTGCGGTGCAGGGACAAGAGGGAGGGGACGGGGAGCAAGGCGCCACAGCGACACTGGCGAGATTGACAACGAACACTGAAGAAAACGACAGTAGTTTCAGACACTGTATCTCTGAATTAACTGAACATCATAGCAACAGTGTCCAGCAGGTGTTCGATGAAATGATTTGGCAAGCAGAATATTTTTCCTGGAGCTGGGACTTGGTGAGGTGACCTCTCAATGCACCCAGAGGCTGCCTGATTTTTCTCAGATTTTTAGGAGAAGAATACAAATGAATTTCATCAAATTTGGCAAATCTGGTCCAAACTTGCAGCAAGGATAATTTGAAAAATTTGAACTGGAGGCCAGTGGATCTTCATGGATCCTGGTTGAGGGCTCAAAGGACTAGCTAGGGGAAATGGTTTGGAGGAAAAATTCAAAGCAGAAAGGGTAGCTCCTTTGAAAATCTCTAAGAGCTAGAATAGAAGGCAGAAATTGTTTTTGATGAGAAATAAATGGAAACAAATATATGGAGAGGTTCAACTTGCTGGATTTGAGGTATATCATGATCCAAAGGTGGGGAAAGGTTTATGGGAGTGGATTTCCACTTAGGTCATGGCAAGAGGGATTTTTGGAAAGGGGAGAAGGATCACTCAAATACCATAGGGCCATTTAAAAGATTTTTCAAAAGAAATTTTCCCAAGTGAAAAGCATTTGGTTTTGAGTCCAAACAAAAAGGGAAAACCTCCAAGACCAAGAACCAAGTCTTGGGTGAATCCAAAACAAAACACTTGCCATAAAAGAAAATATTTTGAGAGGGAGAGTTCTTCAGAAGAAAAATTTAAATAACCTCCCTCAATTTAAATAAAAGTTTTTGAAAAAAACCAAATAAAATTTTGGGTGTCACAACACCCCATTGTCACCACGGGTATCCCACACAAGACATACATCAAGTGTTCTCAAGTCCATAATCGTATTCAATGCGATAATAGTGAAACCTCAAAGGTAAAACTCAATTCATCGAAAGAAGGTAGAGGGGGAGAAACACCATATGATTCAACTATAGTAACAAAGCTCGCGGTACATAAAGATCGTGCCAAATCAAGAACACGAGAGAGAGAGAGAGAGAGAGAGAGAGAGATCACATAGCTACTAGTACATACCCTCAGCCCCGAGGGTGAACTACTCCCTCCTCGTCATGGAGACCGCCGGGATGATGAAGTTGGCTTCCGGTGATGGTTTACCCCTCGGGCAGGGTGCCGGAACAGGCTCCCGATTGGTTTTTCGTGGGTACAGAGGCTTGCGGTGGCGGAACTCCCGATCTAGGTTTCTTTCTAGGGGTTTCGGGATTTATAGGAATTTTTGGCGTCGGTCTCACATCAGGGGGACGCTCGAGGGGCCCACAAGCCAGGGGCGCGCCCTGTGGACTCCTCTTCCACCTCCTGGGCTAGCTCCGATGCTCCGTGGGTCTCTTCTGGTCCATAAAAAATCACCGTAAACTTTCAGCTCGTTTGGACTTCGTTTGATATTCCTTTTCTTTAAAACTCAAAAACAAGGAAAAAAACAAAAACTGGCACTGGGCTTTAGGTTAATAGGTTAGTCCCAAAAATAATATAAAATAGTATATTAATGCATATAAAACATCCAAAACAGGTAATATAATAGCATGGAACAATCAAAATTATAGATACGTTGGAGATGTATCAGCGCCGCAGAACCGACCTCCTCCACCTATAAAAGGGCATCTGAGCTCGCCATACTTGACATAACTCTCCACAACTCTCCTGAAGCCAACCCAAGCAACAGGGCGACCGGAGGAGGCCGTCTTCCTCGTCTCCGACAACCACGATCGCCGCCGCTCTCCGGTTGATAACAACACAACCAGTGCCTTCCCCTCGACTATTTCTTCACCACTATCCTCCTAGAACCCCCACCGATCCATCCCACCCACTAAAATCACCAGAGCAAGCCCCTGGGCGAAGTCCCCTTCCTACCCGATGCCATCGTCCACTGGAATGCTCGTCGCTGGCGATGCAGAGAACCCCGGTGGCTAAGGCATAGCTCTCCAGGTTCGTCTCGGTAAGAGTAGCACGCCCGCGTGCTCAGCTCGCCGAGGGGTGCCTCCAATCGCTGGAACCCTCGCCCTGTTCTGCCAAAGGAGACAACACGGGCGGCTGACCAGTCAAACATGACTGGTGGGCCTGCGGGTCCCTCTATCAGTGACACCCACGTCACCGCGCCTGACTTAAGTGAAGGCGTATTTCCATGAGAAAATGGTGGGACGATTATTTTCAAACTTTTGGAGTGCACACCACCCTTCTGCATGTTCAACTCAAGCATCTTGAACACTTGATATGGTGAATGCATAGATGTTTGTTTGCAAGAATAATTGGATCATGATTATGTTGAATTTAAATAAAACTTGCATATGGCTTTTTTTGCATGCATGATCCATTGATATTTTGTTGCCCTCATTTAAACATGAAGTATAAGTGAGTATGGTTATTTCACGTGCCACATATGCCTATATTGGTCCGAAATACTCTGCAGGAAGAATCAGTCACGAGAAAAGTGAATGAGAGACTGAAATCTTGTTCTGAAAAGAATGGTCAGTGAGGGCATGTTGGGAACATGCCAGTTGTTGACCCTGTTGGGGGCTACCAAGGAAATATATTGTGCTAACTTCTACCTCTTGAGCTTGCGTTGGTTTTTCCCTTGAAGTGGAAAGGGTGATCCAGCAAAGCAGAGTAAGTATTTCCCTCAGTTTTGAGAACCAAGGTATCAATCCATTTGGAGACAACGCGCAAGCCACCGAATACCTGCACAAACAAAGACCAACTTGCACCCAACGCGATAAAGGGGTTGTCAATCCCTTCACGATTGTTTGCAACATGATATCTGATAGAGATGGATAATCGTTAAAGTAATATTTTTGGTATTTTTGGTTTATGGAACGGAAAGTAAAAGATTGCAAAGAAAGTAAATTGGAAACTGAAATTGTAGATCGGGAACTTATATGATGGAAAATAGACCCGGGGGCCATAGGTTTCACTAGAGGCTTCTCTCAAGATAGAAATTATTACGGTGCGTGAACAAATTATTGCCAAGCAATTGATAGAAAAGTGCAAAGTTATGATGATATCTAAGGCAATGATCATGAATATAGGCATCATGTCTGTGTCAAGTAGACCGAAACGATTCTGCATCTACTACTATTACTCCACACATCGACCGCTATCCAGCATGCATCTAGAGTATTAAGTTCATAAAGAACGGAGTAACGCCTTAAGGAAGATGACATGATGTAGAGGAATTAACTCAAGCAATATGATGAAAACCCCATCTTTTTATCCTCGATGGCAACAATACAATACGTGTCGGTTCCCCTTCTGTCACTAGGATCGAGCACCGCAAGATTCAACCCAAAGCTAAGCACTTCTCCCATTGCAAGAAAAACCAATCTACCTGACCAAACCAAATCGATAGTTCGAAGAGACTTGCAAAGATATCAAATCATGCATATAAGAATTCAGAGAAGATTCAAATAATATTCATAGATAAGCTGATCATAAATCCACAATTCATCGGATCTCGGCAAACACACCGCAAAAGAGTATTACATCGAATAGATCTCCAAGAACATCGAGGGGAACTTTGCATTGAGAATCAAAGAGAGAGAGAGAAGAAGCCATCTAGCTACTAGCTATGGACCCGTAGGTATGAGGTAAACTACTCACGCTTCATCGGAGAGGAAATGGTGTTGATGTAGAAGCCCTCCATGATCGAATC
Organism: Triticum aestivum; assembly: GCF_018294505.1. Classification (NCBI taxonomy): domain Eukaryota; kingdom Viridiplantae; phylum Streptophyta; class Magnoliopsida; order Poales; family Poaceae; genus Triticum; species Triticum aestivum. Next base: position 140,983,914 of record NC_057808.1, on the reverse strand, counting down.
CCCCTCCGGCAGGATGCCGTAAAAGGCCCCAAGATGGGATCTCATGGGTACAGAAGGTTGCGGCAATGGAAAAGTGGTTTCATGGCTCCCCTGGAAATTTTTGGGGTATTTGAGAATATATAGGAGGAAGATCTAGGTCAGGGGGTCCAAAGTAGATAATATAATAGAATGGAACAATCAAAAATTATAGATACGTTGGAGACGTATCAAGCATCCCCAAGCTTAATTCCTACTCGTCCTCGAGTAGGTAAATGATAAAAACAGAATTTTTGATGTGGAATGCTACCTAACATATTTATCCATGTAATTCTCTTTATTGTGGCATGAATGTTCAGATCCATAAGATTCAAAACAAAAGTTTAATATTGACATAAAAACAATAATACTTCAAGCATACTAACAAAATAATTATGTCCTCTCCAAATAACATGGCCAAAGAAAGCTTATCCCTGCAAAATCATATAGTCTGGCTATGCTCCATCTTCATCACACAAAATATTCAAATCATGCACAACCGCAATGACAAGCCAAGCAATTGTTTCATACTTTTGATGTTCTCCAACCTTTTCAACTTTCACGCAATACATGAGTGTGAGCCATGGACATAGCACTATAGGTGGAATAGACGATGGTTGTGGAGAAGATAGAAAGAAGGAGATAGTCTCACATCAACTAGGCGTATCAACGGGCTATGGAGATGCCCATTAATAGATATCAATGTGAGTGAGTAGGGATTTCCATGCAACGGATGCACTAGAGCTATAAGTATATGAAAGCTCAAAATGAAAACTAAGTGGGTGTAGCGACCCGACCTCAGACGGTCAATTCTCTATGCTTTAGTGTCATCCCTGGATCGGTAATGCTGACACACACAGTACTCGAGGGATCTATAGCAGAGTAGCAATCACACACTTATTACATTGATAGTCTCCAAAGAGAACTTATTACAATAAATATGGCTTAAGCCAAGATAACAGCGAAAGGCTTGGAAGCTAAAGTGAGTCCATCAACTCCAACGGCATAGCTGAGTGCACGACAATGGCATGGCGAACCTTACTCCTTGTCTGAAAAGTCTACAACATGATACGTTACAGCCCGAAAACGGGTCAGCACATGGAATATGTTGGCAATGTAACACAGTAGAGTAATGAACAGATAAAGGCTATCAATACATGCATATATGGCTGTTAATATGTTTTTGCAAAAAGAAAGTTTTTCCCTACAAAAAAGGAATATATTTTATTTAACTATCATGGTAGTTGAAACATCATTGAGAAGGTTCCTCTAACTCAATCCCAATTAGAAGTAATTACCAACCCAACAAAATTAATTTAGAGTCATGAGATCCATATGATAATCCAAGAACCAGATACTCAAGATGTCCATAACAGGGGACACGGCTAACCATGATTAGTTTGTACACTCTGCAGAGGTTTGCGCACCTTTCCCCACAAGACTCGATCTCCTCCGTTAGATTTCTCGCACTACATGGTGTTTGAGAAACGGATGACCAAGACACAGTCTTTCAGAAACATTAACTATAACCCCGGGAGGACAGTTACACCTACTTTCCCTCTACATCTGCTAGCCCACCACTGGAAGAGGTCATGCAACATACCCAACTATGCTAGAGCCCATAATAGCTTGTGGCTGCACACGGAAGTTTCTAGCATGATAATCTTAGGATCCCTTTGAGCCTGGGTGGCGGGCCTTAGGATGATCACACGGGTACTCCAGGATATCCTAGGACAACACTGGATTCTCCAGGTGCCCACAAGCAATCCACCCAGATGTGTATTAAAGTTGCCACCTTAAGTTAACCATTAATTAACAACTCACATCTGTCATGTATCTCTCAAACCAAACCACGTCTACGAGCATAGCATGGAAATATAAGCATAACGTAGAAGTAACTCCCAAGGGTTTGAAAATAAACAGGTAATAGGTTCTACCTCATCAACTACTTCCCAAACCCACATGTTAAGAGATCCTACTCATGCAATGTGTGAGGTTTGTATCTAATGCGTAAAAACTGGGTATGAAAAAGGTATAATCAATGTGTTACTTGCCTTGCTGACGATCCGCAAAACCTAGTGACTCGTAGTAGCACGCTTCGCACTGCGGGAATTCTATCGCAAACAAACAATAGCATACATAAGCACTCAAGCAATGAAGCATGGTTAAAACTCAAATAAGAAGATCTAACCAGAAGGTTCCGATGAAGAACTCCGGTTTGCAAAAAGAATCAAATCAAATGGAGCAACGAAACTCAAACTACGAAAAAAACAAGATCCTATTACTAATCTGGACTAAAGTCAAATTTTACTGTTTCAAAATCTTGTTCAAGTTGGTTTAACAGAAAGAGGGCTTCGAGACGAAGACCTAGGCGCTTGAATCGCCTGATTTCGATAAACGAGCGAAAAGATAAACTAAAACGAAAATCAAGGCAGAAATCGCGATCGAAAATAATCGCGGAAAAACCCTGGAAAAAGAAAAACTAACGAACAGGCTAACGAATGAACTTTCGCTGTCTGCGACTAACAGAAGAACAACGTTCGTTAAAATGAACGTACAGACGAACGTCTGCTAAATAAATAAACCGATGGAAAAACCGAACCGATCTAATAAAAAAAGAAACTGATTTTCGAAATAAAACCGATCGGTTTAAAAAAACCGGCGGCTACCTCGGCGTTCGTGACGATGGTGGCGGCTACTCCGGCGGTGGCGGGCGACTCCGACGGCGGCGCGGCGGCTCACGGCGAGTGGCGGCGGCGGCAAGCGGCGGCGGCGGCTAGGATTTGGGCGTGGGACGGGCTGCAGGAGGGGGGTCGCGGGGCGGCTTATAAGGCCGGCCGGGTCGAAGTCCAGGTCGAACACGGCCCGGTAAGGAGGTAACTTTTTAAAAAAATATTCCGACGAGCAGAAAAACAAAGGAAAGAAATACTAAACGGACTCCAAAAATCCCAAAATAAATTTTCCCGTCCTCTAAAAATATGCCGGACAACATGAACATTTATTTGGGCCTCTAATGCAATTTTGAAAAACGCATATTTTCCCTAATTCAAATAAAATAGCGATAAAAACCAAATAACATATATTATTTGATTTTAGTATTTTTCCTCCAATATTCCTTTATTTTGGAGAAGTCATATTATCTCCTCTCGTTTATCTTTAGTATGAAATATTCTCGGAGAGAAAATTATTAAAACCAAAATGATCCTAGTTTCGATATTTGAGAAAAATTCAATATGAGAACGGTGAAATCCCCAACTCTCTCCAAGGGTTCTTGAGTTGCTTAGAATTTCGAGGATCGGAAAACGAAATGCAATAAAATATGATATGCATGAATGACCTATGTATAACATTCCAAATTGAAAATTTTGGGATGTTACAAACCTACCCCCCTTAAGATGAATCTCGCCCTTGAGATTCGGGTTGGCTAGAAAATAGGTGTGGGTGGTCTTTGCGTAGATCTTCCTCTCTTTCCCAGGTGGCTTCATCCTCGGTATGGTGGCTCCACTAAACTTTGCAAAACTTGATAACCTTGCTGCGAGTAACTCGGCTGGCAAATTCGAGAATCCTGACTGGTTTCTCCTCATATGTCAAATCACTGTCTAACTGAATTGCTTCCAGGGGCACTGTATCCCTCAAAGGAATATCGGCCATCTCTGCATGGCACTTCTTCAACTGGGAAACGTGAAACACATCATGTACTCCTGACAGTCCTTCGGGTAACTCCAACTTGTAGGCAACCTCTCCCATACGTTCCAAAACTCGGTATGGTCCTACAAATCTCGGGGCTAACTTTCCCTTAACTCCAAAACGTTTAACTCCTCGCAGAGGTGACACTCGTAGAGATGCTCTGTCTCTGATTTCATAGACTACCTCCTTGCGTTTTGAATCTGCATAACTCTTCTGTCTGGAGTGAGCTACCTTCAGCCTATCTCGAATCAGCTTAACCTTCTCTTCTGACTCTTTAATCAAATCTGGTCCAAACAACTGACGGTCTCCAACTTCATCCCACATCCACGGTGTTCTGCACCTTCTTCCATACAGGGCTTCAAATGGTGCCATCTTCAAACTGGCTTGGTAGCTGTTGTTGTATGAGAACTCTGCGTAGGATAAATTGTCATCCCAACTAGATCCGTAGTCTAGCGCACAAGCTCTCAACATGTCCTCCAGAATCTGATTGACTCTCTTTGTCTGTCCATCTGTCTGTGGATGAAAAGATGTACTAAACTCTAGCCTGGTACCCAAAGTCTGGTGCAACTGATGCCAAAACTTTGAAGTAAACTGTGTTCCTCTATCTGATACGATGGTCCTCAGAACTCCGTGCAGACATACGATCCTGGTCATGTATATCTTGTCCAACTTCGCACTTGTATATGTGGTTTTCACTGGGATAAAGTGAGCTACCTTGGTCAAGCGATCCACTACTACCCAGATAGAATCATATCCCGATCGGGTCCTGGGTAATCCGGTGATAAAATCCATGCCAAGCAAATCCCACTTCCATTCCGGTATCGGCATAGGCTGCAGTAATCCTGCTAGCTTCTGATGTTCTGCCTTCACTCTCTGACATACATCACATATGGCTACATACTCGGCAATATCCTTCTTCATACCAGTCCACCAGAAACGCTCCTTTAAATCCAAATACAACTTGGTGTTTCTGGGATGTATCGAGTATGGCGAGTCATGAGCTTCTTGAAGTATCAACTTCCTGATCTCTGCATTATTGGGCACATAAATGCGGTCCTCGAACCACAAGGTGTCATGCTCATCCTCACGAAAACCTTTGGCCTTTCCTTTGCTCATTGTCTCCTTTATTTCAGCAATATCCTTGTCATCCTTCTGGGCTTCACGAATCTTTCCCAATAATGTAGACTGAACTTCCATCGCTGCAACAAAACCTCTAGGAACTATCTCCAAACGTAGCTCCCTTAGATCCTCCGCTAACTCCTTTGGCATTCCTCCGCTTACGAGGGTATTGACATAACCCTTCCAGCTCAAAGCATCAGCTACGAAATTGGCCTTTCCTGGATGATAGTGCAGCTTCATATCATAATCCTTTATAAGCTCCAACCATCTCCTCTGCCTGAGGTTCAGCTCCTTCTGTGTGAAAATGTACTTCAAACTCTTATGATCCGTGTACACATCACAACGGTTTCCAATAAGAAAATGTCTCCAGGTCTTTAGCGCATGCACTACTGCTGCTAACTCCAAGTCATGCGTCGCATAATTCAACTCATGCGGTCGAAGTTGTCGTGAGGCATATGAAACAACTCTTCCGTCTTGCATAAGTACTCCTCCAAGTCCTAAGCAAGAAGCATCGCAGTACACTTGGAAATCCTTTCGTATATCCGGCAGAATTAGCACTGGGGCTGTAGTCAGACGTTTCTTCAACTCCTGGAAACTGGCCTCACATTCTTCTGTCCGTTTGAACTTAGTGTCCTTCTTCAACAACTCCGTCATGGGCTTCGCAATTTTAGAGAAATTCTCAATAAATCTCCGATAATATCCCGCAAGTCCAAGAAAACTGCGGATCTCTCCAACTGAAGTGGGTGCCAACCACTCCGTGACAGACTGAACCTTGGTAGGATCCACTGCTATACCCTCTCCTGATATAACATGTCCAAGAAATCCAACTTCCTTCAACCAAAACTCACATTTGTTGAACTTGGCATACAACTGATGTTCCCTGAGCTTCTCGAGAACCAAATGCAAATGCTCCTTGTGCTCCTCCTCATTCTTTGAGTATACCAAGATATCATCAATGAACACCACGACAAACTTATCCAAGAACTCCATGAACACCTTGTTCATCATACTCATGAAATAGGGAGGGGCATTAGTCAATTCGTAATGATATAACCGTATACTCATATAACCCGTACCTCGTGGTAAAAGCTGTCTTAGGTATATCCTTTTCTCGAATTTTCAGCTGGTGATATCCTGATCGCAGATCGATCTTAGAAAACACTTTAGCTCCTTGCAGCTGGTCAAACAAATCATTGATCATCAGTAGTGGGTACTTGTTCTTGATCGTCACTTCATTCAACGCACGATAATCAACAACCATTCTCAATGATCCATCCTTCTTCTCCACTAAGAGTACTGGGGCTCCCCATGGTGATGAACTCCGTCGGATGTAACCTTTCTCCAACAACTCCTTAATCTCTTTCTTGATCTCCTCCAGATCATTCGCGGGCATCCGGTATGGTCTCGTTGATATAGGCCCGGTGCCTGGCAATAGCTCTATTAAAAACTCGATGTCTCGATCTGGCGGCATGCTTGGTAACTCCTCTAGAAATACATCTGGGTAATCCTTCACAATAGGCACTTCCTCCTGAACAACTCCCGTGAGAGAATTTACTTGGGTTCTCCTTGGCGCATGCCTGGATACATACTTGATCCTTTTTCCCTCCGGGGTGGTAATCAGAATTGACTTACTGGCGCAATCGATGTTTCCTCCATACATCGACAGCCAATCCATTCCTAGTATCACATCCAATCCTTGCGACTCCAGAATTATCAAGTCGGAGGGGAAAACATGACTACCTATGGTTAATGGCATCTGAAAACATCCACTGCTTGCCATATACTCAGCTCCGGGTGAGGTTACTAGCATAGGTGTCCTAAGAACTTTAGTGGGCAACTTATACTTATCCACAAATGCCCTTGATATGAATGAATGTGATGCACCAGTATCAAAAAGAACGATTGCAGTAAACGACTTCACTAAAAACTTACCGATAACTGCATCTGGTTGCTCTTCAACCTCCTCCATGTTCACGTGGTTCACTTGTCCTTTGTTAAATGGATTGGGCTTCTTCCCAGAGCTCCCATTACCATTTCCGTTCTTCGCTTCAGGGCACTCAGTGGCATAGTGTCCAGTCTTCCCGCACTTGAAACAAGTAATGTGACTAAGATCCCTCTTGGCGAGTGTGGCTGGATTGGAGCGGTTCTGATTGCTGTTTGCTCCATTCCCATTCCCATTCTTTGGGCCCTTATGATTATGAGAACTCCCTCCATTGTGAGTGTGGCCTCCATGGTTATGGGTAAGCCCTCCCGAGTTCGGGGTAAAGCGAGGCTTCTGCTGAGCTCCTGAATTGTACTTCCCTTGTCCATATTTCCTCTTGCGGCTCTCTATCTGTTGCTGCTTCCCTTCGATCATGAGAGCTTTATCTACCAACTCCTGGTAGTTGTTAAATGTTGCCACCATTAACTGCATACTCATCTCATCATTCAGGCCTTCCATAAACTTTCCTGCTTCATGGCATCAGTGGCCACATCATCTGGGGCATAGCGGGATAACTTGGTAAACTCATCCACGTACTGCCCCACAGTACGGTTCCCTTGGCGTAAGTTGCGAAACTCACGCTTCTTCATGCTCATAGCTCCCGTTGAGACATGGGCTGTGCGGAATGCTTGCTGAAACTGATCCCATGTGATATTGGCTATAGGAAAAGTGGTTGTGTAAATCTCCCACCATGAGGCTGCTGGTCCATCCAATTGGTGTGTGGCAAAACGCACCTTCTCAGCGTCTATGCAACCTGTGGTGGTCAACTCCCTTCCAATCCTGCGTAGCCAGTCATCCGCAACTATTGGCTTGGTGCTACTGGAAAACATCGGAGGCTGCAACCTCAGAAAACGAGCTAAGTTGTCAACTGGAGGTGGTGGTGGTGGGTTGTTGTTGTTGCCTTGGTTCTAAACTAACAACTGCATCAAGGCATTCTGCTGCTGGATCAACTGAGTGAGCTCCGGTGGGAAGACAAATCTGGTATCACGTCTCGGAGGCATCTGATGGGTTTAGAGGGAAGAGATTAGAATAGAATGAGGTCTATTGAGAAAGCACTACCCATATGCACATGAGACAAACACAATCATATCATATCACTCAATCAATCAAGCAAGGGCATACAATCGGTCTAATTATCGTACAGTGCTCAGACTATACTATATACATGGGGGAATACTACTTGATCATATGGTGGTCTACTAGAAATTTTGATCGGTGGAAGACTCCATAATATCTGCTCCAGCTTCATCTTCATAGTCATCATCACTACTGTCAGGGTCGGAGTCGGTGTCATCGATGATGATGTAGTCTTTAGAACGTATCTCCTTGGGTTCATCGTCATCTCTTCCTGGTGCGGGGTCTCCCATGAACACTTCGATCTTCTTTATCAGGTCATCATTCTTCTCCAATAGTATTGCGATTTCCTCCTCATATCCATCGCGCGTAGACTTGAGTTCCTCTTCTAGCTCCATGTTCCTGGTCATCACCTTCTTCAAATCTATCATGTTTGCGCACATCTAGTTCTCCTGGCGTCGAATGTGTTGGTTTAACTCCTGGATGAAAGCTGCAATAGACCTGTCCTTCCTGGTACTGATCATCTCCCATTGCTCATCTCGGCGCCCACATATCTAGTAGATAGTGTCCTTCAGCTCTTGTTTGTATACTTCTCCAATACGTCCTATAGCAATGTGGGCTGCCATACTCTTGCCTAGACTCCAGGTTGGTGCATCAAAGGAAAACTCTATGGGCTCAGTGACTGGTGTGAATGTCCTTCCTGGAACTTGAACTCGGATCATCCAGCGCTCCTCTTATGGTAAAGTGGCGGTGTAGGTCCTGGTGAAGCTTGGTATTCCAATGTTCAGGTACTTAGTAACTTCCTTCAAGTGTCTTCCAAAGGGTGCATCTTCATCCGGTTGTGCAAACTTGTTCCTTGAGTCCGCCGTCCTAAAGAGTAGAAAATGGAGAGGAGTCAGAAATGAGTAGAGAAGAGTGGCCTATGGCTTATCTTAGTGGTCGTGTCCTACATTCAACGTGTGCTCTGACACCATCTTGTAGCGACCCGACCTTAGACGGTGAAGTATCTGCGCTTCAGTGTCATCCCTTGATCGGTAATGCTGACACACACAGTACTCGAAGTATTTATAGCAGAGTAGCAATCACACACTTACTACATCGATAGTCTCCAAAGAGAACTTATTACAATAAATATGGCTTAAGGCCATCTAAATAAGATAACGGCGGAAGGCTTGGAAGATAAAGTGAGTCCATCAACTCCAACGGCATAGCTGAGTGCACGACAACGGCCTAGCGAACCTCACTCCTCGTCTGAAAAGTCTGCAACATGATACGTTGCAGCCCAAAAATGGGTCAGCACATGGAATGTGCTAGCAATGTAACACAGTAGAGTAATGAACAGATAAAGGCTATTACTACATGCATATATGGCTGGTGGAGGCTCTATGGTTAATATGTTTTTGCGAAAAGCAAGTTTTTCCCTACAACAAAGGAATATATTTTATTTAACTATCATGGTAGTTGAAACATCATTGAGAAGGTTCCTCCAACTCACTCCCAGTTAGAAGTAATTATCAACCCAACAAAATTAATTTAGAGTGATGAGATCCATATGATAATCCAAGAACCAGATACTCAAGATGTCCATAACCGGGGACACGGCTAACCATGATTAGTTTGTACACTCTGCAGAGATTTGCGCACTTTTCCCCACAAGACTCGATCTCCTCCATTAGATTTCTCGCACTACATGGTGTTTGAGAAACGGATGACCGAGACACAATCTTTCAGAAACATTAACTCTAACCCCGGGTGGACAGTTACACCTACTTTCCCTCTACATCTGCTAGCCCACCACTAGAAGAGGTCATGCAACATACTCAACAATGCTAGAGCCCATAATAGCTTGTGGCTGCACACGGAAGTTTCTAGCATGAAGAATCTTATGATCCCTTTGAGCCTGGGTGGCGGACCTTAGGATGATCACACGGGTACTCCGGGATATCCTAGGACAACACTGGATTCTCTAGGTGCCCACACGCAATCCACCCAGATGTGTATTAAAGTTGCCACCTTAAGTTAACCATTAATTAACAACTCACATCTGTCATGGATCTCTCAAACCAAACCACGTCTATGACAATAGCATGGCAATATAAGCATAACGTAGAAGTAACTCCCAAGGGTTTGAAAATAAACAGGTAATAGGTTCTACCTCAGCAACTACTTCCCAAACCCACATGTTAAGAGATCCTACTCATGCAATGTGTGAGGGTTGTATCTAATGCATAAAAACTGGTATAAAAAGGTATGATCAATGTGTTACTTGCCTTGCTGACGATCCGCAAAACCTAGTGACTCATACTAGCACGCTTCGCACTCCGGGAATTCTATCGCAAACAAACAATAGCATACATAAGCACTCAAGCAATGAAGCATGGGTAAAACTCAAATAAGAAGATCTAACCAGAAAGTTCAGATGAAGAACTCCGGTTTGCAAAAAGAATCAAATCAAACGGAGCAACGAAACTCAAACAACGAAAGAAACAAGATCCGATTACTAATCTAGACTAAAGTCAAATTTTACTGTTTCAAAATCTTGTTCAAGTTGGTTAAACAGAAAGAGGGCTTCAAGACGAAGACCTAGGCGCTTGAATTGCCTGATTCCGATAAACGAGCGAAAAGATAAACTAAAGCGAAAATCAGGGTAGAATTCGCGATCGAAAATAATCGCGGAGAACCCTGGAAAAAGAAAAACTGACGAACAGGCTAACAAATGAACGTTCGCTGTCTGCGATTAACGGAAGAACAACTTTCGTTAAAATGAACGTACGGACGAACGTCCGCTATATAAATAAACCGACGAAAAAAACGAACCGATCTAATAAAAAATGAAACTGATTCTCGAAATAAAACCGATCGATTTTAAAAAAACCGGCGGCTACCTCGGCGTTCGTGACGACGGCGGCGGCGCGGCGGCTCGCGGCGAGTGGTGGCGGGAGGCGGCGGCAAGCGGCAGCGGCGGCGGCTAGGGTTTGGGGCGCGGGACGGGCTGCAGGAGGGGGGTCGCGGGGCGGCTTATAAGACCGGCTGGGTCGAAGTCCAGGTCGGACACGGCCCGGTAAGGCGGTAACTTAAAAAAAATTCCGACGCGGAGAAAAACGAAGAAAAGAAATACTAAACGGACTCCAAAAATCCCAAAATAAATTTTCACCGTCCTCTAAAAATATGCCGGACAAGGTGAATATTTATTTGGGCCTCTAATGCAATTTTGAAAAACGCATATTTTCATAATTCAAATAAAATAGCGATAAAAACCAAATAAAATATATTATTTGATTTTAGTACTTTTCCTCCAATATTTCCTTTATTTTGGAGAAGTCATATTACCTCCTCTTGTTTATTTTTAGTATGAAATATTCTCGGAGAGAAAAATTATTAAAACCAAAATGATCCTAGTTTCGACATTTGAGAAAAATTCAAATATGAGAACGGTGAAATCCCTAACTCTCTCTGAGGGTCCTTGAGTTGCTTAGAACTTCGAGGATCGTGAAACGAAATGCAATAAAATATGATATGCATGAATGACCTATGTATAACATTCCAAATTGAAAATTTGGGATGCTACATTGGGTGTGCATCCAACTTGCTTGCTCATGAAGACCTAGGGCGTTTTGAGAAAGCCCATCATTGGAATATACAAGCCAAGTTCTATAATTAAAAGTTCCCACTAGCATATGAAAGTGGTATCATAGGAGACTCTCTATCATGAATATCATGGTGCTACTTTGAAGCACAAGTGTGGCAAAAAGGATAGTAACATTGTCCCTTCTCTCTTTTTCTCTCTTTTTTTCTTCTTTTTTTCTCTTTTTTCTCTCTTATTTTTAGGGCCTTCACATTTTTTTGGCCTTTCTCTCTTTTTTTATTTCCTCACATGGGACAATGCTCTAATAATGAAGATCATCACACTTCTATTTACATACAACTCGATATAGAACAAAAATATGACTCTATGTGAATGCCTCCGGCGTTGTACCGGGATGTGCAATGAATCAAGAGCGACATGTATAAAAATGATAAACTATGGCTTTGCCACAAATACGATGTCAACTTGAAAGCACAAGTGCTCCCTGGGTGGTTTTGGTAATAAATGTCAACATATCTCTTGTTGGACTAATGCTTCTACCTAGTATGTTTCAGATAAGTTCAACAATTGAGTGGCATGGACTAGAGGATGTGGAACCCCTTCAAGTTGCTGAGGACAAAGGATTGGCTCAAGCTCAAAGCACAAGACTCTACTTATTTCATTTTAAGTGATCCAAGATCACATTGAGTCCTTAGGAAAGCCAATACTATTAAGAGGGGATGAGGTGTTTCTTAGTGGCTTGCTTGCTCAAAGTGCTTAGTGATATGCTCCAAAAACCATCAACTACTTTCTCACATCCACATATTTCCCAAACCAAAAGTCAAACTCGGCCCCACCGAATCTTTCTATCCGGTGCCACCGAGTTTGCCTGACCAACTCTCTGTTTGTCTATTACCAAAATCGGTCTCACCGAGTTTGTGTAGTCGGTCTCACCGAGATTACGTTATGCCCTAACCCTAACGAAATCGGTCTCACCGAGTTGACGTGTCGGTCCCACCGAAAATCCTAACGGTCACATTATGAACTAAATCGGTCTGGCCGATTTTAAGATTCGGTCCCACCGAGTTTGGTAAATTGTGTGTAACGGTTAGATTTTGTGTGGAGGCTATATATACCACTCCACCCACTCTTCATTCGTGGAGAGAGCCATCAGAACATGCCTACACTTCCAACATACATTTTCTGATAGAGAACCACCTACACTTGTGTTGAGGTCAAGATATTCCATTCCAACCACATAAATCTTGATCTCTAGCCTTCCCCAAGTTGCTTTCGACTAAAATCATCTTTCCACCAAATCCAAATCCTGTGAGAGAGAGGTGAGTGTTAGGGAGACTATCATTTGAAGCACAAGAGCAAGGAGTTCATCATCAACACACCATTTGTTACTTCTTGGAGAGTGGTGTCTCCTAGATTGGCTAGGTGTCACTTGGGAGCCTCCGTCAAGATTGTGGAGTTGAACCAAGGAGTTTGTAAGGGCAAGGAGATCGCCTACTTCGTGAAGATTTACCCGAGTGAGGCAAGTCCCTCGTGGGCGGTGGCCATGGTGGGATAGACAAGGTTGCTTCTTCGTGGACCCTTCGTGGGTGGAGCCCTCCATGGACTCACGCAACCGTTACCCTTCGTGGGTTGAAGTCTCCATCAACGTGGATGTACAATAGCACCACCTATCGGAACCACCGATAGAAAATCTTCGTGTCTCCAAATTGCGTTTGCACACTCCAATCCCATCCCTTTCATTCTTGCGACTTGCATGGTTTACTTTCCGCTCCTCATATACTCTTGTCATGCTTGCTTGATATGTATTGTGAATGTTTAAACTTGTGCCAAAACTCCACATCAACTTAAGGAAACTAAAAACTGCAACTTTTCTTCTTAGAGTCTATTGACCCCCCCCCTCTAGACACCTCTTCTCGATCCTTTCAATTGGTATCAGAGCTTTGGTCTCCATTGCCTTGGTTTAATCATCATTGGAGGAAGATGGATGTGTCTACATTGGGGAGTCTCAGACATAGAGTGCCTATTCTTGATGGAGAGTTCTTTCATGAATGGAAAAATGAGATGCTTGGTATTTTCAATGAATATCATTTGAACAAGTACATTACTAGCCCTTGTGCACCTCATGTTGATCCTTTGCATCCTACCCTTGATGAGTCTATTGACATGATCCGCTACCTTAGAACTGTTAATCTTATCACTAGAGGATTGCCTAGAAACTTGATTGGATGTTTGCCTACTCTTGAGTGTGCCTACACTATATGGAGATTTCTTGAGGAAAGATTTCCAAACTATTCCTTGCAAAACTTGGATGAAATTCCCCATAAGTCTATTGCCTTGAGTAAGATGAGTACTAGTGATCCTTAATTTGATGATTGTCTATTTGAGCTTCGTGACCTCATGCGTGCCAAAGGAGATGTTGGAATTATTAGCAATATCATTTCCGAAGCTATTAGAATTCATAAAGATGACCATTGTGATGATCATTTATCTAATGAATTGCCCTCTCTAGGAGTTGATCAATCACAAGACGATGTTGAACATGGATACTATGATGAGGATGATGATAGTGACTATGATCTTGATGATGCGATGAGACATTTTGGTCTTATGGCTAACCTTCGCGGCTACATGGTCGGAGGAAAGGAATGGGTCCTTGATAGTGGATGTACTGACCATATGACCGGAGACAAGGATATGTTTCATGAGCTTGCTGAAACGACGGCCCTCGGAAGTATGTCACTTTTGGTGATAACTCAAAGGGTAAGGTGGTTGGCCTCGGTAAGGTGGCCATCTCACATGATAGCTCCATACAAAACGTCATGCTCGTTGAATCTCTTGGGTACAATTTACTTTCAGTATCTAGACTTGCTGATTTCGGTTTCAATGTCCTATTCACTTAAGTAGATTGCCAAGTGTTTCAGAGAGACAATCATAAAATGGTCTTTACCGGTATATGTAGAGGTAATCTTTACATTGTCGATTTCACTAAAAAGGCTCAACCTAGAACTTGCTTAATTGCTAAATCTTCCAAAGGCTGGCTATGGCATAGAAGGTTAGGTCATGTGGGCATGCGAAATCTTGACAAGCTTATTAAAGGTGATCATATCATTGGAGTAAAAGATGTTATATTTGACAAGGATAGACTTTGTAGTGCTTGCCAGGCAGGAAAACAAGTTGGAGGGAGTCACCCCGTGAAGAACATCATGACCACGAGAACACCGCTCGAGCTACTTCACATGGATCTCTTTGGTCCCAATGCTTACAAGAGTCTCAGTAGTAACTCATTTGGTCTAGTCATAGTTGATGATTTTTCAAGATTTACGTGGGTGTTCTTTCTAGATGATAAATCGCAGGTCCAAAAGATCTTCAAAAGCTTCACTAGGAAGGCCCAAAATCAATTTGAAGTGAAGATCAAGAAGGTTCGGAGCGACAACGGAACGGAGTTCAAGAACGCAAATGTGGATACCTTTCTTGACGAAGAGGTGATTTCACACGAGTTCGTGACCACGTACACACCTCAACAAAATGGAGTCGTTGAGAGGAAGAACCGTACTCTTATTGAGATGGCAAGAACGATGCTTAATGAGTACAATACTCCAAAACACTTTTGGGCGGAAGCGGTTGAGACAGCTTGTCATGCAACAAATCGCTTGTATCTTCACAAGCTACTCGGCAAGACGGCATACGAGCTCCTCACCGGTAACAAACCCCAAGTTGGATACTTTCGAGTATTCGGCTCAAAGTTCTACATTCTTGATAAGCATCGTCGTTCTAAATTTGCTCCTAAATCTCATGAAGGTTTCCTACTTGGTTATGGCTCAAACTCTCACACTTACCGTGTCTACAACAATTTACCCAAAAGGTTGAAGAGACGGTAGATGTGAAGTTTGATGAATCTAACGGCTCGCAAGTAGAGCAATTGCCAATTGATGTAGGAGACAAAGACCCTTCGAAAGCAATCCAAGACTTGTCTATTGGCAAGGTTCGTCCTACGGAGGTGAAGGAGAGTACCTCGTCTGTCCAAGTGGAAGCTTCTACCTCTCAACAAGGTGAACCAAGAGTTGATACGGAGGCATCCACAAGTAGGACACACCAAGATGAAGAAAACGAGGAAGTACACCAAGATGAACATCAACAACCTCCTTCTCCACCACGACAAGAGAACGACAACATCAACAATGAAGAAGACCAAGAAGAAGGACAAGATGAAGAAGATGTTCCACCCCGATCAAAGCAAAAGCTCCAACGAGTTCGAGCACGAGTGGCCAAAGACCATCCCGTCGAGCAAATCTACAATGATATCCAAACCGGGAGAATCACTCGCTCTAAAACTCGTTTGGCTAATTTTTTTGAACATTATTCATTCATCTCTAGCATTGAACCTATGAAGGTTGAAGAAGCATTGGAAGATCCGGATTGGATAAACGCTATGCATGAAGAGCTACACAACTTTGAGAGAAATCAAGTGTGGACATTGGTTGAGAAGCCCGAAATCAACCACAACATCATCGGTACCAAATGGGTGTTTCGCAACAAGCAAGATGAAGATGGACAAGTAGTTCGCAATAAAGCACGTCTCGTAGCCCAAGGCTACACTCAAGTCGAAGGTATAGACTATGGTGAGACATATGCCCCCGTTGCTAGACTTGAGTCCATTCGCATCTTACTCGCTTATGCTAATCATCATGATATCAGCTTGTACCAAATGGACATTAAAAGTGATTTTCTAAATGGTGAAATTGAGGAGGAAGTTTATCTTAAGCAACCTCCCGGCTTTGTCAATCCTAAGAAATCTAATCATGTTTACAAACTTCACAAATCTCTATATGGTCTTAAACAAGCTCCTAGAGCATGGTATAAATGCTTGACCAAGTTCCTTA
Source organism: Triticum aestivum (assembly GCF_018294505.1). Classification (NCBI taxonomy): domain Eukaryota; kingdom Viridiplantae; phylum Streptophyta; class Magnoliopsida; order Poales; family Poaceae; genus Triticum; species Triticum aestivum. The sequence continues at coordinate 140,967,572 of NC_057808.1, read as the reverse complement.
TTGAAAAAGGCTTTGAAAATGGAAAAATAGATTCTACTCTTTTTACTAAAAGGGTTAATGGAGAACTATTTGTGTGCCAAATTTATGTTGATGATATTATATTTGGTTCGACTAACCCTCATTTTAGTGAGAAGTTTGGAAAGCTAATGTCGGAGAAGTTTGAGATGTCTATGATGAGTGAACTCAAATTCTTTCTCGGTTTGCAAATCAAGCAAACTAAGGAAGGTACCTTTGTCTCTCAAACAAAGTACACCAAGGACTTACTCAAGAAGTTCAATATGCAAGAATGCAAAGGTATGACTACACCCATGCCAACTAGTGGACATCTTGACTTGACCAAAGATGGTGAACCGGTTGATCAAAAAGTTTACCGCTCTATGATTGGTTCATTGTTATATCTATGTGCCTCTCGTCCCGATATTATGCTAAGTGTGTGCATGTGTGCACGATATCAAGTGGCCCCCAAAGAATGTCATCTTAAGGCTGTGAAAAGGATAGTGAGATACTTAATACACACACCAAATTTTGGCATTTGGTATCCTAAGAGGTCTTCTTTCGATCTTGTTGGTTACTCCGACTCGGACTATGCCAGAGACAAAGTTGATAGAAAGTCCACTTCGGGTACTTGTCAATTTCTTGGTAGATCTCTTGTGTCTTGGTCATCCAAGAAACAAAACTCGGTATCCTTATCCACCGCCGAAGCGGAATACATCGTCGCTGGTTCATGTTGTGCTCAATTACTTTGGATGACCCAAACTCTTAAAGATTATGGGATATATGTGAAACATGTTCCATTGCTTTGTGACAATGAAAGTGCTATCAAGATTGCTCACAATCCCGTGCAACATTCTCGAACTAAGCATATTGAAGTTCGTCATCATTTCATTCGAGATCACGTTGCCAAAGGGGACATTGATCTTGAGCATGTTCGCACCGATAAGCAATTGGAAAATATATTCACCAAACCGCTTGATGAGAAAGTCTTTTGCCGTTTGAGAGGTGAATTGAACATCATTGATGCTTCAAACTTGGAGTAGGAACTCCATTTGGATACATGCAAGGCATGAGCATTTGACTAATCCTTGATATTTCTCCGATGATGCTATTTATATGTCTTGGATATATTTGCACCCTTGCATGCTATCTAACCCTTGTAGGTACTTGGATGAATCTAAATCTATGAGATTGCAACTCACTCACATCTTGAGCAATTTCTACATCACCAAGTCTCTACAAAATGGTGGTTGAAGACAAGGGAGCACGAAACCCTTCACACATATCCTTTGACATATTCTATATTAAATTTTATGATTGCCATTTTGGATACACAAGTGTTCTTCCTTGCAAGACTAACCCATGTAGGTTGATGAACTCAAATTCTAAGTGGTGCTCCCAACTCTCGATGAGCTACAGCAACCTTGAGCATCCCACACAAGTTCAACTACATGATCAAGATCATCACCACCACCTAAGGTATGTCATTCCATCTTAGAGAAGCTTTGCTCCAAGTCATGGGTCAAAGCAACTCAACAAGATGTGAATACATCAATATGCTTAAACGAAAAATGGTAACCCCATTTTGAGCTTAAACGATGAGTATGACAAATGATCAAGTGACCTCACTTGACTCCTAAGTCAATATACTCTAACATAGGTGACTTTGTCACCGACCAATTCTAGATGAAGTTTTCTTGTGTTTCTCCGTGCTTCTTGCATTTGTCTCATGCATATTTGCTTCCCCTTTAAAAAAACAACTTCATCTAGATCTTTTCTTTTCTTCTCTTTGTTCTGTTCTGCATTCCATGCATCCAATTCATTGCAAATCTTTCATCTAATTCCTTGCAAATCCTTGTGAGATCTTATTTGCCTAGTGAGCTGAGGTGACAAGTGTTTTCACAGTGCTGAACTCAGTCACGCCGGTTTGTTTTCTTCGGTCCAACCGAATTCCTTCGGTGCCCCCGAAGCACACAACTCGGTGCTACCGATTTCACTGTAGAAAAGACAACTTGCCACTTATTCCTGCATTCTTTTTGCTCCAGCTCCACTCAATGATTCTTGTCCTCTACTAGCATCACATTCGACTTGCTGCTTTGCCCTGTGACTCAAGGACCAAACCCATTTGTGACAAAAATCCAGAAGAACCCTTCTTGGAAATTGATGTCAAAGGGGGAGAGAGAGATCACATCAAAGCTTAATCGTTTTTATAGGGGGAGAGAATGCTCAGAGGGAGAGTATAGAAACCCCAGATGCTTGGTTTTCAAGAGGAGAGAAGTCACATGTCTTTAAGAGGGGAAAGACATGTTCATATTTGATTGTTTGCATTAGATTTGTTTCTTGTCTTTGCTCTGTTTTTTCCCTATCTTCTCCCGGTATCCCATGCTAGATTCAGGGGGAGCAAGACATCTAAGGGAAGGAAATTCTTGAATTCATTGCACATCTTTACCTTTGGGGACATGTCTATATCCAATATAGTACTCAGTACTCACTCTCTACATGTCATCCCAGTCTTAGTACTCTTGTGGTTCCTGTTGTTTGCTCTGGCTAGTAAGTGTATCTGTGTTATCTAACCTTGTTTACTCAGGTTCATTCCTTCCTAAGCCAACTCAAGACCACAAGTTAAGTATATGCATCACAGTCATGTGCATGAGAATTTCTTGCTGATGTACATACTGTTTGCAAGAAGGACTCATGAGCATGAAGGTACATTTCCCATATTTACATCATTTGCTCCGATGCATATAGCCAAGATACATGTAACTCATTGCTTGCTCTTTCATGATTATGCACTCACATGCTCTTATGTTCCATATTCACATGATTGCATACATAGGGGGAGCCTATGCATGTTACATGTCCTTGCAAAGCTTTACTTTTTATTCCCTATACCTTAAACTAAAGCTTTGATGTATGTTGTCATCAATTACCAAAAAGGGGGGACATTGAAAGCACAAGTGCTCCCTGGATGGTTTTGGTAATTATTGTCAACATATCTCTTGTTGGACTAATGCTTCTACCTAGTATGTTTCAGATAAGTTCAACAATGGAGTGGCATGGACTAGAGGATGTGGAACCCCTTCAAGTTGCTGAGGACAAAGGATTGGCTCAAGCTCAAAGCACAAGACTTTACTTATTTCATTTTAAGTGATCCAAGATCACATTGAGTCCTTAGGAAAGCCAATACTATTAAGAGGGGATGAGGTGTTGCTTAGTGGCTTGCTTGCTCAAAGTGCTTAGTGATATGCTCCAAAAACCCTCAACTACTTTCTCACATCCACATATGTCCCAAACCAAAAGTCAAACTCGGCCCCACTGAACCTTTCTATCCGGTGCCACCGAGTTTGCCTGACCAACTCTCTGTTTGTCTATTACCAAAATCGGTCTCACCGAGTTTGTGTAATCGGTCTCACCGAGATTACGTTATGCCCTAACCCTAACGAAATCGGTCTCACCGAGTTGACGTGTCGGTCCCACCAAAAATCCTAACGGTCACATTATGAACTAAGTCGGTCTGACCGAGTTTAACGATTCGGTCCCACCGAGTTTGGTAAATTGTGTGTAACGATTAGATTTTGTGTGGAGGCTATATATACCCCTACACCCACTCTTCATTCGTGGAGAGAGCCATCAGAACATGCCTACACTTCCAACATACATTTTCTGAGAGAGAACCACCTACACTTGTGTTGAGGTCAAGATATTCCATTCCAACCACATAAATCTTGATCTCTAGCCTTCCCCAAGTTTCTTTCCACTCAAATCATCTTTCCACCAAATCCAAATCCTGTGAGAGAGAGTTGAGTGTTGGGGAGACTATCATTTGAAGCACAAGAGCAAGGAGTTCATCATCAACACACCATTTGTTACTTCTTGGAGAGTGGTGTCTCCTAGATTGGCTAGGTGTCACTTGGGAGCCTCCGTGAAGATTGTGGAGTTGAACCAAGGAGTTTGTAAGGGCAAGGAGATCGCCTACTTCGTGAAGATCTACCCGAGTGAGGCAAGTCCTTCGTGGGCGACGGCCATGGTGGGATAGACAAGGTTGCTTCTTCGTGGACCCTTCGTGGGTGGAGCCCTCCGTGGACTCGCGCAACCGTTACCCTTCGTGGGTTGAAGTCTCCATCAACGGGAATGTATGATAGCACCACCTATCGGAACCACGGATAAAAAATCTCCGTGTCTCCAAATTGCGTTTGCACACTCCAATCCCATCCCTTTACATTCTTGCAACTTGCATGCTTTACTTTCTGCTGCTCATATACTCTTGTCATGCTTGCTTGATATGTATTGTGAATGTTTAAACTTGTGCCAAAACTCCACATCAACTTAAGGAAACTAAAAACTGTAACTTTTCTTCTTAGAGTCTATTCACCCCCCTCTAGACACCTCTTCTCGATCCTTTCACAACTACATGATCATGCAAAGCAATATGACAATGATGAAGCATGTCATAATAAACGGAACGGTGGAAAGTTGCATGGCAATATATCTCATAATGGCTATGGAAATGCCACAATAGGTAGGTATGGTGGCTGTTTTGAGGAAAGATATGTGGTGGGTTTATGGTGCCGGCGAAAGTTGCGCGGTACTAGAGAGGCTAGCAATGGCGGAAAGGTGAGAGTGCATAATCCATGGACTCAACATTAGTCATAAAGAACTCACATACTTATTGCAAAAATCTATTAGTCATCAAAACAAAGTACTACGCGCATGCTCCTAGGGGGATAGATTGGTAGGAAAAGACCATCGCTCGTCCCCGACCGCCACTCATAAGGAAGACAATCAAAAAACATCTCATGCTCCAACTTCGTTACATAACGGTTCACCATACGTGCATGCTACGAGACTCACAAACCTTAACACAAGTATTTCTCAAATTCACAACTACTTACTAGCATGACTCTAATATCACCATCTTCATATCTCAAAACAATCATAAGGAATCAAACTTCTCATACTATTCAATGCACTTTATATGAATGTTTTTATTATATCCCTCTTGGATGCCTATCATAATAGGACTAATTTTATAACCAAATAAAATTACCATGCTGTTTAGAGACTCTCAAAATAATATAAGTGAAGTACGAGAGTTCATCAATTTCTATAAAATAAAACTACCGCCATGCTCTAAAAAGATATAAGTGAAGCACTAGAGCAAATTTGCCTAGCTCAAAAGATATAAGTGAAGCACATAGAGTATTCTAATAAATCACAATTCATGTGTGTCTCTCTCAAAAGGTGTGTACAGAAAGGATGATTGTGGCAAACTAAAAAGCATAGACTCAAATCATACAAGACGCTCCAAGCAAAACACATATCATGTAGTGAATAAAAATACAGCCTCAAGTAAAGTTACTCATAGACGAAGACGAAAGAGGGGATGCCTTCCCGGGGCATCCCCAAGCTTAGGATCTTTGGCCTCCTTGAATATTATGCCTTGGGAATCCCCAAGCTTAGGCTCTTTCCACTCCTTATTCCATAGTCCATCAAATCCTTACCCAAAACTTGAAAACTTCACAACACAAAACTCAACAGAAAATCTCATAAGCTCCGTTAGTATAAGAAAATAAATCACCACTTTTGGTACAGTTGTGAACTCATTCTTTATTTATATTGGTGTAATATCTACTGTATTACAACTTTTCCATGGTTCATACCCCCCGATACTAGCTATAGATGCATCAAAATAAGCAAACAACACGCGAAAAACAGAATCTGTCAAAAATAGAATAGCCTGTAGTAATCTGAATAGTTTGCATACTTCTGTAACTCCAAAAATCCTGAAAAATAGGAAGTCCTAGGAAACTTGCATATTAATCTACTGTGAAAAAAATTCAGGATTTTATCACGCTTCTGTGATTTTAAACAATTCTGGGACTGAGCGCAAAGTTTCGGTTTTTTCAGCAAGATCAAATAAACTATTACCGTAAGCTATCCCAAAGACCTTACTTGGCACAAAAACTAATTAAAACACAAAACCACATCTAACCAGAGGCTAGATGAAATATTTATTGCAAAACAAAACCTAAAAAGCAAAAGCAAAAATAAAATTGTGATGCCTCCCAACAAGCGCTATTGTTTAACGCCCTTAGCTAGGCATAAAACACGAATAGATCTAAGTATTCTCATCTTCGATATGCAATTATTTTCTCACCAAGTCTTCCAAAACTCGTCTTAGCAATTCTATTCTTTCTTTTATTTCCCTCCTAGTAGATGAACCTAAATCATGAAAGGGACATTGATTGGTGATCTTAACATTCATAAACCCATAATGGGGATCATCACTGTATTTGTCATCATACAAAATGCGTAGCTCGTTTTTAACGGGTTCCTTCATCATTTTATTCAACCAATCTCTTTTAAACCCTACATAAATTCCCCTAGTTATCCAATCAAACTCCTCAAAGGTTTCAAGATACAAAGATTGAGAGATCTCATAATGGGGAACTCTTTTCCTAAGATTTTCACTATAAGATTGATAATCCCTAGATTCCAAACTACGCATAGTTTCTTTATCATGAAGGATGTCTATAATTGGAGGGTGTTCAACATCCTTTTTACAGAAAGCAAAAATATCCCTACCTTCTTGGATAATCAAATTCACGCATAAGAATAATAGTGGCAATCTTTTTAGCTATAGGATGATTGATTTTAGGAAGTTCATAGAACACCATTTGCAAAGCAGGATGAAGATGCACAAATTTTCTTTCTAATTTCTCAACAAGCATCACAATAGCATCAGCATAACAATTTGTCTCAAGAAGAATAGTTCTTTTATTAATAGGCAAGGGTATAATACTTTTCCCAATAATATTACCGTCTCCTATATGAAAGATTTTAGTTTTGTAATTAGGAGGCTTTTCAGCTCCGGGATCCAAAGAGCAAGTTTCAAGTTCTCCTCAAGATTTTTAATGATAACATCCCCAGTTTCAGACATGGTGGTGGCAAACGAGCAAGCAAAGAGGACAAACGGAAACAGAGCAAAGAAAAGGCGAATCTTTTCGAAAATCATTTTTGAAGTGGGGGAGAGGAAAATAAGAGGCGAATGGTGAATAATGTAATGCGAGGGATGAGAGTTTATGATGGGTACTTGGTATGTCTCGGCTTGGCGTAGATCTCCCCGGCAACGGTGCCAGAAATTCTTCCTACTACCTCTTGAGCTTGTTCATTTTTCCCTTGAAGAGGGAAGGGTGATGCAGCAAAGTAGAGTAAGTATTTCCCTCAGTTTTGAGAACCAAGGTATCAATCCAGTAGGAGATAAAGTGCAAGCCCCCGAATACCTGCACAAACAAACACAAACTTGCACCCAACGCGATAAAGGGGTTGTCAATCCCTTCATGCTTATTTGCAACGTGAGATCTGATAGAGATGGATAATCGTTAAAGTAATATTTTTGGTATTTTTGGTTTATGGAACGGAAAGTAAAAGATTGCAAATAAAGTAAATCGGAAACTGAAATTGTAGATCGGAAACTTATATGATGGAAAATAGACCCGGGGGCCATAGGTTTCACTAGAGGCTTCTCTCAAGATAGAAATTGTTACGGTGGGTGAACAAATTACAGCCGAGCAATTCATAGAAAAGCTCAAAGTTATGACGATATCTAAGGCAATGATCATGAATATAGGCATCACGTCCGTGTCAAGTAGACCAAAACGATTCTGCATCTACTACTATTACTCCACACATCGATCGCTATCCAGCATGCATCTACAGTATTAAGTTCATAAAGAACGGAGTAACGCCTTAAGCAAGATGACATGATGTAGAGGAATTAACTCAAGCAATATGATGAAAACCCCATCTTTTTATCCTCGATGGCAACAATACAATACGTGTCGGTTCCCCTTCCACTACTGCAGGATCCTGCTAACGCGACACTACGATCAGAAACCCTTCGACGAAACAGTGTGCGATGACATAATCGCAAACGGTGGTGTAAAAACCCGTCAAAAAAGGTGCAAAATGTTTGCGATGGCGGAGCCATCAAACACGGTTCAGATTTTAGTTGCGTGTGCGATGGAGGGCATACGGTTCAGTTCAATTAACTATTTGCCATGAGGAGGAACAAAAGAAACGGGCAGCCAGATGGAGGTGTGCGATATACAGCATACGGTTCACTCGGATGAACTATTTGTGATTAGGCAACACAAAAAACGGTCAGCCAGATGAAGGTGTGTGCGATATACGACATGCGGTTCACTCGGATGATCTGTTTGCGTTGAGACATGAGAACAAAAATGGTTCAACTTAACAAGATGTGTGTGATACACGACAAACAGGTATGTAATCAGAAATGTGTGTGAAGACCGATAATAACACAGACGGTTGCGGCTAATAAGACATGTGTGTTGTGCGATGGGATTGCATATAGAACAGCAACACAAACACACACACACACACACACATATATATATATAGACACACACACACACACTTATAAGTACATGCTTGCATTACCAAATTAAACATCCACTTACATAGGTGGCTACTACAACCATGGCATTTGCACACACCAAAGTAAACTATTACATGCATAGTTACATAGGTGGCTACTACACACATGACATTTCCACACACCAATAAAGTAAACTATATATTACATGCATGATTAACTAGCATAAACGATCATCTGATCGTCATCTACTTCTTGTGACGCTTGCTCTGCTTGTGGCTCGATCCGGGCTCGTCGATTTCGGTAACGAGGCACTTCCTCATGTCAACGATCCGCCTGTGCATCTCGTAGCATGTGTACACGCTCTTGGCCGCGAACCTGAGGTCATCCAGTTGCCACATCCAGGCCCTATGCCAGGATAGGGGACTTGTTCTCTGGGCATCTCGCTTCATCTTTTCGTAGTAGGGGTCGATGATGGCCGAGGCAAGTTCGACCAGGGAGTCCTTCTTCGTGCTGCCCCAGACCCTGTAGTGGTCATGGATTTTGACAAGGTTCTTGCAGGCCAAGCCCGTAACACTAAGCGCATTTACATTGTCTTTGGTTTCCACCATGGCGAACTTGTAGTCGGTGCTGTTGACAAACCTATTGAAACGGTCGCAAGGCTCTGTGGCCATGCAGTAGTGGTAGATGAGGACATGATGGCGCACGCACAACTGGGCGACGGCAACCTTCTGATCTATGTCGGGACGACCGGCGGTGTACTCGAGGTCGATGCTGACCACCTTGTACTTGTCTCAAGCAAGCAACTGCTCATCGCTGTTGATGTAGTCGTCCACCATGGCCGGGTCAATGGTGTACACCACCGATAGATACGTCTCCCTCGCATGGATCTCCACTCTATGCTCGTCGAACTCCATTGGAGCACCGCTGGACATCCCTCTCTATGTGTCGTCGTGGGTGTGCTTGTTGTGTTGTGGGGCGCGATCGAAAGGTTGAAGAGACTAAGGTTATAATGGCCGCGGGAATTAAAGGGGAAGCCGGACGGGCAAGAATATCGGCAGGCCCTGATGGCAGTTCTAATTTGCAGCGCGTAACTCCACCGTGCTGCACGTAACTGCATCGCGTGGCAATGCACGCGGCGCAACCGCATGCATATTGGGCCCCCGACGTGATCGTGCGCACGCCCAACCGCTGGCAGAGCGCGCGCGGAGGGACACGAGCAGAGCGCTCCTCGGTCGCCTCAATGGAGAGCAACCATATATATGCATATAGCAGTTGAACGCGCAAGGAAAAGCTGTCCACAAGCCGAGCGCGCCGAGCGCGCCGACGGACGCGAGTAGAGCGCGCTAACGGCGAGCACAGCGTGCTGCGGCGCCTAACGGCGAGCAGAGCTTGCCGAGGGACGCGAGCAGAGGCCAGCACAGTGCTACGTGGCAAATAAGACGAACTGTGCGAGCGATGCCGGAGACATCAAGCACGAATCAGATTAGAGTCGCGTGTGCTTACGTGGCATACAGTTGATCCATCCAAGCTGTTTGTGATGGAATAAGCCGCGTGTGTTGCATGCAAAGGCTTGCTGGTATATAACCTTAAATTTAACCAAAAGTGTTAATGCATGTTACGAAAATTGTATAGCTTGAAACTATGTTCAAATACGAATCTAACGATATAATCTTTGGCGACATGCATTCGTAATTTATTAGTTAAATCCTACTTATAAACCAGGACGGGGGTATAGTAGGTAACTAAATCGCAAACATTTTTTATTAACCGTATGTGTACGTGTCCTTTCAACCTCCTCTCGCACGTCCTGTCACCCCGCTGCCGCAAACGGCTTACAGCGCAAGCTTGCGCAGCGAGCGGGGGTGCTCTTTTGGCCAAACGGTTGCGCCAATGAATCATCGGTGAGCCCGTTCCTGCGCAACCTCGCAGGTTCCCGCGCAAGCTTCCCGCCTGACTCGGTTGAATCCCCCAAAATCCCAATGCTTACCGGCCTGCTATAAAAACCCTCACGGCCGGCGAGTCCTGCATCGCATATTCCCCTCCCTCCCTGTAGCTTCTCTGGTCTGCTTCTCCCACAATTTCCAATGGCACCGATCCGTCATCGTCGCTTAGCCACTCCGCCGTCATCAGAGGACAGCTCCAGCTGGGAGGCTACACTGCGGCGGCGGCGCAGTCCCCGGCATAGTGTAGTGCGCGTGGCGTCCCTGTTGGGTGTGCGCGAAACACCCACCACACGCTCCGCCGCCACTGCCCGTCGGCAGCTGTTGCCGGCCGCCGTTGCCGCCACACCACCGTCGAAAGCCAGGGCCATCTCCCGCTCCGCCACCGCGGCCCGAAGGCAGGAGGTGGTCGTCGTGGCCGCCACCCCACTGCCGGCCACCGTGGCCATCACCCGCTCCGCCACCGAGGCCCGAAGGCAGGAGCTGGTGGTCGTGGCCGCCACCCCATCGTCGGCCGCCTTGGCCGCCAGCCCACCGTCGACCGCCGGGATCATTATCCGGTCCGCCACCGCCGCCCGAAGGAGGGAGGTAGAGGTGGAGGCCCGCCCGTGCGTCAACGACCTTGCGCGCTACATCGAGTTCCTGCAGGAGGAGGAGGAGCACCTCGTCGAGCATGCAAAGAGCCTTACCGTAGCCGTGGCCACATCACACGCCGACGCAAAGGCGAGGAATCAATTGGGGAATCAATTGAACTGTACAACGTACTTAAAATTAGCTAGTATATATAGTTGAGCTAGCTATTTCAGTACGTGGTTGGCAACAATTGGGGAAAATTTTGGTCGGTTCAGCTGTCGAGTTGAACTGTTTGTATAAATTAAGAACGACTACTTAATCTGTGAATGAAATCTATGCTTAATTACTGAATTTTAGTTGCAAAAATTAGATAGTGCTAGTGATTTCTACCTGCATATTTTGACAAATCGCAGTGTTACAAGGATTGACAAATGGCAACGTTACTAGATCAACAAATGTAAATCTTTCCGGTTTGACAAATGGAAACATACCCAATATGACAGATGGAAAGCTTACCAAATTGTTTGTACGTGGTTGCACACGGGTCATCCAAAACAATCGTTTGCGTTGAAGGGAAGCACAAATCCTGCGCTACGGATTTTCCCTCGACTTAAGGGGGAAGACCATAACTCTCACTTTGCATATGGGTGTCCTATCTAAAATGTTTGCGATCAAGAGCTGCACAAATCCTGCTAGGCACATTTTCCCTTGGCTTCCTGGCGAAGCCGTCGGTTTGCATATGGGTGTTCTAACTAAAACGTTTGCGATGAGCGTTTTATATTTAAAAACTGAATTAAACTGCGGCTTGGGCGCCATTAATGGAGATGATGTGAGCAAGGCGGGCGGCCATGGAAGTCAAAGGGCTCGCTTCCCGGTGAGCCTGCGCGGCGTACAGCTCGCACGCTTCCCGTTGAGCCTCCGCATTGGAGTACAACTCGCACGCCTTCCGTTTAGTCAAGCACTCAAGCACCTGTCCTCACGACACCTCCTAGCCATTAAAAGAGTGAGACATGGTGTCATGTGAATGGTTAACAGAACGCACACAATTTAAATTATACAAAACGTTTCAGATGTTACAGTGGCAGCTATTTGTTTCAAAATGCCTTTGTTGGCTGTTATTCGAGTGCGCCTTCTCACAACATGGACACGAAAAACACCACAGCATGTCGGGTGCCATTCCATTATAGCATGCCAAGTTTCATGAATTTCAGACGAGTTTTGGAATTACTAGAATTTAAAAACAAATTATCTCAACGTTTTGCCGGCAATCAACAGTGCCCTGGTGTTTGAAATTCATTCCCGTTTCTTGCATGGGACCTAAGCATGCCCCAAAGGACACAGATTTGATTTTTCAACCAATTTATATGCACTGGAGCTTGTGCATGTAGTTCAAATTTGAATTATGCACATGAAATGCCTAGAAAACCCTGTTAATGTATAAAAATGTCCAAACGAACCCCAAAAAATTTCAAAAGTAAACACAACACTCCTGTTGTCCTATGTTGACACTAGAAATTTTTTGAAAGCAATAAGAGGCAACGGATATCGTTTCGTCCCCAAAGGTGGCACGTTCCCTACCGAAACCATCACGCTTCTTGTGAGAAGCTAAGGTTTGTGAGAAGCTTATACCCAAACTTGCCCCAAATGGGACAAAAATTTTAGCACAAACATGTTGATGCGGCTCCATGATAGCATGCCAAGTTTCATGAATTTCAGATGAGTTTTGGATTTACTAGAATTTAAAAGCCATGTATCTCAATGTTTGCGGCCGAGTGGCGGTGGCAAGGTGTTTGAAATTCATTCCCATTTCTTGCATGGGACCTAAGCATGCCCGGAAGGACACAGATTTGATTTTTCAACCAGTTTATATGCACTTGAGAATGTGCATGTAGTTCAAATTTGAATTATGCGCATAAATTGCCTGGGAAACCTAGTTAATGTATAAAAATGTCCAAACGAACCCCGATAAATTCCAAAATTGAACACAACACTCCTGTTGTTCTATGTTCACTCGAAAGATTTTGAAAGCAATAAGAGGCAACGGATATCGTTTCGTCCCCAAAGGTGGCACGTTCCCTACCGAAACCATCACGCTTGTTGTGAGAAGCTAAGGTTTGTGAGAAGCTTAAACCAAACCTGCCCCAAATGGGACAAAATTTTTACCACGGCATGTTGATGCCGCTCCATGATAGTATGCCAAGTTTCATGAATTTCAGACGAGTTTTGGATTTACTAGAACTGAAAAACCAGGTATCTCAATGTTTGCGGCCGAGTGACGGTGGCAGGGTGTGTGAAATTCATTTCCATTTCTTGCATGGGACCTAAGCATGCAACCAAGGACACATATTTATTTTTTCAACCAGTTTATATGCACTGGAGAATGTGCATGTAGTTCAAATTTGAATTATGAGCATAAAATGCCTGGAAAACCAAGTTAATTTAAAAAAATGTCCAAACGAACCCCGAAAAAAATCCTAAATTGAACATAACACTCATGTTGTTCTATGTTGACACTCGAAAATTTTTGAAAGCAATAAGAGGCAACGGACATCGTTTCGTCCCCAAAGGTGGCACATTCCTTACCAAAATCATCATGCTTGTTGTGAGAAGCTTTGGTTTGTGAGAAGATTATACCAAAACCTGCACCAAATGGGACAAAAAATTTACCACGGCATGTTGATGCCACTCCATGATAGCATGCCAAGTTTCATGAATTTCAGACGAGTTTTGGATTTACTAGAATTTAAAAACCAGGTATCTCAATGTTTGCGGCCGGGTGACGGTGGCAGGGTATGCGAAATTCATTCCCATTTCTTGCATGGGACCTAAGTATGCAACCAAGGACACATATTTGATTTCTCAACCAGTTTATATGCACTGGAGAATGTGCATGTAGTTCAAATTTGAATTATGCGCATAAAATGCCTGGAAAACCCAGTTAATGTATAAAAATGTCCAAACGAACCCCGAAAAATTCCAAAATTGAACACAACACTCCTGTTGTTCTATGTTGACACTCGAAATTTTTTGAAAGCAATAACAGGCAACGGATATCGTTTCATCCCCAAAGGTGGCACGTTCCCTACGGAAACCATCACGCTTGTTGTGAGAAGCTCTAGTTTGTGAGAAGCTTATACCAAAACCTGCCCCAAATGGGACAAAAATTTTACCACGGCATGTTGATGCCGCTCCATGATAGCATGCCAAGTTTCATGAATTTCAGACAAGTTTTGGATTTACTAGAATTTAAAAACCATGTATCTCAATGTTTGCGGCCGAGTGACGGTGGCAGGGTGTGTGAAATTCATTCCCATTTCTTGCATGGGACCTAAGCATGCAACCAAGGACACATATTTGATTTTTCAACCAGTTTATATGCACTGGAGAATGTGCATGTAGTTCAAATTTGAATTATGCACATTAAATATTTGGAAAACCCAGTTAATGTATAACAATGTCCAAACGAACCCCGAAAAATTCCTAAATTGAACACAACACTACTATTGTTCTATGTTGACACTCGAAAAATTTTGAAAGCAATAAGAGGCAACGGACATTGTTTCGTCCCCAAAGGTGGCACGTTCCCTACCGAAACCATCATGCTTGTTGTGAGAACCTCTAGTTTGTGAGAACCTTATACCAAAACCTGCCCCAAATGGGACAAAAAAATTACCACGGCATGTTGATGCCGCTCCATGATAGCATGCCGAGTTTCATGAATTTCAGACGAGTTTTGGATTTACTAGAATTTAAAAACCAGGTATCTCAATGTTTGCGGCCGAGTGACGGTGGCAGGGTGTGTGAAATTCATTCCCATTTCTTGCATGGGACCTAAGCATGCTACCAAGGAGACATATTTGATTTTTCAACCAGTTTATATGCACTAGAGAATGTGCATGTAGTTCAAATTTGAATTATGCGCATAAAATCCCTGGAAAACCCAGTTAATGTATAAAAATGTCCAAACGAACCCCGAAAAATTCCAAAATTGAACACAACACTCCTGTTGTTCTATGTTGACACTCGAAATTTTTTGAAAGCAATAACAGCAACGGATTTCGTTTCGTCCCCAAAGGTGGCACGTTCCCTACCAAAACCATCACGCTTGTTGTGAGAAGCTCTTGTTTGTGAGAAGCTTATACCCAAACCTGCCCCTAATGGGACAAAAATTTTACCACGGCATGTTGATGCCGTTCCATGATAGCATGCCAAGTTTCATGAAATTCAGATGAGTATTGGATTTACTAGAATTTAAAAACCAGGTATCTCAATGTTTGCGGCCGAGTGACGGGGGCACGGTGTGTGAAATTCATTCCCATTTATTGCATGGGACCTAAGCATGCGCAACGAAGGACACATATTTGATTTTTCAACCAGTTTATATGCACTGGAGAATGTGCATGTAGTTCAAATTAGAATTATGCACCTGCAATGCCTACAAAACCAAGTTAATGTATAAAAACGTCCAAACGAACCGTGAATAATTCCAATTTTTTTGACGACACACCTATAGTTGCATGTTCACAGTAGATAAAAGTTCTAACAATTCAAACACCATCCTTTGTAGCTGTGACCACATTACGTAATTGAAATCAAGACGATAAATCAAGTAGATCGCACACAGTTTATTATCACCAACCGTGTGAGATGCAGCACAAAATATCATGGAGCACCGTCAGTGTATAGTACGCCTATGGCTTATGCGAGAAGGTGCGTCGATTACAGTCCACAGCCGGTGTGTCAAGCACACTAGGTCACTCCCCAAATATCATTTCACTGTTCATTCGTCGCCGATGAAAGATGTGGACGTGGACCCACGTCATGAGGGCAACTTCGGCGGCCCACTCCGGCGAGAGCGCGGCTGCAGCCGCCAGGCGCGTGCTAACAAGCTTCATGAGGGCGACCACAGTCTGTGTCCGGGCAGCCAAGGTAGCCCAAACGGCCGCTGTTGCTTCTCAGGCGGCGGCGGCAGCATCTGCCTCGAGGATAGCCACTAGCGAGAGCGGCACAGCAGTTGTCCGTTCTGCAGCGGCGGCCTTAGCCCTGATGGAGGCTGCCCACTACCATGTCGAGGCCATCCACGCCCAGCTCATGGCGGTCACCGCACAAACCGAATGAAGCTTCTCCGACAATGGTCAGCAACCCACGGCCAAAGAGCTGGCAATCATCGAGCGAGTTCGAGCAGCCGTCCGTTCCTGTGCAGCATACCTCGCCACGACGGAGCCCGCCAGAGCCCAGATCGCGGCCGCCCACGCCCAGCTTGTGGCGGCCTATGCCAAAGATATGGTGAACGCGGATGGCGAGATGCTTGCCGAGTATGGTGCAATTGATGCCATGGAGCCCCTTCCCCAGGAGATCGTCGGGCGCGAGCTGGAGATGGAGGCGGCGGCGGAGATCGACGATTACCAGCCATAGTAGTACTCTTTGTTTTGTTTAATTAAGAGCGCCGATCTTTAATTTGTTAGAGTAATGTTTAGGCCAGCTAGCTCTGTTTAATTGCTGAACTTGCTCGATTAAGAAATTAGTCTCCTTTGTCTACCAAAATTATGCAATGACATGGATGACCACTGTAACCAGGGAAATTCGAACCAAAATTTTTGACGTTCAAACTCAACACACACGGGTTAAGCTATCTGAATCGTTTGTGATGTTCACATATCGTACACAGTTCTGAATAAGGGACCGTGTCTGATGACACTTTGCGCGCCAGTTTTTTCGTTGAAGCGATTCCAAATTTTCGGCTTCCGCGGAAATATCTACCTCCCCGCCCCCTCCCCCTTAGCAAAAGCCACATTTCCCCTGTTTCCGCCTTCCTTTCCAAGTTGAAACCTTCACTCCTTGCTTGCAGCGCCGCCTCCTCGCCGGTGACCGTCCTTCAAGCTACTCGGTCTCGCCTATCCAGGCAGGTAATCCACACCCGACCCCCATCCTCCTCCTTCCACATACCACATGCCCCGACCGCCGGCGCGAGCATGATACCTTCCACCCAAATCACCGACCCCTCCACCAAATAAGCGCCGCCCTAAGCCATGGTGCATGCTGTATAGCCAGGATCTCAAGGAGCATTTGGCAGCGGAGAAGCAAAATCGTGGCCACACATGCGGACGAGGTCGCGATGGCTGCCATTCATGCCAACCCCAGATCTTGGAGGAGCACCTCGCCGTCGAGGACACCGTTGACGCCTCGTGCACCGACGCCGCGACGCGGTTGGCTGCTTTAAACGACAGTTCATGGCGTTTTCTCAAGGCCACCCTCGGTGCCTTCGACAAAGACTACGAGGTGTTTTCTCAGCGTGCGCGTGCTTACCTCATCTCGAGAGCCAGCAGGTTGGTGCCCGGAGCGGCTCAGGCAACTCACCACTACAACGAGGGCACCTACGATGTGGAGGCCTCGCCCTCTTCCATGTCCAAGGAGCCAATCGTCATCGATATCTCTGACATTAAGGAGAAGCCTGTCTTATTAGCTCACTATAAGGACCCATGTTCAGTTTGCTAGCTACTGCCTTTCCTTCACAAATTATAGTGAATTGTGCTATCTACTTTTACCATGCAATCTTCTGCTACAGTGTATATGTTCTATATGTCGTGCAATGTGGTGTTCAGTTAACTGCTTGGTTCAATTCTACAAATGTGATGTTCAATTCTTAAGGGTGCAATATTTCCAAGTTGTTAAGCATGCTTGGTTTGGTTAACTGTCTGATCTTCTATTACGAGTATGTTATATTGTGCAATGTGGTGCTCAGTTAACATTTGGTTCATTTGTTGTGGTGTTCAGTTAACTACTTGATTCAATTCTGCAATGCGATGTTCAATTGTTGTGGCTGCATTCTGTTATTGTATACCATGTGAGAAATAAATCGAATTTTGTTGTACTAAATACATGAGAAACAAATACAATTGCTATATTCCAAGTTGTTAAGCATGCTTGGTTTGGTTAACTGTCTGATCTTCTATTAGGAGTATGTTATATTGTGCAATGTGGTGCTCAGTTAATGTTTGGTTCATTTGTTGTGGTGTTTAGCTAACTGCTTGGTTCAATTCTACACTGCGATGTCCAATTGTCGTGGGTAGAATTTTGTATTGTTGTGCATGTGAGGAATAAATCGAATTTGGCTGCACTTAATACATGAGAAACATATACAATTGCTATATTTCCTAGTTCTTAATCATGCTTGGTTTGGATAAATGGGTTTTCCATGTGGCTTGAATTAATTTGATGAATCTGCAATGTGCTTATTTTTCATCAACGTATTTTACTCATAGCATGCGAACCTTTACATAACCTGATGACTAACTACCTTATATGTGTTGCAGGGAAACAATGGGAAGCACTGAGGTTTACAATCGAGGTTAGCACGTGCATGGTCCGTTGTCTAATAGCACATTATTGTGCAATTGCATGAACCATTCTAATATTTAGGTTAACAATTTGGTCTTGCACATGTAGGTCCTGCTGTGAGAGGTTTTGACCCACTGTTCGACCCTTTTTGCATATGGGGAAATGAGTTGTCCATGAATATCAGTCAACTCAAGAAACTCAGAAAGGTTGTTAGGATAAAGAAATTAGCGAGAAAAAACAACAAGATCTTTGTCTGCACAATGAACAAGACATCAGTTCACTACAGGATGGTACTAACTATTATACCTTGCCTTTTTTATTCCTTTGCCCCATTTCCAATATATAGAAGATACTTATGCACATCCTTGTTTTCAGGCCTTTCCAAAGCAGTTCACTGATGATTACCTCTCAAACTACCTGTATGGTCAGGAGGCGAGGAAGGTATTCATACAACACCCACGGTTCAATATTGAAGTGTTCCTGAAGAGGACGAAGCATGGACGGTCAATCATCCACAGGCACTGACCTGAAGTTACAAAGACCTTCAACATCAATGAAGGCTCAATATTCGCCTTCTGCTTCAGCAGTTTTCCAGATGAGATACATCTGTCTATGTGACGTTTATGATGCTAATTTCGACAGGTTATATATGTTGCATGTGAAACTTGGTCTTGGTGTAGTTGTGTAATGGGGTAGTTGAGTGCTGAAGCTATATGATGTTGTACTCTGATGTATTTCAATTATGAAAATGAAATATATTGTGTGCTTAATATGAAATGTCAATTAGATTACTAAATGGATTATGAATAATCGGATAATTAGCCTGCTAATTGGGTTTTTCTATTGCAAACGATTATTGAGAAAACACCGTGTGCGATGCATTCAATAACGCACATAGTTTCTAGGAATAAACCGTGTTAGATTAATGAACAATCACACATGACATCCTCTTGAAAATTGTTTGTGTTAGGCCACCTAGCGCAAACGTTTACCACATAAAAACTATGTGTGATGGACAGCCTTTGCCACACAGTTTCTTCTACGCACCGTGTGTGATGCATTCAATAACGCAAACGATAAAATTATTAATATCGTGTGCAATGGCAACGCTATCACAAATGATTTAATGGGACAAATTGTGTGTGATGTACCTGTGAACGGAAACGTTTTCCTTGGAGCGACTGTGTGGGATGTACATACGAATGGAAACGTTTAGCGGGGACTGAATGTGTGGGATGTACTTGCGACCGAAAACAATTTCGCCGTATAATTGTATCTTTTTTAGCTCTACTGTACGTATTTCCGTATTTGAGCGCTCGTCGGTCGCACACGGCCTCATTTTGCTGAGCATATGTGCCAGGAGGGCATATCCCCGATGGTTTCTGGGTCTTGTGGGAAGGACCCCCTTATCTCCCACACTCACTTGGCGACGGTTCCGAAGGCCTTCACAGAAAGGGGTTAAAAACCGTCTGTTTAGCAGCTCGTTGTACTAGTGTTCTGTCACTAGGATCGAGCACCGCAAGATTGAACCCAAAGCTAAGCACTTCTCCCATTGCAAGAAAAACGAATCTAGTTGACCAAACCAAATCGATAGTTCGAAGAGACTTGCAAAGATATCAAATCATGCATATAATAATTCAGAGAAGATTCAAATAATATTCATAGATAAGCTGATCATAAATCCACAATTCATCGGATCTCGGCAAACACACCGCAAAAGAGTATTACATTGAATAGATCTCCAAGAACATCGAGGAGAACTTTGTATTGAGAATCAAAGAGAGAGAGAGAGAGGAAGCCATCTATCTAGCTATGGACCTGTAGATATGAGGTAAACTACTCACGCTTCATCAGAGAGGCAATGGTGTTGATGTAGAAGCCCTCCGTGATCGAATTCCCCTCTGGCAGGATGCTGGAAAAAGGCCCCAAGAGAGGATCTCACGGGTACAGTAGGTTGCAACAGTGGAAAAGTGGTTTCGTGGCTCCCTTGGAAGTTTTTAGGGTATTTGAGAATATATAGGAGGAATATCTAGGTCAGGGGGTCACCGAGGGGCCCAGAAGGTCGGGGGGCGCGCCTTACCCCCCTGGGTGCGCCCTCCACCCTTGTGGCCATCTCGTGGCTCTTTTGACTTGCACACCAAGTTTCCTTGGTGTCTTCTGGTCCAAGAAAAATCATCGCGAAAGTTTTATTCCATTTGGACTCCGTTTGGTATTCCTTTTCTGCAAAACTCAAAAACAAGGAAAAAAGGGAACTGGCACTAGGCTCTAGGTTAATAGGTTAGTCCCAAAAATCATATGAAATAGCGTATTAATGCATATAAAACACACAAAACAGATAATATAATAGCATGGAACAATAAAAAATTATAGATACGTTGGAGACGTATCACTAACCAGTGCAGGAAAACATAAACTTCCTGAGTCGACCGTAGATCTACTCTTGCCTGGTAACCCCCATACTTGTTCCGTGCTGCCACTTGTCCCTGCCACGGGTATGGTATGGTTTAGTAAGTTGATAAGCCCTTTCCGTGCACACACCGTACAGAGAGTCCATGGTGAAAGATACCGGAGGCCTCTGGTCGGCATGTCACTTGGTCAAGGGGCATGGGTGTATTCGGCTGGGCCGAGAGGGTTAGCGCCCCTGATCTTTGCAGACGTTATATATGAGATTGTGATCCCATGCTATTCAAGATTGTACTCTCCATGCCTTAGAGTTTTTCTTAAATGATGCTTTGGGTGATTCCTGGCATCAGGAAAGTTAATCTGGTCTGTGCTAGTCAGGTGTGTTTTCAACCCAAAGACCGTAAGGGGAATTAGTCAGCGCCTCGACGTTGACTAAAGAAATCAATTACATGTGGGTAAAGGGTAGAACCTCTGCAAGTATAAGACCTATTCGAATAGTCGTGTCCGCAGTTAAGGACTACAGTCTGGGTTGGCCTTGTGTCAGTCTTCGGAGGAAATAATTAAATTGAGCATGATTCATTTTTGCAGGATAATTATTGTCACCACTAGTGCAATCGTAGATATCTTTGTTATCATGAATATTGTTACTATAAATGTTATTGTTGTTTTGGACTAACCCATTTATCTTATTTAATTTTACCGAGTGTCACTTGGGATGGCCAGACTACCCGTGCTCTCAGTTTTATTTTCTTTCCTGAGTATCACTTGGGATGGCTAGACTACCCAGATACTCAGTTTCCTTTTCAAGACCTCTCGAGGCATCTCTTTCAGACACCCCTTTGGCATTTCTTTTCAAGACCTCTCGAGGCTTCACTTTCAAACACCCGTTTGGCATTTTCCTTGGAATCCCTAGGGCAGTCAAACACCCGATGTTCCATTTTATTTTCTTAGTTTATTACTAATATAATTTATTTATTAATCTGCATTGTATTAATAATTATCATGCCAAGCTTTAGTTTCAGTCAGCATATGTGTCAGTGCAACAAACCCTGGGTCTGTTGCCCAGACTGTGCACATGCACAAGGTCAAGATTGAAGCACCAGCTTAAGTCAGAGATTGAAGAACCAAGAGATTTGAAGAGCCAATGTGCGGCTCAAAAGGACCAAGATCAAGCCAGAGGAACAAGATATCGGCAAGAGAAGGGCCCCCCTTGCCGGGCAAGCGAGCCCGGCAAGGGGCAGAGCCACCACCAGAAGCGAGCAATCAAGGCTCCCCGGCAGAGCCTGCCGGGGCTCGCGTGGGCAGAACGACCCACCAACCACTCAAGCACGACCCACGTTGTCGATCGATGCGGTGTCAAGCCACAAGATGATTAAGTGGCAGCCATTTCCTACAGAAGAAACCTACAAATAACACCTGTCCTGCGACGTGTGAAGGGAACAGGCGTGGAGCTGGCGAGGCAGCCCGGCAAGCCTTGCCGGGCAACAAGTGATGTGACACTAAGCGGCGCATTTAGTGCACCCTGTCAGCCTGCAGAGTTAGGTATGATAGCACTGTTTGCTATCATATCAGTGTAGAATGACCACTTTGCCATTGTGGTGACCCCTTAATCTATAAAAGGAGGCCCATGGCACCCGTAGGAAGGGTTGGAAAGCTGAGGAACTCACACCACCATACGCGCGTAGTCGTTGCTGCCCTTCGGCAACCCTGCCGGGCAAAGTGTACTGCGTTCCACCCCCAATCCACTAAAGCAAGAGTAGGGTCGTACGCGTCGCGGTGTCCCGAACCTGGGTAAATTGCTTGTGTGCTCTCTGTCGTGCTGCCGTGCGCTGGTCTGCTCTTTGTGCAACGCGTCGTCCCCCTGTCGAACTAGCAAGGGGCCTCTTGGTCCCATAGGTGGTCGTCGATATCCCGCGACATCTTTGGCGTGCCAGGTAGGGGGCTCGCTTGCGCGAAACTGAAAGTGTGCGCAGCGCGTCATCTTCATCACCATCTTCATCTTCAACGACGCGATCGACAATGGCACCTAAGAAGAAGAAGTCCGGCCCTTCGGCCCACCCTTCCACCTCGAAGGCTCCGCCGCCCGCAGCCTCTAGTGTTGCGGGGGATGCAGAGACGAGCGAGGATGTGAGCGGTGCCAGGGGCGTGGTTGGAGTAGGTGGCGCCATCACCGGTTCCCCCGCGGCCGACATGAGGGCTGAAGATGTCGGAGGAGAACAACATCAGCAATGCCTTCGTCGTCGCTCTCCACAAGGTGTGGGTGAGGGGGTCACTCCATTTGCACCCTCCCCTCCCACCGACGGGCACAACCACGGCAACGACACTCGGTCCGGGGTGAACCATCGCCCTCTGGCCGCCCCCACCATGGGGGCGACCGCGGCCCATGTGCCTCCTCCCGGACGAGTCGACCAGACCGCTGCGCTCGACAGAGCCGCCGACCCTCGAGCACCACCGTCGCGCGACCCCGCTGCCTAGGTGGACATCCCATAGCTATGTGGACACGACACCCCTGCCATCGCCGCTGCTGGCACCGTTAGGAGTCGGGCAACGGTGCGGTCCATGTCATCAATATCTATTCCAAGCACTGCCACGGAGGCTATGGTGCGAGCTCAGTTCATGCTGAGGTTTCCGCCAGCGGCCGAGCAGATGGATGAATGGCGTGCCACCATCCAGAGCCTGCTCGGTTTCGCCGAAGCTGGGGGCTCACGGCGAGCTAGCCCTCCATGACCTCCCCAAGCGACAACAACCGCCCGCACTGCTGGCCAAGCAGAGGGGGCCGTCCCCACGGTGCAGTCCCCACCACGGCAGCCGACGCGGGCGCAGCTGAATCAAGACGCCGACGATGTCTCGATGGCCTCTTATGACCCTCGAGCACGTCCAGGCCAATGTCGAGCCCCAGAGGATAAGCGGCGGGGAGACACGTGCGTCGTCATTGATTAGCGCCACGGCGACCCCCGCCAGATCGACGGGTGCAACGGCCTCAACGTCGACGAGCCTGCGCTCGGTGTTGGCGTGTGCCTACCTTTCGAGGTCAGCTGCCCTGCCTTTACACGAGAGCTGCGGCAAGTCCATTGGTCGTCCGTTCGCACGTTCAAATGAGAGATACCCGAGAAGTACGATGGGAGGCTGAACCCGGCAGAGTTCTTGAGCATCTACACCATCGATGTAAAAGTTGCCGGAGGAAGAGATGAGAAGGTGTTCACCAACTACTTCCCTTTGGCCCTCAAGTCCAACGTGAGATCTTCGCTGGTGCACCTGCCGGAGAACTCCATTTCGTCATGGGCAGACCTATGCCACAAGTTCATCGGTGCCTTCACTGGTGGCCACCAAGAGCCCGGTAGGCCCAGCGACCTGCAAATTCTCCAGCAGAAGGAAGGAGAAATTCTTCATAAGTATTTACAAAGATTCGGTAAAGTCCATAGGAATATTCCAAATATCCATCCGACAGTCATTATAGCAGCCTTCCAGTCTAATGTGCGCAACCGACACATTCGTTCTAATATGAATGTGCGGTTGCCCAAGACTGTGAAGGAGCTATACACGCTGGTGGATAAGTGTGCTCGGATGGAGGAAGGAAGGAAATTGCCTAGAGAGGAAGATTGCATCAATATTGATTCAGAGGATGAAGATGAATCAACCAGTCAGAGGAAGGGTAAGAAGAAGCCAGAAGATAAGGCAGTGATGACTGTGGAAGGTTCAGGCACACCCAGTACCGGCAAGAAGGCCAAGGCTGAGGCCCCCGGCAAGGAAGTTTCTACTTGCACAGCCTGCCGGGAAGCCGCTGCCGCCAAGAAAGCCGAGAAAGCCCGTATTGCAAGATCCACCGGACAAAGGGCCACGACCTTCAGGAGTGCTACCAGGTTGAGCAGCTTGTCAAGAGACAGAGGGCACGATATGATAAGCGTGATAAGGAAAAAGGTCAAAATGCCGCTGGCGGAAAGGGCCGCGGCGGTGAAGCAAATCTCCCCGGCAAACCCTTTCGGAACCAAGGAAAGCCCGCCAGGGGACAAGAGAAGGAAATCCGTGATGATGTGAGTGATGGAGGGAATGAAGAGGAAACCAGTGAGCAGGAGTTTCAGAAGGCCACTGACACCCTATGCATTGATGGGGGTGCATCCTTGCACGCTGAAAGTGCAACTATCCCTGGGTGGTTTTGGTAATTCCTAACAACATATAGCTCATTGAACTAATGCTATTTCAAGATGATCATTTCAGAAAGTTCAATGATTGGCATGGCATGGATTAGGAATGTGGACCCCTCAAAATGCTAAGGACGCATATTGGCTCAAGCTCAAGACTCTACATTTTTCATTTTAGTGATCCAAGATCACATTGAGTCCATAAGAAAAGCCAATACTATTAAAAGGGGATGAGGTGTTGCTTAATGGCTTGCTTGCTCAAAATGCTTAGTGATATGCTCCAAAGCCCTTAACCACTTTCTCATATCCACATATGTCCCAAACCAAAAGTCAAACTCAGCCCCACCGATTTGATCTATCCGGCGCCACCGAGTTCATTTGACATAGCCACTGCCAGAAACCCTAGTCAGTTCGGTCTCACCGATAGGGATCTCGGTCTCATCGAGATGGGATTGCAAACTCTCTGTTTACCTGCATAACGTTTCGGTCCAACCGAGATGGGCGATCGGTCGCACCAAGTTCGCAATGCAAACTCTCTGTTTCCCTTTAGTAACATTTCGGTCTCACAGAAATGAGCGATTCGGTCCCACAAAGTTTGCCTGACCAACTCTTTGTTTGCCTATTACAGAAATCGGTCCTACCGAGTTTATGTGATCGGTCTCACCGAGATTACGTTATACCCTAACCCTAATGAAATCGGTCCCACCGAGTTAACATGTCGGTCCCACCAAAAATCCTAACTTTCACATTTTGAACTAAATCGGTCTGACCGAGTTTGGTAAATTGTGTGTAACGGTTAGATTTTGTGTGGAAGCTATATATGCCCTCCACCCAATCTTCATTCGTGGAGAGAGCCATCAGAACATGCCTACACTTCCAGCATACATTTTCTGAGAGAGAACCACCTACTCATGTGTTGAGACCAAGATATTCCATTCCAACCACAAGAATCTTGATCTCTAGCCTTCCCCAAGTTGCTTTCCACTCAAATCATCTTTCCACCAAATCCAAATCTGTGAGAGAGAGTTTAGTGTTGGAGAGACTGTCATTTGAAGCACAAGAGCAAGTAGTTCATCATCAACACACCATCTATTACATTTTGGAGAGGGGTGTCTCCTAGATTGGTTAGGTGTCACTTGCGAGCCTCCGTCAAGATTGTGGAGTTGAACCAAGGAGTTTGTACGGGCAAGGAGATCGCCTACTTCGTGAAGATCTACCCTAGCGAGGCAAGTCCTTCGTGGGCGATGGCCATGGTGGGATAGACAAGGTTGCTTCTTCGTGGACCCTTCGTGGGTGGAGCCCTTCGTGGACTCGCGCAACCCTTACCCTTCGTGGGTTGAAGACTCCATCAACGTGGATGTACGATAGCACCACCTATTGGAACCACGCCAAAAATCTCCGTGTCTACATTGCGTTTTCTCCCTCCAAACTCCTCCCTTTACCTTCATATGCAAATGTTTTACATTCCGCTGCTATACTCTTAGACTTGCATGTGTAGGTTGATTGCTTGACTTGTACTAGGTTGCTAAAATCTACCAAGACTTAAAATTGGGAAAAGGCTAGATTATTATTTGGTCAAGTAGTCTAATCACCCCCCCTCTAGACATACTTTCGATCCTAGAAGTGGTATCAGAGCTTTGGTCTCCTTTTGCCTTGATTTCCATAGCTTTTGGTGATCATAGCCTTGGTTTCACAACCTAGGAGAGTATGGCGTCTAGCGAGGGAATTACCACCGTAGAGGTCCTTACTTTGATGGTACTAATTTTGCTAGTTGGAAGCATAAGATGAAAATGCATATTCTTGGACATAACCCCACCATTTGGGCTATTGTGTGTATTAGCTTGCAAGGTGAATTCTTTGATGGTAGAGAACCGAACTGTGAAGCTACCGCGGAAGAGTTGAAGATGCTGCAATACACTGCTCAAGCTTGCGATATCCTCTTCAACGGATTGTGCCCCGAAGAATTCAACAAAATCAATCGTCTTGAGAATGCAAAGGAAATTTGGGATACTTCGATTAATATGCACGAGGGTACCGACTCCGTCAAGGAATCCAAGTTGGATGTGCTTCAAAGTCAACTTGACAAGTTCAAAATGAAGGATGGTGAAGGTGTCGCTAAAATGTAATCTAGGCTTGCTCTCATCACAAATGAGATTGCCGGCTTAGGAAGTGAAGAGATGACCGATAGATTCATCATCAAGAAGATCCTAAGAGCCTTGGATGGAAAATATGATACCATGTGCACATTGATCCAAATGATTCCCAATTATAAAGATCTCAAGCCAACAGAAGTCATTGGAAGAATTGTTGCTCATGAGATGTCTCTCACGGATAAGGAAGAGCTTCACAACAAGTCAAGTGGTGCTTACAAAGCCTCATGTGATGCTCCTACATCATCAAGTGAGAAACAAGCCTTCAATGAAGAATTGAGCCTACTGGTGAAGAACTTCAACAAGTTCTACAAGAGAAGAAGCAAAGAAAGAAGTTCCAAGTCAAGGTCCTACAATGACAAAAGATCTTCGAGGAGTGAGTGTAATTGCTATAATTGTGGAAGACCGAGACACTATTCCAATGAGTGTACGGCTCCCTACAAAAGAAGAGAAGATTCACCCAAAAGGAGAAGTAGAAGAGAAGAATCACCCCCAAGAGAGAGGAGTAGAGATTATCATTATGAACGAAGAACCAATCAGAGAAGCAAGGATTTGGAAAGGAAGGACAAATCATCAAAGAGCTACACAAAAGGAAGACATCAAGCTCATTTTGGTGAATGGGTATCCGGCTCCGACTCCGACCATCACTCCGAAAGAAGTTATCACTCCGACTCCGAATATACTCAAGATGAAGTTGTTACCGGTCTAGCACTTGTGTCAACCAACTCCTACGACATATTTGACTCACCAAATGAAGGAATTGGAAGATGCTTCATGGCTAAAGGCCCAAAGGTATCACACCCCGAGTATGTTGATTTCAATAGTGATGAAGATGATTTGCTAGGTGATGAGGATTTAATTGTTGACAACTCTAGTGATGAAAACTATGATGAAATTGCTACTAATCATGCTAATCAAGATAAAACGAACGATGATGATAAGAAGGAGATTAAGCGTCTAACTAAAGAACTAAACACTCTTAAGTTAGCTCATGAAACTACCTTGGAAGATCATCAAGAACTTTTAAAGACTCATTAGAAGCTATGCTTTGAAAAGCTCAACCTTGAGCAAGAGCATGGGGTTTTTAAAAAGCAATCAATGTTGATCTCTGCACGAAAAGTTCTTCTTACATTGCCAAGCGTTTACTCTTGTCTACTTACATGCCACAAGTAAAATCTAGCAACAAGAGTAAGAAAGATTCTCCTTCTAGTAGTAACAATAATCATGTTAAATCCAATATTGTTGCTTCTAGTAATTCTCTTGATTCCACTGACGATTCTCTTAGCCAGGTTACACTTGAGCAAGAAAATAGCTTATTGAAGGGAATTATAGAGAAAGGTGTTTACAAGAGCCTTGCGGGGAGTAAGAAATTTGAGGAAATTGTACGCAAGCAAGGAAGGCATCGGAAGAATCAAGGTGTTGGTTTTGAACGAAAGTTCAATGCCAATGGAGTTGAGTGGGAAGAAGATCAATACCCCAAGACGGAGTTTGTTCCTCAACAATAGAAGTATGATCCTACTTCTTTCCAAGGGACACAAGCTCAAGATGATCTTCCACCACAACACCACAAGCACAAGGGCAAGGACAAGCTTCAAGAGGAGATTGATGCATTTGAAGAAGCTCCCAAGGCCTTGGTCAAGTGGGTTCCCAAGACTACATCAAGTTCTACTTCATCAAGTATGACTACAACTCCAAGGATTCCCATCAAGATGATGTGGATCCCGAAGAAGAAGTACTAGAGAGTTCTTGAGGGTGACTCCGCCAACATACTCCATTCATATCATTTTGGTGAGGACAAGTGCAAACAACTTCCACATCTTGCACTAGTCCAAGGAGTCACAAACCCTCTTGTTGGTAAGACAAGGGACAAGGTAACCTAATGCTTTCATGGACATCATCTTGTGTGAACATCACTCTATGTCTATGGATATCTTTGTTTGTTCCTTGTGCGACTAACCCGTGTAGGTATTGAAAGTGCAAATCACTCCAATGGATTGCTCCAAATGATCTACATCAACATTGAGCATCCACATCTTCAACATCTACATGAAGTCATCATCACCCAAGGTTAGTTCATCCCTCTTAGGGGGGATATCACATCTAGGGGGAGCTTTACTCTAAATATTGAGCTAAAGCAACTCTAATGGTGTGAATACAACAATGCTTTATGTGAAAGTGGCAACCCCACTTGCGCTTAAACGATGAGTATGACCTATGATCAAATGTTCTCATTTGACTCCTAAGTCAATATACTCATATATAGATGACCTAGTCATCGCCAATTGCTTGATAGATGCTAGAGTGTTTGTGCATGCTTTGTCACATGTTTCATTTGCCATTTTATTGTGTGAGCATGTTGATTGTATATTTTTCTCATTTGAGGACATCCATTTGTTGCTTTGATTGTTTGGCTCTTTTTCTTTTGCCAAATAGATGGACAAGAATGCCTAAGAACCTCCTCTAGCTATCTATGCTTTTCTCGTCTCAAACTCTATTCATGCTACATCATAAAGTTTGATCAAGTCAGATTCAAACACTCTGTGTGACGAGCACTCGGAGTCCCTGATTCGTCATAGACTTAAACTTCCAAAACCTCTCTGTGCATTTCAGTCTGACCGATTCATCCTTTTCGGCCTGACCGAGTTCACTGAGTTGATCTAGGTTTTCAATCTCAGTGCAACCGATTAGAAATTTTCGGTCACACCGAGTTGAAGTAACCGCTTGCGATTCTGCATCTCGGTGCCACCGAGTTGTTCCACTCGGTCACACCGACAGTGTCAAGATATATATACCGACAGGTAGAATTTTGGAAATTTCTCCAAAACCCTTCATCCCGCGCGTGTCCTGCTCTGCCGCCTCGGGTCTCCGGATCGTCCTCTGTGACACCCAAGTTTTTATTTGGATTTTTCAAAATATTTTTATTTGACTTGAGGGAGGTGATTTAAATTTTCTCTTCAAAAGAACTCTCCCCTTCAAAATATTTTTTTATGGCAAGAGTTTTATTTGGATTCACCCAAGATTTGTTTTTGGTCTTGGAGGTTCTTGCTTTTTATTTGGACTCAAGACAAAGTGCTTTTCATTTGGGGAAAATGCCTTTTGAAATTTTCTTTGATAATACTCTATAGCTTTTGGAATAATCCCTTACCACTTTCAACAATTCTCTCTTGCCATGGCCTTAGTGCAAATCCACTCTCCTAAACCTTCCCTCATCTTTGGATCATGTTTTGCATCAAATCCAGCAAGTTGAACCTCTCCATATAATTATTTTTCCATTTAAATCTTATCAAATCAATTTCTGTCTTATATTCTAGCCCTTGGAGATTTACAAAGGAGCTACCATTTCTGTCTTGATTTTTGCCCCCAAACCTTTTTCCCTCCCTAGTCCTTTGAACCCTCAACCAAGATCCATGAAGATCCGCTGGTCTTCAGTTCAAATTTTTCAAACTATACTTGTTGCAAGTTTGGACCAGATTTGTCAAATTTGGTGAAATTCATTCAAATCTTTCTCCAAAAATTCTGAGTAAAATCAGGCAGCCTCTGGGTGCATTGAGTGGTCACCTCACCAAGTCCCAGCCCCAAGAAAATTTTTCTGCTTGCCAAATCATTCTGTCGAACACCTGCAGGGCATTGTCAAAATCAAGTTCAGTCAAGTTCAGTTAACAGTGGCTGAACCACTATCGTTTTCTTCAGTGTTCGATCTCAATCTCGCCAGTGTCGCTGTGTCGCCTTGCTCCCCGTCCTCTCCCCCTTGTTCCTGCGCCGCACGATCCCCTGGAGCCTTGCGGAGGTCGGCGACGAGCAGGAGGAGGTGCGCCGCCCCGTGACCGACGCCAATGGCGGCTTTGCGGCCGTCAGAAGGGAGGCGCGGCGCAGACGGCGCCACCCAGCGCCGCCCAAGCCACCGGAGCTCGCCGCGTGGCTTCCACTCCCCAGAACGCGCTGCCACTCTCGTCGTGAACCGCAGGGCGCGGAGCGCGCTCTCTGCCGCCGTCGTGCCCGTGCGGCCACCCCACCGTGGACCGGCGCCATTACGCCAAGACCAACCGAGATTTGCGGGGAAACGGCACCAGTACACCTCACTGATGCTGCCCGGCCACTCAAACCCCCTGCTCAACCACTGCCTCGCCGTAATCGCTCGCCGGAGCAACCCCGTTCACGGCCACCCCCTCGATCCGCCTATAAATAGAGGCCCCGAGCTTCAACTCGAACCCACACCACCTCTGCACTCCACCTAGACCGCGCCAAGCCACTGGAAGAGCCCCGAGGAGGTCTCCTTCCTCAACTCCGGCCACCGCGACCCGCCATGGGACCCAGCTCGATTCGCTCCCGTGCGTGCACCTCTGCCTCCCATTTCTTGCCAGTAGCCCTCTAGTGCATCCCTCCTTCTGACCCGCGCTTCAATTCGAGGTTTGCAGCACATCACCAGAGCTCTCCACCATCACCCGAGCCGCCGCCCGCCGGAGAAAGTGTCACCGTCGACGTGGTGCTCTCCGTCGGTCGAATCCACCACCCACCGACGCGGAAGGACACGCTGAAGCTCTTGGTACACTCCGATCTCCCTGTCTTGCCATGATTCGACGCCGGCGACCTCCGCAGCCTTCGGGCGCTGGCGAGGTTTTTAAACCTGACATGTGGGACCCCCTGTCAGCCTCTCTTCTGTTTCCCCTCGCGAAACGTTTTCTGTTGGCACCTTCGGGCAAAATACGTTTTCCCTTTTGAGCTTGCGCGTTTCTTTCCGAAGCGTTTTCTGTTTTCTCAGTTTAAACCCTGGAACTTTTCTGTTTCATTACAGATGAGTCCCTGGACAGAAACCTTTATAACTTTTTAATAAAAAGTGATTTTTGAGTGATTCTTTTTCTAACAGTCTTAAAATTTTGTCTAGTTTTTTATGGGATTTATTTGGAAAAATTTTGGAAAAGTTTTTATGCACGCGTTGGTTTTCACGTTAGTGCCCGTTTTCGTTATGCCGTAGGTTCCGGAAGAGGTGACGGAGCCGCGAACTTCGCCGAACTAGACTCCGACTTCTCCGAACCAGGCAAGCATGTTTGAACCTTTGATATGATAGGTGTTTGCGTATAAGTTTGTGC
This sequence comes from Triticum aestivum, assembly GCF_018294505.1. Lineage (NCBI taxonomy): Eukaryota > Viridiplantae > Streptophyta > Magnoliopsida > Poales > Poaceae > Triticum > Triticum aestivum. The sequence continues at coordinate 140,935,547 of NC_057808.1, read as the reverse complement.
GTGGCATATGAGTGTCGGTAAGTACCTCGTTGCTTGTGAGGCAACTACCCGCATGTTCCAAAGTTGCGATGATCTCTGGTGAGAGATGGCCTAATCATGTGGTGACATGAAGGGAAGCAAGGTGGTACTGTTGTAGCATACCAGCCTTGCGTCATCCGACATATTCCGACGTTAACGTGGACGGAGTCACGTTACCGTTTTCTTTCCCCTTCCGTGCTACCACATGTTTCTTGCCAGGATACGGTTTAGTAAGTTGGTAACCTCTTTCCGTGTACACACCAAACAGAGGGGCCGGGATGATGGTTCCATGGCCCTGGATTAAAGCCAGTCATCCGGTCAGGGGGCATGGGTGTTTCCGGTTGGGACCGAGAGGGGGGGCACCCCCTTAGAGCGCGCGTATAGAAATTTGATCCCATGCTACGCGAGGTTGTAGCCTCCCCGTCTCAAGGTTTTTCTTGAACGTTGCCGAGGGTGATCCCTGGCTTCGGAATGTTGAATGGGTGTGTACTGGTTAGACATGTTTCTTCCAAAACACCGTAAACGGAACTAGTCCCCGTGACTACTGAAATCCGTTGGCTATGGTTAAAGTACAAACTCTGCAGAGTCAAATCCTTCCAAGTCATCGTATCCATGATCAAGTAGGGTGATCAGTATATCCATATCTATCCTCGTGGAAATTTATCCCCGGTGAACAAGCTCAAGTGGTAAACCCAGTTTAATTGTTATTCCTGCGGATGGACTAACCTCATATTTGTTTCGTACTTGTAATAATTTATGTTCTTGAGCTACTGAAGTATTGATCTGCAATATAAGCCCTTTATGTGATGTCGCTCAGATGTCCGACTGTGGCATGTTTGCCTTTTACTTTCAATATAAGCCCTTTATGTGATGTCGCTCAGACGTCCGACTGTGGCATGTTTGTCTTTTATTTCTGTTATAAGCCCTTTATGTGGTGTCGCCCTGACGCCCAACTGCGGCATTATTATTCTCGCAGTTTCCTCTCGAGGAGTCATTCAGACCCTTGTTTGGCACCAGCATTATTATTCTCGCAGTTTCCTCTCGAGGAGTCATTCAGACCCTCGTTTGGCACCAGTATTACTATTCTTGCAGTTTCCTCTCGAGGAGTCATTCAGACCCTCGTTTGGCACCCCGTATTTATTTTGGGATTTCGGGAGGACTACCGCCCGACTTCTCTGTTATTTTCCCATGCAATTATTGTCTCTATGTCTGAACGCACTTGTTATTCCGTTCTTATGCTTCATGTTCACATTTGTTATATCTTATGTCCGAACTGTCTTGCGAGTACTTTCATAGTACTCACCTGGCTTGTTGATTTGGCCAGATGTTGACGAAGGCGATCTCTTGGATGAAGAGTTTGATAGCACGTCCGACGCCTAGAGGAGTCCCAGTCAGTCCTGTGCGATCCCAGATATTGGTCACTTGTATTATATACGCTTCCACCACCCGCAATAAGTCTCCTCGAGCCTCACTCCGACGCTCGAAGAGCTGTAGTCTTCAGGAGTCATATCACCCACTTCGCGGTGATATTTCCACCATCGTTGTTATCGTGAGTTAGTAGTTATGCCACCCTATCCGCCGTCTTGTTTTATCGGCATGCATGTAATAAATTGTTGGGCAGTCCCCGCTCAACCTTGTATTATATTCAGTACTCCTGGTATTTTTCTTCTGTGACCAAGATATTGTCTACCAGTGAGAAGAAATTCTTCTTTACTGGTCCGTAAAAGGGATCGGTCTCTCAATAATTATTTTATTGAAAAACCGGTCGTGACATCCTCTCGTCGCTAGCGACCTCCCGCCACTGGTCTCCGTCGCCGTTAACGGAATTCGACCCCGCCGTTGCCGCCGTAGCGAACTCGTCGCCGAACTAGGGTATGAGTTCAGAACTTTGTGCCGTTCCTTACTCCGATTCCTAGTACAAAGCAAATGCCATATTCTTTACCACGTATGAGATCATCCTGTCCAGCAAGAACATCCCTTAGATTAGATTTGATTCGAAAATTTAGGGTTAGGTTTCCACCGAACTCATCTTGGACCGGCCAAGTTGTGGAAATCGGTCTCACCGATTTGGCTTAGGCCATTGCACTTGCATTTTTTGGTCGGACCGAAAGTTGCAAATCGGTGTGACCGAGTTCAACTCTTTGTGAAACCCTAGCAATCTCAGAGTCACCGAACTATGTCTCGATCTGACCGATTTCACTAGTTTAGAGTCCAAAAGTTGCTTCGGTGTCACCGAGTTTAACAAATCGGTAACTCCGAAATGCTTTCTGTGGAAAACTAAAACTATGTTTTTGACTCATTTGTTTTGCAAAACCTCTGCATTTTGTGATGCTCATCCACTCTACCTCATCTATATCTATTCACAGGGTTTGCTGTCAGTTTGCTTTGCCAGTATGTCTGATTAGAGTGATAGCCAAAACAAGTCAGAAGAGCAAGTGAACATGAGTGAGGGCACTAGTCCCTTTAGAAGCTATGATGAGGGCAGCAGGAGCACCCCAAGCAATCTGCCCAAAGCAGCTACAAGGTCAAGGAAGAAGAGAAACTCAGATTCAGAGGATGAGGATTATGTTGCTATTGAGGAAGAGGTCAGCTCCAAGAAGAAAGTGCTGAAGAAGGAATATGGAGCTGCAGCTGCAACAAAACCTGGAATGCACAAGAAAGCACCTGCCAAAAGAGTTCCTATGTCTAAGGCCAGATCCTCAACTCAGGAAACTATGGACTTCACACTTGAACCAAAGGAGGCTGGTGAAGGCAAGAAAAGGAAAGAGAGGGTCAAGAAGACCACTGCCAGAGTCATTGGGAGATCCTCTATGATAAGAGATCCAGCTGAAGATGAAGAAGAGGAAGAGGATGCTGCACCAGCACCCAAGTCACAAAAGCTAATGGGGGATGCCATCAAGTCTGGGGATGCCCCTTCAGAGCCCAAGACTGCCCCCAAAGCTTCTGCTCCAAAGACTTCAAAGCCCAAGAGGAGCACAAGAAATATTCCAGCTGCTAAAAAGAACAAGGCCCCAGTGCCTGAGATTGAAGAAGAAGATGTTGAAGCCCAAGTGCTTAGGAAGCTCAAAGATTCCAGATCATGATGATGGCCATCTAGTGGCAAAAGACGTGAACATCAGGAAGGATGCAGGTCTCAGACTTTGGAGACAATCAGATCCATATGCTGTGAGGAGAAATACTGCTGTGGACTACAGGTTCCATACCAAGGAGCAGCAGGATTTCTATGAGACCATCTTGCTTGACAAGAAGCCCATTGTTTGTGATATGAAGTGGGCTGATTGGGAGTACATTGATGAGAATGAAGATCATTTTCCAGGTGTGCATGAAAGTTTTAGATCATGTGGAGTGGACAAGTTTGTGGGACAGAAGCTTACCAAGTGGAATGATGAGCTCATTATGCAATTCTATTCTACAGCTCATTTTTATCTTGATGGTAGAATTGTTTGGATGTCTGAGGGTACAAGGTACCAATCAACTGTTGATGAATGGGCAAAATTGATCAATGCCCCTGAAGAGCATGAAGATGACTTGGATGTCTATGCCAAGAAGAAGAAAGACCACAACTCTATGGCCAACATGTACAAGGAAATTTCAGACAAAGCATTGGAAACTCATAAGCTTGGGTCTGTTCATTATTTGTTGTCTGGTTTGACCACAACCAATACTATTCTGAGGCATACCTTGTTGCCAAAATCTAGAGATCACAAGATGATTAGAGGCCATTCAATCAACTTGCTGCAACTGTTTGATGTGCCTCAAAAATTCAAAGTCATGAGCCTGATTGTGGAAACAATCAAGAGGACAGCTGCATATCAGAAGAGATCATGTGGGTATGCTCCACATATTCAGGTGCTCATCAACTCCAAGATGGGCATAGGCACCTACCTGTTGGATAAGGAGCATCTACCATTGAGACCAGATTTTGAGGACAACACTGTTGTCATGAATGAAGAAGATCCTACATCTGTGCAGGCACGAGAAAAGAGAGAGAAAGCAAAGGCTGAGAAAGCTGCAAAGATGCCAAGTGTTGAAGAGGCATCTCAAGTGTTTAAGAAGAACAAACAAGATCAACTTGCATATCTGATTCAAGCAACGTTGAGGATGGAGAAGGGCTTGGCCACCCTCACTCAAAACCAAGAGAGCTTGGAAAGGATCATTGAAACAAAGTTCTATGATCTTGATCTTAAAGTGAAAGAGATACAGACAGTAGTTGAGCAGCTCCAGGAAGAAGCTAAGGAGAGGAAAGGGCGGGCTACCACAGATGCCTTCCAAAGAGTGCCAAGAGGTTAGAGATCTGCTGCAGTGCCCATGGCATACACTAGAGGTACTTCATCAGCACTTGCAGCCACAGCATCAGGGCCACCTCGAGTTGCAACTCCACTAGCTCCATCAACTTCAACAGATGCATTCGTCCTCGGGGTCCTCTCAACACCACCTCCCGAAGATCCAGCCTAGAGAGACGCATATCACTATGCATTTTCAAACTTTTTGGTAACTTGTTGCCAAAGGGGGAGAAATGCATAGATCATAGGCTTCGAGAGAGAGTGTTTTTGCTTGCTTCTTTTGTCTCTCTTCCTATTTGGTTGATACTTTTGTGTGCTTGCTTAATACTCTATGTCTATGTGTGTGAGATACTTATAGGATCATGTGTTTGATCATATCCTACATTAATGCTTGCGCTTGAATGATGTTATCTTTTATATCTCTTGTATGATCATTCACTTTGCTTGGTGATGAGTGCATGTTTTTACTTTCTATCATTTTGAGCGCTCCACCAAGATGTATGTGACACGGAAGAGTAACCCATGATCCTAATCGATTGTGCATTTGCATTCAAAAGAAAATTTTAAATAATGCACAAATTTAGGGGGAGCTCTTGCTTATCACATACTTCTCAAAGCGACAATGTATTTCAATCTTATTATCATTTGTCAAAGCTTTGATCTATATGTTGTCATCAATTACCAAAAAGGGGGAGATTGAAAGTGCAACTATCCCTAGGTGGTTTTGGTAATTCCTAACAACATATAGCTCATTGAACTAATGTTATTTGAAGATGACCATTTCAGAAAGTTCGATGATTAGCATGTCATGGATTAGGAATGTGGACCCCTCAAAATGCTAAGGACACATATTGGCTCAAGCCCAAGACTCTATATTTCATTTTAGTGATCCAAGATCACATTGACTCCATAGGAAAAGCCAATACTATGAAAAGGGGATGAGGTGTTGCTTAATGGCTTGATTGCTCAAAATGCTTAGTGATATGCTCCAAAAGCCCTCAACCACTTTCTCATATCCACATATGTGTGAAACCAAAAGTCAAACTCGGCCCCACCGATTTGATCTATCTGGCGCCAATGAGTTCATTTGACATAGCCACTGTCAGAAACCCTAATCAGTTTGGTCTCACCGATAGGGATCTTGGTCTCACCGAGATGGGATTGCGAACTCTTTGTTTCCCTTCATAACGTTTCGGTCCAACCGAGATGAGCGATTGGTCCCACCGAGTTCGCAATGCAAACTCTTTGTTTCCCTTTCGTAACATTTCGGTCTCACTGAAATGAGCGATTCGGTCCCACCGAGTTTACCTGACCAACTCTCTGTTTGCCTATTACAGAAATCGGTCCTACCGAGTTTTTGTGATCGGTCTCAGTGAGATTACGTTATGCCCTAACCCTAATGAAATCGGTCCCACCGAGTTGACATGTCGGTCCCATCAAAAATCCTAACGTTCACATTTTGAACTAAATCGGTCTGACCGAGTTTCATGATTCGGTCCCACTGAGTTTGGTAAATTGTGTGTAACGGTTAGTGTTAGGGATATACCCCGTGATGTGATCCGGCCGGAATATGACTCGGCTGGGACTTGATGTTTCATTGGTGACCTGGCAGACTATAAGCCGGCAGGAACAATTAAGCAGGTTAAGCCGACGGGAACAGTTAAGCAGGTTAAGCCGGCGTAAACAGTTAAGCAGGTTAAGCCGGCAGACACAGTCATGTAAGCCAGACAATTAAGCCAGACAGTTAAGCCAAATTGTAAGCAAGATTGTAAGCCGGATTGTAAACCGGCTTACGTTAAGAAGCCCAAGACGTTAAGAAGCCCATGGTGAGAAGCCCATGGTAAGACGTCAAAATAGGTTAAGTCCTAATCCCAGTTTGACTCTACATGTAACCCGCCCCTTCATCTTATATAAGGAGAGGTAGGGCACCCCAAGAGAGGAGAGCAAGAAACGAATCATTAAGGCTAGACACAAAGAGAGGAGAGCCGGATTTACGGCATCTCCCTCATGAGCATAATGAGACCTAGCCACAAACAACATGTAGGGCTATTACCGAATGATGTTTCCCGGGGCCCGAAGCTGTCTAAATCCTTGTCTTATGCGTTGCATCTCTCGTCCCGATCAACCCCTCTCAAGCTACCACATAGATGCGTTGGCCTCACGACTAAGTCCTCACACTAGGACATCTGCCATGATAAATCCACGACAGTTGGCGCCCACCGTGGGGCGTGCGCACGGTGGTGTTGAGTTCTTGGAGGGATCTTTTTTAGGGTTCAAGAAGCTCGCAATTCATGAATCGGCAAATTCATTGAGTTATATCATAGTCATGGTTAAAGTTTGAAACATCAGATACAAGATTGAGATCAAGAGTTAGGGCTGCATCTAAGCCGCCACAAGTCGATGAGATCAGCGTAAGCTTTCGCCGCGACAAACACCGAAGCACATCGGATCCAATACGAGTCAACAGACTACTACGCGTCACGTCAAGAAGGAAAGTCCTAGTTGGTGACGGTAAAAAAAGGGGGAACAGCCCACGACTCGGAAGCGGTTTCCGCGATTGAGCCGCCGTCGCTCCGCCGTTCTGCGCCTCCCGCGGCTTCGAGCAGCCTCCTGGCCCTCTGCTGTAATCCGCACCCGCGACCCGCCTCGTCTTGCGGGCCCTCCTCTGCGTGGCCGCGCTGGGCCGTGGCCGGCCGTACCTCTGCAACTCTCCGCTGTAGCGGACGCACTTCGTCGACCAGCCGGGGTGCCCTCGTTGCAAGCCTCCGAGTTGCCGCCAAAGAGCCGTCTTATGCCTCTGGGCCGCTAGAGAGCCGCCCTGCTCCTCCGGCATGCGACGCGGCCATACGGCCAAGTCATTGCTCGCCCTGCCGCCTCGAGCCACCTCCGCCTCGCATGGCTGGTACAGCTCCGCTGCCGCCGTGTTGAGCCGCCTCCGTCGGTCCGGCCCTGGGCCGCCTCGAGCCACCCCCACCGGTGCGGTCTCTCCGGCGAGTCGCCGAGCCCTGTCTATCTGGTCTTCACATTGCCGGCTTACCGTTGCTGCTGCTCCCCTCGCCGGCGCCCCTCGGCCGCATCGGTTTCCAAGCCGCCCCGGGCCGAACCTGCTGACTCCGTCGCCCTGGCCTCGTCCTGCGCGTGATCCGCCCGAGCCCGTCTATGGAAGTTGCTGCCCACTCTGGTGCACCGTGTCCTGCTTGGTTCTTCCTCCGTACTAGTTAATTGCGGCGAGCCTGCTGTGACTGTTGTTGTTACAAGTCCCAACGAGCAAGTATATTAATACTAGTACTAATGCGTACTACTGTTGTTACAAATCCGGCCACCAGCACAAGCCATCATAGCGTCGCGTCCGTAAGGTTAAGGTTTTAGCATGTTGATGGCAGCCAGAGTTGGACGAAAGCAAGAGCAATCACGGAAATAACAAACCCCAATACACGGCTGCTCCAACAACGGCGACCAAGAGCAATCACGGAAATAACAAACCCCAATACACGGCTGCTCCAACAACGGCGACCAAGAGAGCATAAGGAATTGTTCAAACGAACCCTTGGCTGTGTTCAAAAAGTTTTAGTGACTTCAGATCATCCTGATCAGTTAATTTACGGACACCAATTCCGCCCTCATCGACCACAACAATGAATTGGTGTGATTCTACCCTGTCTGCTGAAGCCACTGCTGCCGCAGCCCTGTGCTGGGGCCCGCCTTATTTTCGCACGCAACCACACGGAGCCGCTGCTGCTGTAACCCGCTGCCGTCGTTACACCGCACCTCAAGCCGGCCGCCGCTGAGGCGCCTTGGCTGTCGCTGCCGCCTTCACCGGCCCTTGAGGCCTCACCGCTCGCCGACCGCATCTCGCACGTCGCTCTAAGTCGTCGCCGGAGAGCCGCCCTCATGCAAGCTCGCCCCCACGAGCCGCCGCGTCGTGCCCTTGTTGGTTTGAGCCGCTGCTGGGGGCCCTTCGGCAAAACGGCGCCTTGTCGTTTTTGCATTTTCCCCAAGCCGCTCAGGCCCTGCCTCTGAGCTGCTGCCATCGATCGACTAGTACGACAAGTTTGGCTCATGCACGAGTTGGGGGAATTGAGGAATCTACTGACAACTGTTCTATCAGAGAAAGGAAAGAGAAAATATGTTGGTCGTCTAGGCAAGCGAGATTGCTGTCGGTTGGACTAGCCGAATCAAGGTATTGCTTGTGTATTTGCACATGGCTTAAGGAGAAACATTACAGGGTGGAAAAGTCAATTGGGCTTAGTGTCCTGCTCCGAGCCGCCCTCAACTCCAATTTTTTCTTGGCCGCTGCTGCACCTCGAGCTGCTAAGTCGCCTGCTGCCGCGTTACTCAGCCTCCCGCGTATCAGCTGACCCGCCTCCACTACCTTGACCCGCCAGGTCGCGTTCGGCCGCCGGAACTGAGCTGCCCGACCGCGCGATCTCTACAGCGGGCTGCCTCGTCCTATGCGTGATCCGCCCGTGCCAGCTCTGCCCTGTCCCATGCGACAGTTCTTGGCCTCTACCGTGGTCCACTTCACCAACCCGCCGGACTACTTTAACAAACCTGCAAGCCGCTCGGGCCAGGTCCTATTGCTCTGGTGAGCCACCACCTCCGTCGAGGATCGCTACGCCTCGAGCAGTGACCACGGGCCTTCCCTACAGCCACCGATCGCCGCCGTGCTCACCTCTGCACCCGGCTTCCGTAGCCACCGACCGTCGCCGATTTGCCTGAGCCACCGCACCACGAGCCGCCGCACCCTGAGCCGGTTTTTTGCCCCGCACTCCTCACACCTCCGCCGAGTCGCCAGGTCGCCTCTGAGCCGCCCTGCCTGCTGCTCTCGTACACTAGATACTGCCTGAAAAACGGGGTGTGGGGAGTGATGGGATAAGATAAAAAACTGCTTGGTCAAGTCGACCAAAAATATCAGCATACGGACGCCAATTATTGCGGGCATATTTGGCTCGAATCCTAGCTTAACCCCTTTTGGTCTGGTTTACTGATCGTATTCGAATCAGAAGCCTCATGTTTTCTCTGTTTGGCTTAAGTTTTTTGAAAACAATCTTTGGTTTTGTCTTGAGACCTTTTTGTTCATATCTGAAGCATATATGTGGTTTCGATTAACCCGGCTTGACTTTGGATGATAAGTCGCCATCATATGACAATCATAAACATTTGGAAGTTTTGGCTTCTAAAGATTGGGTTATCACCCTTACTGCACATGTATCCTAAACCGGCAGTATGATTCAATATCACAGGAACCGGTTTTCCAAACGGATTATATTATTCAAATCTTTAATACTCAACATGGCTGGATTTTTATTATGGTTATCAATAGCCAATATTATGATGGAGGTCTTCAAAGTCGCTTCAGCGTAATGGTTATTATTTTATTAATGGACATGGTTTATTTTTACAATGGAGGGAATAGTCCCGAGTCGCTGCAGGCTTACAACCCGGCACTTGGGGGCTACATTATTCAAATTGAGATTACATCAAATATGCAAGTCCCATGTCACTACCAGCATGCACCATGGTACTTGGGGGCTAATGTAAAGTCATTTTTTGATCAACTTATTGAAGACCCGACTCATCCTATTGTAATGAGCCGGCCCTTGGGGGCTACCAATTGCTCCTGTCAAAAATTCAAGGTACACAAGCCTCAGTCCATTATATTCAAGGATCCACTACTCAGTTGGTAGAGTACAAAACTGTTAACCTTCTGGACGTGGGTTCAAGCCCCATGGTGGAGATTACATCATATGATGTTATTATCAATGAATTATATACAAAGTCCCAGCTCAGTATTATCTTACTGAGCCGGCCCTTGGGGGCTACACGTTGCTGCTCAAGTCTACATGATCATATTTACAAAGTCCCTGCTCATTATTGCATAATGACCCGGCCCTTGGGGGCTACAAGTGATATGAATATAATGGATATCTACATCTTCAAGCCGGCTGAAAATCAGATGAGTATTTCAAGGCCAATATTCTTCATAATATTTTTCTCTGAGAAACCAATGTCAGCAAATTGATTATGAAGCTGGTATATTGACCCGGACTTCCCACAAGAAGGAAAGGACAAGGACTTAAGGATGATCAGGTGTTGGCTTACAAGAGTTCTTAACCCAAAGCATAATCTGTCAAAATTGTTCTTGTGTTTGTTTTGCAGGATCAGCTTAACATGGATGAATCCAAATTAAACTGGGGGCTAATGTCGGGGATATACCCCGCGGTGTGATCCGGCCGGAGATATGACTCAGCTAGGAATTGATGTTTCATTAGTGACCCGGCAGACTATAAGCGGGCAGGAACAGTTAAGCAGGTTAAGCCAGCAGGAACAGTTAAGCAGGTTAAGCCGGCAGACACAGTCATGTAAGCCGTCAGATACAGTCATGTAAGCTGGACAATTAAGCCAGACATTTACGCCAGATTGTAAGCCGGATTGTAAACCGGCTTACGTTAAGAAGCCCAAGACGTTAAGAAGCCCATGGTGAGAAGCCCATTGTCAGGACCCCGATTCCAAGTCATATCGATCTAGCCGGTAACACCTCATATCACTTTGCGGCCTCACGCATGGAATTCCCACGGGTGTCGCCTTACCATGGCCCGGGACCGTTTGCGTCTTTTGGCTCATGTATATGATAGTGTCGCTAGCATCCATATGACAGAGAACCCGGGCCGACATGACTAGTCGTGAACCCAAAGTGGCACTAACTTACGGGGACAGGCATACATGAATCAACATCGAGCATGTCGGTCAGCAGCGTGCGAATCCGGGCTGTAGCACTGGGCTAACAGGACTCCGGTGAACCGGGCTGTAGCAGGCTAGGCAGGACTCCGGATGTCACCGCGTGACATTTCCCCGAAGGGACAGACACAGGAACGAAGTGAATCACATGCCGGCCAGTCAAGTGTTCTGGAGCAGTAGTGCTGGGCTAGCAGGACTCCGGTGAACCGGGCTGTAGCGGACTACTATGGCTCATGGAAGCACAAGACTACATTTCCCCATAAGAGAGGCTACCAAGGATAAACAACTAGGTTGGCGGATCCCACACATACCAAGCATTTCAATCATACACATAATATGCTCGATATGTGCAAATACAACATGGCATCACAACAAGACTCTATGACTCAGAGTATTTATTCATTAGGCTCCGAAGAGCGAGATATTACAACAAGGGTCTCATGACCCAACATTCAGAGCACACAAGTCAAAGCACATGCGGAAGCTTAACATGTCTGATTACAGACATCTACAAAAGAAAAAGGCTGCGAAGCCTGACTATCTACCAGATCCTGCCGAGGGCACAAGATCGTAGCTGAGGTATCAAGCTAAACGTCGAAGTCCACACGGAACTACTAGCGAGACTGACGTCTCTCTGCAAAACATAAAATAGGCAAACGTGAGTACAAATGTACCCAGCAAGACTTACATCAGAACTAGCTACATATGCATCGGTATCGACAAAAGGGGGTGGTGGAGTTTGACTGCAGCAAGCCAGCTTTGACTCGGTGGCTATCCTAACTACGACTGCAAGTAACTCTTTTGAGGTGGCGCACACGAGTCCACACATTCACCATATCAATACACCACTATGGATCCGCTCCCGTCTCCCTACGAGAACGCCATCCATAGCACTCACGCTTATCTTGCGCATTTTAGAGTATCCACTTTCACTTGTCTATGAACTGTACAGGCAACCCAGAAGTCCTTTACCGCGGACACGGCTATTCGAATAGATCATATTAACCCTGCAGGGGTGTACTTCGTCACACATGCTCTCGCCACCTACCACCATGTACACGTCGTGTACCTCGGCAACCTTCAAGCGGAAGCCTGGCGAGGGAGTCGGCCACGACCTGACTAACCACACAAGTCTCTCGTCCAGGTTTATCGCCTATTCGGGTTCCATCCGCAAGGAAATCCGGCCGGGGTGTCGCTCACGGCCCCAAACGATGTGTGTAGGGTTCCCAAGCCCACCTCGACGGATGGATCTACGCTTGGTACACCGTGCCACGGTGCCTAGTCTGTCCCAAGCCCACCTGTACCGGGTACCACTTGGTAGACTACTAACACTACCTACAAACACCAGAAACTAGTTGCAACTCCTGGATAGAGATCGAGGCGGTTAATAAGCCGAGAGGGGTCGAGTTACCAGAACCCAATGTGTGGTAGTAACTGTTCATGGATCACAAACACAGAACTCAGTTCCTGAGGACGGCTTCAATGAGACAACCCACCATGTACTCCTACATGGCCTCTCACTGCTACCTTTACCAAATCGTGTTCACACACTTAGCTCTCACACCGTAGGACATGTTCACAACTTTCCAATTCATTCCCGATGAATCAGACCTGACACAACTCTAAGCAATAGCAGGCATGACAAACAAGCATGAATGAGTAGGCACATCAGGGCTCAAACAACTCCTACTCATGCTAGTGGGTTTCATCTATTTACTGTGGCAATGACAGGTCATGAAGAGGAAAGGGGGTTCAACTACCGCAGCAAGTAACAGATGAAACGTTGTTGTCCTAATGCAGTAAAAGAGAGCAGGAGCGAGAGAGTGGGATTGTATCGGAATGAGCAAGGGGGTTTTGCTTGCCTGGCACTTCTGAAGATGATATAACTCTTCATCGGTGTCATCGGACTCATCGTCGAAACCACGTCTATCGAGAGGGGACAACACCGGCAAACAGAGAAGAAACACGATCAATGCAATGCACAATATGATGCATGATCATGACATGTCAATATGCTGTGATTTGGGCTAATGCAACTAGCAACAGGTTAAATGAAGTTGGTTTGAATCCAAGATTCAAATTCAAACTCCATATGTGGAAATTCAAATGCCATTTACATGATTTGGTCTAAACAGCAGCCATAAGTTGTTCTAACATGCATGAAAATGGTACAGATGGATAGATTGGATTTTTTAGATCATTTTTCATATATAAATCTTTTCATTCTGAGCTATAGATTATTTTCTATGATTTTTAGAAGTTTATAGGATTTTCTGGAATCCAGAAAACCAATACTGCGGTAGCATGACATCATGCTGACGTCAGCAGGTCAACGGGCCACGGTCCAGGTCAAACCTGACGTGTGGGTCCTGTATGTCAGTGTGACAAGGCAGGAACAGAGGCTGACCAGTGGGTCCAGGTCAACGCTGACGTGGCCAGGTCAACCTGACCTGTGGGACCCGCGAGGTTAGTTTAAACTAAACAAAAGTAAACCCCGGGTTAATTAGGGCGTGGGCCCTAGGTGTCAGTGAGATAGGGGGGGTTAACCAGGTGTCATTAGCGCTAATGATGGTGCCAAGTCGGCACGGCCGGGGTAGGGTCGCCGGCGACCATCCAGTGCGGCGGCGACTCGCTGGGGTGGCGCTAGGGGCAGCGGCTGGTTGCGCTGAGGGGACCAGGAGGGAGCCTGTGCTCGACCGCATCCAACCGAAGAAGTTGGAGGGCACGGGGTGGCCGGAAACTCGCCGGAGACGTGCTATGGCGGCGGCCAGAGATCGGGCGTCGGCGAAGACGACGCTACAGCGAACGGCAGGAGCAGTGGGTGGGGGTTTTGGGCTTCTGGCATTGCACTGAGCACGGTGGTATGCTCAGACGCGACGTGCGTGAGCTCTAGCCACGGCGGCGACACGGCCGGCGGCGACGGGTTCTCGGTTCGACAGAAGTGACGGCTACGCGGCGAAATCGAGCACGGCGAGGGAGAGGGGCGGCGTAGGAGCTCACAGTGAGCTAGTAGAGCAGCTCAGTGGCCTCAAGGAGGCGGCGGAGACGGTGAATCGGACTGCGGCATCCGGCGGCCGTGGACGGGGAAGAAAGGTCGCGGCGTCGTCTTGGTGTCCTCCGGCCTTGCGTGGGTTGGCGGAGAGGTGCTCGGGGTCTAGGCGCAGCTCGTGGGCCGGTCAGAGAAGCGAGGGGGAGGCGGTGGCTGTAGCTACGGCGAACGGTAGCGTCGGCTACGCTCGGTGAGGTGGGGATCAGCGAGGGAGAGAGCGGGGGGAGAGTGAGAGAGGTCGAGCGGATCGGGACGACGCCGGGGCGTTCACCCACGCGTCCAGAGTCTCAGCGGCAAGAAGGAGGAGGCGTGGCGCCTCGCGCGCGCGTGGTTTGTCCCACCTCTGCCTACTGGCAGAGGTTAGGGATGACTGGCACCAGGCCAGTGGGCTGGGCTGGCCAGGTAAATGGCCCAGGTAACTCTCTTCCTCTCTTTTCTAATTCTGTTTCTGTTTTCTAATTTCTTTCTGTTTTTGATTTGATTAAAATACCAAATCATTTCATAAAATCCTGGAATTAGTCATGGGTCCTATCTGAGTTATTCTAGTGACCCTGAACAATTTCCAACATTTTTGAAGCATCTAAATTATATATATATACATATATATAGTATTTAAATAGCTCCAACTCAAATATGTATTGTGTTAATTCAAATACCAAAATGTCCTGCAAAAATATGCATCATCTCTGGATATGGTTTTCACCTTTTCCATAAATCATGAACATTTTTGCAGACCAATTTGGGATCATTGAAATATTTTAGAGTTGAACCTATTTGCATTATTTTGGTGCTAGGGGTTTGATCATCCCCATTTCAACTTTCAAGTAAATTTAGACATGATGCAACAACCAAGCTAGTCCAAGTGCATAGCAAGGCTAGGGATGTGACAACTCACCCCCACTAAACAGGAATCTCGTCCCGAGATTTAAGACGTGAGGTAAGAAGTCAGAGGGGTCACAAGCTAACACGATCTTCTCGATCCAATTGCCCTCACCGAAGATTTTAATTCATTATTTCAAATTGATCTTGTCGTCTTTGCTTCCGGGATCTTCATCCAACACGATGACGATAGAAGAAACTCTATAGGAACCGATCTTCTTAAAGATCAAGCAACTTACGATCAACTCGCGGAATGCGATGCTGGAACATCTCGAGTTGAGACACAAAACACATCGAGAGGGATGGAAGAAAAAACGATGAGGTTCAATTGGGTACGCAAAATTCTATGCTGAAGAAGATGGTGCATGGCTCTAAGATAGCGATGACATAATTGCCATGATTCCATAACGGGGCACCTTAGGAAAGGTGACTCATAGAATTGTTCCCTTAAGTGGCAAAAGAATTACTTTTGATACAAAGATCGTTGAAATTCTTTATACCAGCCTAAGGCAATCACAAACAATCGTGTGAACGAATTTGAAAGAATGGCATACTCATACCATAAGGAATGATGTGGACTACCTTGTTGAAGACAACACCATGGATGATTTTGCTTGTCATCGGGGATGGATGGGACCCATAGTAGGACCACTTTTGAAGATGATCCTAAACAGTAATTACTGAGGTGCAAGCTGGGAACAAAATGCAAATGCTGGGTATGATTCTGGTAACTAGGGATAACTCAACGAGAGTGATTCCACCGTTGAATGGTTCTAGCATAATCGAGGAAACCGAGAGCACAAGGACCCCTGAGGATCAACTTCTAGAATAAGTTGCACTAAATCCTCATGGAGAAGATGGTTAAATAGCTCAATCAAGATACTACAATGATAGATCTTCCGGCTAGGTGTGTCGGCCAGACCATCAACCTTGTCGGGACCTACATCATAATCTTGGAAAAGTTCCAACCGTCATATCTACCTGAGATTCGGATCTAGTCGGTAATAGGATATTCCAGACTCATCGAGTCTAGAAGAAAATGAAGGTTTGCAACACAAATCGATGAGATGACGTTGCGAGATTCTCGGGAGATGAACTACGATAGCAAGCTCCAAAACATGAGCTGGTTCTGCTACACACCTGTGAACGCACTGTCCTAGACAAGCACGACCACATGGTAGTCTTATAATAAAACACTATCGAGTTCAAGTTAGGATCCATCATCAAGGATTTTCGAAGTATTTACGCGCGCTAGACTTCTTTTCCTTGAACAAGTCAATCAGTGGCTTGGGGTACTAGGGAACATATGGAATGGAGGTAATTAATCTACCAAACCATGGTATACTTTGCACAGGCATGACTGACTTGGGATGATTCCGAAGGAAGCAAAAACAATCTTTCTCGAACTCACGGCGACAACTTGCACCAAATGCACATGAATTCGAGGAAGTCACTACTTTCATCCAAACATATACTTCATGAACAGAGCATGAAGAAAATGCTTACACAATTTCCCAACACTAGCTGGATGTTCAACACGAATCATGGAGGAGACAAAATGTTGCTGATGGGCTCAACAGCAGCTCATCGGAATTTCCATATCACTGGACTTCCACCATCATGTGAACATGATGATAGCATTGGTCAGACCAAAATATGTAATGGTGTATGCTCGAGGAATCAACCACGAGTAAGACAACATTACGAACATCGTTGGTTCTGATTTGATTTGATAATAGCCCATACTCAAATCAAAGTTTGGTTAAGATGATAGGTCCATTAATTGATCACGAGGACCAATCGATGAAGAAATCATCTTTCTACAACAAACACACACACAAGAGATATACTTTGGAAAGAACTAAGTCAGGCAAGCTTTTATCTTCTAACTCTCCAAGTTGTTGTTCAGCTTAACCAACTAGCTCAGGGGTATCCAACACAGATCCTTGGAGAAAGAGTGGTTTATTGGAAAACCAACTTGATCGCGAGCTCAACATAGCAGTCAGGTGACAACCTGGTAAAACTTCCGAGAGGATATTCGGAAAATCACGAACCACCGATATGTTACTAAGCTCGAGAACAATCTTGTTCAGGGCAAAACGATGTGACCAACAAGAAAGGGATTGATACAATCCTAACTCTTGATCAAAGGGTGCACCAGGAAAAATGGACTAGGTAGCACGATCAACCTTAGGATGTGATTCAGTAACCAACACGCTAGGGATGAAATTATTGTCCTTCAACTACCGGGCAACGGAGTTGCTAGGAGTATTGATTTCACACACCACGAGTCACTTGTCGGTATTCCGGTTACAATAACACGGAGACCGAGCAATGAACGATGATGGCAAGAAGTATCACTATATCAAGAGTTCATAGGAGGTGGTGCAATTCCTACGATATTCTCGACATAAAGGGGGTAATACTCAAAGGTAGAACAGAACAAAAGCTGGTTAGGCATTTTGATCTGCGGAATACAACTACTTGACCCAATCCTGGATATGGATGAGGTACTGGAGTTTGTTTCTCCTAGTCATTCCGGAATGGAATGGCTTGACGGACCACAAGAATAATAGGCATCGATAACACAGATGCACAACTAGTCCTGACTATCAATTGATAGACAGAGGTCAGAATACAACTAAAGAGAGACAACTCAAAGGAACATATGGTTTTCTGAGTTGCGGATGCATAAATTTAGTATGTCAAACAAGTTCAACATATTTCTTCCAAATAATCCATGCAGAAAGGTAGAACTGGAAGATTCACAATGCAGAATGGAGAACTCGTCAAGAGCACTCTGGTTGTGATCTTTTGGTTCAACGAGGAACTTCTGCCAAGGATGGTATTTGGAAGAATGGTATACCACGGACCTCGAGGACTATCGCAAAGGTTACTAATATCCTAAAGGTACGAGCAACACTATCAACACGAGGTAAGTAGGGTGAATCTCGGGTTCAAGAACCCAGGAATAGAATGCCTACTAACTAAATGGCATCACGGGATGCTTTTGGGAATAATGGCCAGAATCATCACACTGGAAATACAGAACATGGCCAGATTACTAGGTGATCCTCTAAGACACCTAGGATCATAATAATAACTCCAACATATATGTCAAGGCAACAGAGTACCTCAACTCAATGATTAGTGTGGTTAATCTGGCCCAAAGGAACATCGAGAACGGAAAGAAGGGATTTGCAAATGCATCAGATTATTTAGAAGCCTGGGATGACTCGGACAACATAACGGCTGTAAATGCTCAAAAAGGGTTTCAGACATCCTGCAAAAATGGTGGCATAACCATTCAGAAGCACAATATCAAGGTTCCGACACCAACTATGATCACACGGAAGTAGTAGAAACTGAACTGAGGCTTCAGACCAACAATCCTACGAGTCTACGGATTAGTAACACGTGATCCTGATAGAAAGATGAGAAGCCTAGTTCTTAATCCCCGTAGAAGAGAAGAGGATGACTCAGATCAGAAGGCTATAAGGTAAAGGAGTAAAAAGAGCCATACGTTCCCTTCCACAATCAATTCCCTTATATAACTAAAGCATTTCTAGACACGACTTCGACCAGTTTGGCTTGGTAATCCTACACGCAGTCAGGCTCTGATACCAACGCTGTCAGGACCCCGATTCCAAGTCATATCGATCTAGCCGGTAACACCTCATATCACTTTGCGGCCTCACGCACGGTATTCTCATGGGTGTCGCCTTACCCATAGCCCGGGACCGTTTGCGTCTTTGGGCTCACGTATATGATAGTGTCGCTAGCATCCATATGACAGAGAACCCGGGCCGACATGACTAGTCGTGAACCGAAAGTGGCACTAACTTACGGGGACAGGCATACATGAATCAACATCGATCATGTCGGTCAGCAGCGTGCGAATCCGGGCTGTAGCACTGGGCTAACAGGACTCCGGTGAACCGGGCTGTAGCAGGCTAGGCAGGACTCCGGATGTCACCGCGTGACATTTCCCTGAAGGGACAGACACAGGATCGAAGTGAATCACATGCCGGCCAGTCAAGTGTTCGGGAGCAGTAGTGCTGGGCTAGCAGGACTCCGGTGAACCGGGCTGTAGCGGACTACTATGGCTCATGGAAGCACAAGACTACATTTCCCCATAAGAGAGGCTACCAAGGATAAACAACTAGGTTGTCGGATCCCACACATACCAAGCATTTCAATCATACACACAATATGCTCGATATGTGCAAATACAACATGGCATCACAACAAGACTCTACGACTCAGAGTATTTATTCATTAGGCTCCGAAGAGCGAGATATTACAACAAGGGTCTCATGACCCAACATTCAGAGCATACAAGTCAAAGCACATGCGGAAGCTTAACATGTCTGAGTACAGACATCTACAAAAGAAAAAGGCTGTGAAGCCTGACTATCTACTAGATCCTGCCGAGGGCACAAGATCGTAGCTGAGGTATCAAGCTAAACGTCGAAGTCCACACGGAACTACTAGCGAGACTGACGTCTCTCTGCAAAACATAAAATAGGCAAACGTGAGTACAAATGTACCCAGCAAGACTTACATCAGAACTAGCTACATATGCATCGGTATCAACAAAGGGGGGTGGTGGAGTTTGACTGCAGCAAGCCAGCTTTGACTCGGTGGCTATCCTAACTACGACTGCAAGTAACTCTTTTGAGGTGGCGCACACGAGTCCACACATTCACCATATCAATACACCACTATGGATCCGCTCCCGTCTCCCTACGAGAACGCCATCCATAGCACTCATGCTTATCTTGCGCATTTTAGAGTATCCACTTTCACTTGTCTATAAACTGTACAGGCAACCCAGAAGTCCTTTACCGTGGACACGGCTATTCGAATAGATCATATTAACCCTGCAGGGGTGTACTTCGTCACACACGCTCTCGCCACTTACCACCATGTACACGTCGTGTACCTCGGCAACCTTCAAGCGGAAGCCTGGCGAGGGAGTCGGCCACGACCTGACTAACCACACAAGTCTCTCGTCCAGGTTTATCGCCTATTCGGGTTCCATCCGCAAGGAGATCCGGCCGGGGTGTCGCTCACGGCCCCAAATGATGTGTGCAGGGTTCCCAAGCCCACCTCGACGGATGGAACTACGCTTGGTACACCGTGCCATGGTGCCTAGTCTGTCCCAAGCCCACCTGTACCGGGTACCACTTGGTACACTACTAACACAACCTACAAACACCAGAAACTAGTTGCAACTCCTGGACAGAGATCGAGGCGGTTAATAAGCCGAGAGGGGTCGAGTTACCGGAACCCAATGTGTGGTAGTAATTGTTCATGGATCACAAACACAGAACTCAGTTCCTGAGGACGGCTTCAATGAGACAACCCACCATGTACTCCTACATGGCCTCTCACCGCTACCTTTACCAAATCGTGTTCACACACTTAGCTCTCACATAGTAGGACATGTTCACAACTTTCCAATTCATTCCCGATGAATCAGACCTGACACAACTCTCAGCAGTAGCAGGCATGACAAACAAGCATGAATGAGTAGGCACATCAGGGCTCAAACAACTCCTACTCATGCTAGTGGGTTTCATCTATTTACTGTGGCAATGACAGGTCATGCAGAGGAAAGGGGGTTCAACTACCGCAGCAAGTAACAGATGAAACGTTGTTGTCCTAATGCAGTAAAAGAGAGCAGGAGCGAGAGAGTGGGATTGTATCGGAATGAGCAAGGGGTTTTTGCTTGCCTGGCACTTCTGAAGATGATATAACTCTTCAGAAGGTGTCATCGGACTCATCGTCGAAACCACGTCTATCGAGAGGGGACAACACCGGCAAACAGAGAAGAAACATGATCAATGCAATGCACAATATGATGCATGATCATGACATGTCAATATGCTGTGATTTGGGCTAACGCAACTAGCAACAGGTTAAATGAAGTTGGTTTGAATCCAAGATTCAAATTCAAACTCCATATGTGGAAATTCAAATGCCATTTACATGATTTGGTCTAAACAGCAGCCATAAGTTATTCTAACATTCATGAAAATGGTATAGATGGATAGATTGGATTTTTTTGATCATTTTTCATATATAAATCTTTTCATTCTGAGCTATAGATTATTTTCTATGATTTTTAGAAGTTTATAGGATTTTCTGGAATTTTCTGAATTATTTTAAATCCAGAAAACCAATACTGCGTCAGCATGACATCATGCTGACGTCAGCAGGTCAACGGGCCACGGTCTAGGTCAAACCTGACGCATGGGTCCCGTATGTCAGTGTGACAAGGCAGGAACAGAGGCTGACCAGTGGGTCCAGGTCAACGCTGACGTGGCCAGGTCAACCTGACCTGTGGGACCCGCGAGGTTAGTTTAAACTAAACAAAAGTAAACCCCGGGTTAATTAGGGCGTGGGCCCCAGGTGTCAGTGAGATAGGGGGGTTAACCAGGTGTCATTAGCGCTAATGATGGTGCCACGTCGGCACGGCCGGGGTTGGGTCGCCGGCGACCATCCAGTGCGGCGTCGACTTGCTGGGGTGGTGCTAGGGGCAGCGGCTGGTTGCGCTGAGGGCACCAGGAGGGAGCCCGTGCTCGACCGCATCCAACCGAAGAAGTTGGAGGGTGGCCGATAACTCGCCGGAGACGAGCTATGGCGGCGGCCGGAGATCGGGCGTCGGCGAAGACGATGCTACAGCGAACGGCAGGAGCAGTGGGTGGGGGTTTGGGGTTTCTGGCATTGCACTGAGCACGGTGGTATGCTCAGACGCGACGTGCGTGAGCTCTAGCCACGGCGGCGACACGGCCGGCGGCGACGGGTTCTCGGTTCGACAGAAGTGACGGCTACGCGGCGAAATCGAGCACGGCGAGGGAGAGGGGTGGCGTAGGAGCTCACAGTGAGGTAGTAGAGCAGCTCAGTGGCCTCAGGGAGGCGGCGGAGACGGCGAATCGGACTGCGGCATCCGGCGGCCGTGGACGGGGAAGAAAGGTCGCGGCGTCGTCTTGGTATCCTCCGGCCTTGCGTGGGTTGGCGGAGAGGTGCTCGGGGTCTAGGCGCAGCTCGTGGGCCAGTCAGAGAAGCGAGGGGGAGGCGGTGGCTGCAGCTACGGCGAACGGCAGCGTCGGCTACGCTCGATGAGGTGGGGATCAGCGAGGGAGAGAGCAGGGGGAGAGTGAGAGAGGTCGAGCGGATCGGGATGACGCCGGGGCGTTCACCCACCCGTCCAGAGTCTCAGCGGCAAGCAGGAGGAGGCGTGGTGCCTCGCGCGCGCGTGCGCTTTCCCGCCTCTGCCTACTGGCAGAGGTTAGGGATGACTGGCACCAGGCCAGTGGGCTGGGCTGGCCAGGTAAGTGGCCCAGATAACTCTCTTCCTCTCTTTTCTAATTCTGTTTCTGTTTTCTAATTTCTTTCTGTTTTTGATTTGATTAAAATACCAAATCATTTCATAAAATCCTGGAATTAGTCATGGGTCCTATCTGAGTTATTCTAGTGACCCTGAACAATTTCCAACATTTTTGAAGCATCTAAATTATATATATATATATATATAGCATTTAAATAGCTCCAACTCAAATATGTATTGTGTTAATTCAAATACCAAAATGTCCTGCAAAAATATGCATCATCTCTGGATATGGTTTTCACCTTTTTCCATTAATCATGAACATTTTTGCAGACCAATTTGGGATCATTGAAACATTTTAGAGTTGAACCTATTTGCCTTATTTTGGTGCTAGGGGTTTGATCATCCCCATTTCAACTTTCAAGTAAATTTAGACATGATGCAACAACCAAGCTAGTCCAAGTGCATAGCAAGGTAGGGATGTGACACCCATGGTAAGACGTCAAAATAGGTTAAGTCCTAATCCGAGTTTGACTCTACATGTAACCCGCCCCTTCATCTTATATAAGGAGGGGCAGGGCACCCCAAGAGAGGAGAGCAAGAAAAGAATCATTAAGGCTAGACACAAAGAGAGGAGAGCCGGATTTACGGCGTCTCCCTCATGGGCATAATGAGACCTAGCCACAAACAACATGTAGACCTATTACCGGATGATGTTTCCCGGGGCCAGAAGCTGTCTAAATCCTTGTCTTATGTGTTGCGTCTCTCGTCCCGATCAACCCCTCTCAAGCTACCACATAGATGCGTTGGCCTCATGACTAAGTCCTCACACTACGACATCTGCCGTGATAAATCCATGACAGTTAGATTTTGTGTGGAGGCTATATATACCCTCCACCCACTCTTCATTCATGGAGAGAGCCATCAGAATGTGCCTACACTTTCAGCATACATTTTCTGAGAGAGAACCACCTACTCATGTGTTGAGACAAAGATATTCCATTCCAACCACAAGAATCTTGATCTCTAGCCTTCCCCAAGTTGCTTTCCACTCAAATCATCTTTCCACCAAATCCAAATCTGTGAGAGAGAGTTTAGTGTTGGGGAGACTATCATTTGAAGCACAAGAGCAAGGAGTTCATCATCAACACACCATATATTACCTTTTGGAGAGTGGTGTCTCCTAGATTGGTTAGGTGTCACTTGGGAGCCTCCGTCAAGATTGTTGAGTTTTACCAAGGAGTTTGTACGGGCAAGGAGATCGCCTACTTCATGAAGATCTACCCTAGTGAGGCAAGTCCTTCGTGCGTGATGGCCATGGTGGGATAGACAAGGTTGCTTCTTCGTGGACCCTTCGTGGGTGGAGCCCTCCGTGGACTCGCGCAACCGTTACCCTTCGTGGGTTGAAGTCTCCATCAACGTGGATGTACGATAGCACCACCTATCGGAACCACGCCAAAAATCTCCATGTCTACATTGTGTTTCCTCCCTCCAAACTCCTCCCTTTACCTTCATATGCAAATGTTTTACATTCCGCTGCTATACTCTTAGACTTGCATGTGTAGGTTGATTGCTTGACTTGTACTAAATTGCTAAAATCTGACAAGACTTAAAATTGGGAAAAGGCTAGATTTTTATTTGGTCAAGTAGTCTAATCACCCCTCTCTAGACATACTTTCGATCCTACACACGCCTCTCACCGCCAGCTCAAGCAATGGGCACGAGAGGTCAATGCTGTGGAGCCAGCACCAGAGGCCCGGAAACCACTCAAATGGTCCCGCACGCCAATCATTTTTTATGAGGAGGATCACCCTGGCCGCACTGCTGCATAGGGTGCTTGCCGTTGTTGGTCTCCCCAACAATCCGCAACCTCAAGGTCACAAAGATGTTAGTGGATGGCGGGGCCGAGTTAAATTTGATTTCCCCAGCATTTATCAGCAGGCTTCAGATTGGAGAAGAAGAGCTGGAGTTTACCGGCACATTTCAAGGGGTTAACCCCGGCAGGAGCCGTCCCAAGGGGAAGATTACGTTGCCGGTGACATTTGGGGGAGAGCTGAAATATCGGACTGAGAAGGTTGTGTTTGATGTGGTCGATCTCCCCCTGCCGTACAATGGGATTCTTGGGCGCCCGGCCCTAGCCAATTTCATGGCGGCGTCCCACTACACTTACAACACCTTGAAGATGCCAGGGCCATTGGGGGTCATCACTATCCCATCAGATGAGAAGGATGCAATTATTTGCATATACAAGATGTACCGCGACGGCTCCTGCCAAGGAAAGCAAAGGAAGGAAAAGGGATTGTAGGACCTCCGGCAAGGTGTCCGGGAAGTGAGGGAGTCCTGGACTAAGACGAGGATGAGGTGACAAACCCCTGGAACTGTGCGTCTAAGGTCGATGGTAATAGGAGACAGGGGACACAGTGTTTACCCTGGTTCGGGACCTCTCTATGGAGGTAATACCCTACTTCCTGCTTGATTGATCTTGATGAATATGAGTATTACAAGAGTTGATCTACCACGAGATCGTAATGGCTAAACCCTATAAGTCTAGCTTGTCTGACTCTGATTATGATTGTTCGCCTCTACGGACCTAGCCCTCCGGTTTATATAGACACCGGAGGGATCTAGCGTTACACAAAGTCGGTTACAGAGAAAGGAATCTTCATATTTGGTTGCCAAGCTTGCCTTCCACACCAAGGAGAGTCCCATCCGGACATGGGTAGAGTCTTCGGTCTTTGTATCTTCACAGCCCATCAGTCCGGCCCATGGCTAACAGGTCGGATGCCCGAGGACCCCGTAGTGCATGACTCCCTAAGTAGCCCCCGAACCAGGCTTCAATGACGAGGTGTCCGGCGCGCAGACTGTCTTCGGCATTGCAAGGCGGGTTCCTCCTCTGATGACTTCAAAGTGATGTATTCGGCTTTCCATTTAATGTCGTACCCCTCGGCTTCTGTGTATCAACAACTTCAGCTTCCACGTGTCGAGCGAATGTGAGAGGTCAGGGCGTTTTTACACATAACACCCTGGCCGTGCAAGGAGGAGTGTCTATTTAAAGAGATTGGATCTCAGATCCATTCAACACCACGCGGAAAAAATCCTCAGAGCTTGCTAGAAAAAACCACTCCAACATGGCTCGCGCTTCCAGCTCCTCCTCCCGTCCCTGCGCCCCAGAAAAAGGCGACTGGGAGAAATGTTCCGTATCCCACGGACAGCTAGTAAAGCTGCAAACACAGGGATTTCTTCCCCCCGTGGATCTGGTTCCTGTTCGGGCAGGGCTGACCTCCTTCAATAACGAGGTCCAGTCGGAGAATTTCCCCAATCCATCTGGGGGGAACGAGTGTGCTTCGTCCCTTATTTGCTAAGAGGTGTCAGATTTCCAATTCATCCATTCCTCCGAGGGCTTCTGGAGTACTATGGCCTCCAACTGCACAACTTCACTCCCGCCTCCATCCTGCACATCGCGGGTTACGTTGCTCTTTGTGAGTTGTTCCTGGGTTGTGAGGCCCACTCTTTGGAGGAGACGATACACTAAAAATCAGCCCGAAGGATCTGAACTGCGGCAGCACCATCTACAGTCATGCATATTTCAGTATACAATGCTTAGCATCCTGCTTATATTATAAGCACGTGCATGCAATGACTACCCCCAAAACATACCTTGCGCCTTATCAAGACACCTATTGATAAGCGTGATGTCATCATCCGCTACGACAAGCTCCCGCTGCAGATCTACAACCTCTATACTTCAGGTAGCCGCCAGGGAGGAAACAGCCTGTGTGCCAATTAATCAGATTATTTCCTGGGCATATCTTTTTGATCCTCTGATCGCCTCCCTTGGGAAGCCAATCAGAGTCTCGGGGGCTACTATCTATACACGGGTGCATTTTGTGAATAAAGCACAATCGAAAAATATTACAGTACAAACATCGAAGCCTCTTAGAAGGCTTGTGAAGGCTTCATTCAATCCGCTTTTCGCGGATAGAACCCTTTCAACCACCATACCCATCAAGGAGCGATGTTCCTCTGAGACGGACGCCTGACCCAGCATGTTCGTCAATATATTCGGCGCTTCTGGATCTCCGGAAGCTGCTATAGGAGTATGGCCTTCCTTCGAAGGGATCTATTTATTCGTCCCTAGCATCGTATCCGGCTATAAACCGGACAGTCCGGGGCCTTCATTGTTGGCCCCCGGACCCTGGGCTACCGAAGTATCACCTTCGGGTAGTGTCTTCATCGTCCCTCGCACCACTTGTTGATCAGGAGAGACCTTCCGCGACGACACCTCAAAGTCGTTCGCCCTATTGGGCGAGGAGACCAGTGGAGGCGTCTTGCTTTCCATCATCTCGGGGAGAAGATCCCCCGAGGAAGAGGATTGTTGAAGAAGACCGTGTGCCGAGCTGCAAAAAAAGCATATATTCTAGATGTTACCTTTGTCGCTGGAAAGGAACGGGATACATTTAAAACACCCTTGTTCACTTATGATTTGCCCATAGGTTTGTCCTCTCTGTGGGATTGCGTGATGACGTCGTCCTCCAAGCCCGAGCCACCCAGCAGAGGCATCTTGCCTCGCTTAGGATCCTTTTCCTCCCAACCTTTGGAGGCGGCCCTTTTCTTTCCATGGGGAGAAGAGACGTTGACTTCTCCTTCACTTTTGTCTTCGAACGATGGAATCTTGATTCCCCCGGACACAATGTCTGATATACCTTCGGGATGGAGGCCACCTTTGGTCCTCCCACTCTCCGCCTTGTCCTCCTTCACAGGCACCTAGTGCGGTGCCGGGGCCAGCATCCTTCTTAGCATGGGATCCGCTGAGTCTTCGGGAAGGGGGGCCGAACACCTAATTCGCTCCGCTTTCTTTATCCAGCCCTGGAAGAAGATAGTTTGCTCAGTAACTTATTACGGCATACTTAACTACAAAGTGTTCGGAAGTCAAGCGCTTACCAAGGTATCCGGATGGTTGCAGTCGAGGCCGATGTCCTCGGTGGTTTCTGGCCACTGTTTTCATTTCCCGAAAAACAACTTCCAAATTCCTTTGTGCATAGTGCCGAAGAAGTGTTGGAGGGTATGTGGTCCTTCCGGATTAAACTCCCACATACGGAGAGGCCTACGCTGGCACGGCAGGGCTCGGCGGACTAGCATTACTTGAATCACGTTGACAAGATCGATGTCCTTCTCAAGGAGGGTTCGGAAGCGGCTCTGTAGAGTTTGCACGTCATCAACTGATCCCCAGTCCAGTCCCTTATTAATCCCTGGTGCAAGCTGTAACGGAGGGCCAGAACGGAACGCAGGTATAGCTGCCCACTTGGTACTGCGGGGTTCTGTGATGTAAAACCACTCCCGCTGCCATTGGTTGGAAGTTTCGGTGAAAGAGCCTTTTGGCCAGAGAGTGTTGGTAAGCTTGCTTACTACAGCACCGCTGCACTCTGCCTGTTCCCCATCGACTACCTTCGGCTTCACACTAAAAGTCTTGAGCCATAAGCCGAAGTGTGGGGGGATTCGGAGGAAGGCCTCGCACGTGATGATAAACGTCAAGACGTGGAGGAAAGAATCTGGGGCTAGATCGTGAAAATCTAGTCCGTAATAAAACATGAGCCCTCGGACGAAGGGGTGAAGAGCGAATCCTAGCCCTCGGAGGAAGTGAGAGATGAATACGACCCTCTCGCCGGATCTGGGAGTCGGAATAACCTGTCCTTGAGCAGGAAGCCTGTGGGGGATCTCTGCGGTCAGGTATCTGGCCGCCCGAAGCTTCGCAATGTCCTCCTCTGTAATAGAGGAAGCCACCCATCAGCCCTGTGGGCTGGGTCCGAACATGATTGGGAAGCTTGAAGCAATGAAGCCGAACCTTGGGTGCTAGAACTCGAGGTTGGAAAGGCTCAGGAGAGGTTTGGCGTAAAAAGAGACGGCCCTTGGCTCCTTTATAAAGGCAACGGGTATCAGACGCCTCCTCCTAAGCCTGAAAACCTGCCTATTCCTAAGGAATCATCCCAATGGGACGGTTGGGTTACCCACGCTCGTATTGATGAGAATCCCGCAATAAGGGGACGCGATCCCTGCTTCGACAAGACGTGCCAATAAAAACCACGCCTCGAAACGTGGAACGGCAGGACAAGAAACGGTTCGAAATAATGACCGGACAAGCGTGATGTCACGTTACAAAAAGTTGTCAGCAGATTGGACTCGTGAAATATTATACTCTCTGCGGTTGTGTGTGGTACTTGTGTTGCAGATCCGGACACGTTCGTTGCGTCCGAAGACTATCTTGGAGTATTCGGGAAAGGGAACCCGCCTTGCAATGCCGAAGACAATCTGCGCGCCGGACACCTCGTCATTGAAGCCTGGTTCAGGGGCTACTGAGGGAGTCCTGGACTAAGGGGTCCTTGGGTGTCCGGCCCGTTGGACATGGGTCGGACTAATGGGCTGTGAAGATACAAAGACCGAAGACTTTACCCGTGTCCAGATGGGACTCTCCTTGGCGTGGAAGGCAAGCTTGGCGATCAAATATGAAGATTCCCTTCTTTGTAACCGACTTTGTGTAACCCTAGTCCCCTCCGGTGTCTATATAAACCGGAGGGCTTAGTCCGTAGAGGATATATACAATTATAGTCAGACAGGCTAGACTTCTAGGGTTTTAGCCATTACGATCTCGTGGTAAATCAACACTTGTAATACTCATATTCATCAAGATCAATCAAGCAGGAAGTAGGGTATTACCTCCATAGAGAGGGCCCGAACCTGGGTAAACATTGTGTCCCCTGTCTCCTGTTACCATCGACCTTAGACGCACAGTTTGGGACCCCCTACCCGAGATCCGCCGGTTTTGACACCGAGAGGAAGCGTGCCCCCTCCGAGTGCATGGCACCCATTGACTACGTGCCGGAGTGTTCCAACAGCAAGAGATCCAAGGTTGCTGCACCTCAAGTGAAGAAAGTCCCGGCAGGGCTGGCTGGCGTTGATGGTACCCTCACCATCAGTGCCACTCTTGATGACAAATAGGAAAGCACGCTCGTTGCCTTCCTGCGGGCAAATATCGATGTGTTTGCCTGGCAACCATCTGATATCCCCGGTGTTCCCAGGGAGGTAATCGAGCACCACCTTGTCTGCCCACATGCCCGACCTGTCAAACAGAAAGTCCGGAAGCAGGCCTTGGAGTAGCAACAGTTCATTGCCGAGGAAATCAAGAAACTGGAGGTAGCTGGTTTGGTCAGAGGAGTATTGCATCCTACATGGTTAGCAAATCCAGTGGAAGTCCAGAAGGCAAATGGGAAATGGAGGCTTTCGATTGATTTCACAGATCTCAACAAGGCTTGCCTGAAGGACCCATTTCCCTTGCCGCGCATCGACTAGATTGTGGATTCCACTTCAGGTTGTGATTTGCTCTCCTTTCTGGATGCATACTCCGGATATTACCAGATCTTCATGTCCAAAGAAGATGAGGAGAAGACATCGTTCATCACTCCATGTGGTACGTACTGCTTTGTCCGCATGCCATTCGGATTAAAGAGTGTCGGGTCCACTTTTGCAAGGGCAGTCCAGATTGGTTTTGAGCCACAGTTGCACAGAAACATAGAAGCCTATATGGATGATATAGTGGTCAAAACCAAGGATAAGACCACTCTTATCCAGGATTTGGAGGAGACATTTGCTAACTTGCGCAAGATCAACTTGAAGCTTAATCCAGAGAAGTGTGTGTTTGGTGTCCCCTCCGGCAAGCTGCATGGTTTCTTTGTGTCCCATCGGGGGATCGAAGCTAACCTCGACAAGACCAAGGCCATCGAGCAAATCCAAGCACCAAGAACAGTTAAGGATGTGAGGCGCCTGACGGGATGCGTTGCCGCGCTAAGCAGATTAATTTCCAAGTCTGTCGAGCGTGCCCTGCCGTTCTTTAAAATTTTGAAGAAAGCAGGGCCTATGAAGTGGACCCCGAAAGCAGATGCAGCTCTGCAGGAGTTGAAGGCCTACCTATCATCTGTGCCTACCTTGGTTGCACCCAAACCCCAGGAGCCGTTGTTGCTTTACTTGGTGGCAACCTACCAAATGGTCAGTGCTGCTTGGTAGCACAATGAGAAGTGGATGAGGCAGAAAGTGGACAGATCACGGCAGAGTCAGAAAAGGATCAGACTAGCGATGAGCACAGCAACGAGAGCAACCCCAAGGACACGGCAAGGAAGAAACTGGTGTACCGCCTAGTGTACTTCGTCAGCTCCTTATTACAAGGGGCTAGATCGAGGTACTCTGGCATGCAAAAGTTGATTTTTGGCCTCATCATGGCCTCAAGGAAACTGCACCACTACTTCCTAGCCCATGAGATCACAGTTGTCACTCATTTTCCGCTGCAAAGGATACTCCGAAACCCTGAGGCTACCGGCAGAATAGTGGAGTGGGTTTTGGAGTTATCCAGCTTTGGTTTGTAGTTTGGGAGCACATCAACTATTCAGAGCAAGGCGCTGGCAGAGTTTATTGCAGAATGGACGCCAACCCCTGATGAGGAAGTGACAGAAACAGCTCTCCCCCGCAAGGAATCGCCGAATGGATTATGTATTTTGATGGTGCTTTTTCCCTGCAAGGAGCAGGGGCTGGCGTGCTTTTCATTGCCTCCTCCGGGGAGCACTTGAAGTACGTCGTCCAAATGCACTTTGCCTGGGGAGAAGCCACCAACAATACAGCTGAGTATGAGGGGCTCCTTGCTGGACTCAGGATTGCAGCAGAATTGGGAATCAAGAAGCTGATCATACAAGGAGATTCACAGCTTGTGGTGAGACAAGTCAACAAAGACTATCAAAGCCCATTGATGGAAGCATACGTCAAGGAAGTAAGGAGATTGGAGTAGCACTTTGACGGGTTGCAAACAGAGCACGTACCCCGTGCGGAAAACAACATAGATGATCACCTGTTAAAGTGTGCTACGCAGAAGCTTCCTGTGGAACCAGGAACTTTTGTTCTCCGTCTCTCTCAACCCTCCGTATCGCCAACCACAATGGCCTGAAAAAGGAGAAAGTTGGACTACGGTAAGCCTCTCCCGGTCGAGCCGTCCGCTCCCGGCAGAGACCCTGCCAGAAACAACTCCTAACAGCCTACCGGACCACCCCCGCCAGCCGGGCCTATGGACCCCGCGAATGAGGCTGGTGCTCCCGCAGCAGAGGAGGTGCCGCTAGTCCTCATAAGCCCAGGCTCCAACTTGGGCAAGGCACATCTTCCGCTTCCTCCAAACCGGAAAACTTCCCGGCGACCAAGATGAAGCTAAGAAAGTAGCCCGGAGGGCCAGTATGTATCAGTTTGTCGATGACACTCTGTACAGAAGGAGGCCCAATGGTGTGAAATTGAAGTGTGTCTGCCGGGAGGATGGAAAGGAACTGATGGCTGAGATTCACAGAGGAATGTGCGGCTCACACATTGGATCAAGGGCATTAGTTGGGAAAGCATTCCGGCAAGGATTCTATTGGCCCATAGCCCTCCAAGATGCGGTCGAGCTCGTCACAACATGTGAAGCCTGCCGGTTCCATTCCAAGAGAACACACCTGCCTGCCCAAGCCCTTCAGAAAATCCCTTTATCATGGCCATTTTTGGTCTGGGGGCTCGATATCCTCGGCCCCTTCCCCCGAGCAATCGGGGGCTTTGAATTCTTGTTCGTTGCCATTGACAAGTTCACAAAGTAGACGGAAGTTACTGCCGTGGGAAAGGTGACTGCTTAGTCGGCTATCAAGTTCTTCAAAGAGTTGGTGTGTCGTTTGGGAGTTCCGGCAAGGATCATCACCGACAACGGCATCCAATTCACGAGCCACGCCTTCATGCAATATGTTCGTACCCTCGGATGCAAGATCTCATTCGCCTCTGTGGCACACCCCCGGAGCAATGGACAAGCTGAGAGGGCGAACTTAGAAGTGCTACATGGACTCAAGACAAGAACTTTTGATATGCTGCAGAAGCACGGCAGGCGGTGGATCGAGGAGCTGCCGGTAGTTCTCTGGTC
Source organism: Triticum aestivum (assembly GCF_018294505.1). Taxonomy (NCBI): domain Eukaryota; kingdom Viridiplantae; phylum Streptophyta; class Magnoliopsida; order Poales; family Poaceae; genus Triticum; species Triticum aestivum. The sequence goes on along the minus strand of NC_057808.1, from coordinate 140,903,277 downwards.
ACTCAGAACGACACCTAACCGAGCTACCGGGCAGACTCCCTTCTCCCTAGTCTATGGGCTAGAAGCAGTTATCCCCACAGAACTAATTTATGGGTCCCCTCGAGTGCTTGCCTACGGTGAAGTAGCGCAAGATCAGCAACGGTGTGACAACGCTGTGCTACTCGAGGAGAACCGTCTCCGGGCTGCTACGCATGCTGCACGCTACCAGCAAGCCCTGCATCGCTATCACAGCCACATGGTTCATGCCCGGTGTTTTGAGGAAGGTGACCTTGTCCTTCGGCACGTTCAGTCCGCCAAGGGTACAAACAAGCTGTCACCAAAGTGGGAAGGCCCTTACCGGGTGGTACGAGTCACCAGACCCGGCGCAATCCGTCTGGAGACCGGAGATGGCACTTAGTTGCAAAACTCATGGAACTTTGAGCATCTCCATAAGTACTACCCGTAAGGCGCGAGGCTATCGAGCACTGCCCAGCAGCCACCCTTTTGTACAGGCCTTGCCTCAGCTGCATGTAACCCCTTGTACAAAGCCGGGGCGATGGCCCCGTGCAAGAGAAACAAAAAGAAGCGTTGTAGGGGGGCCAACTAAGATTGCATGCATGCATGAGCACACCAAGATCACTGCATAAGCATTTCATGAGCATTTGCATATGCATATAGATAGGATTGCATCCTGCTTTCATTCTCATCTACATGGAGTTGCAGGTTCCTGTCGTGAATTTGGCTTCGACAAAGGACGAGAAGATTGCACGGCACAACGATCCCCGACAAAGCCAAATAGATAAGTTTTACCTCCTGTCCATTAGTGTTCTATAAGGCTATGACTTTGCATGAGAAAACCTCGCCTCTCTTTTGAAACTTAGGTGCTCCCATCCATGACTCGAACGTTGCTTCAAGTCAGGATGGTCGCAGTAGCCTTTGGTCAAAAGGAGCTGGCAGGGGGCTGGCCCCTCTGTCTGTTCCCTAGCAGACGTTGCTCTCCGGCAGACAAAGAGGGTGCCGGCAGGATATCCTGCCGGGGAAAACTCGTTTATTTTTATTAAAGAGGCACTCCACCTCTGCATGGACATACATGTGCACGGGTTCCCGGCAAGGTTCATCTTTTTCATTCATATGCTAATACAAGTACAAGCATTACAGAACACAAAGATGGGCTCGAGAGGTTACATTATTTGAATTTAAATTTGGCAAGTGCCAGCAAGTTTAACATTGTAAAAAGATAAGTGCCCCGTAACCCCTCTTTTCCTTTCTCTGCTCCTCCTCTCCGGGATATTGAGGCGGGAGGGAGAGAAGAATAAAAGGAGTGCTTAGAAGGAGGGAGCAACGAAGAGATCAGTAAAGCATCCGCCTACTGTGACCCTCAGACGACACACTCCCAGGAGCTACACAAGGTGACGGGCAAGGCCCGTCGCCCCTCCCAAGGGAAGTGGGGGTAGAAACGGTAGCGGCATCGTCCACAACGAGTAGGCGACGCCACCATCATCACGACAGGCTAGGAGGGGGCGTCTTCTCCGGCGTCAACCCCCAGCTCTGCCACAAGGAGGACTCGAGGCATGCCGCGCCCCACCTTGGGGGGCAGGAAGACGCGCCCCTCATTGACAACGGCCCCAAGACCCCCGAGAGAGGAAATGCTGGGATTACCAATGATCTACAGCCCCGCCTCCCGGCCGAGCCTCGAAGAGACCAAGAAATTCACCACGCCAAGGATCAGGCTCACTCCCCGAGCGCCAACACCAGCGTAGGACAAGAATAGCCCCAAGCCGAAGCCCGGGACTGGCCCCGGGCTCTTCTCTTCGGTGTCACCAGCAGAAGCAGAGAACAAGAGAAGAAGAGAAATGCAAAGATGGATGACTCTGCCCTCCTCCGCCCCTCCTTTTATAGGCGGGACGAGGGGGGCTGCTTTATCAACGGGCGGCCACCGTCTTCGTCCGCCAATTCAAGGCGGGCGGACCCACCTCAAGATGCTCTCCCATGCCACCGCCTCCATTACCTATCCCGTGTGATGCATGCAGCATACGTGGCTAAGGATAAGGGCGCGCTGTGGGAAGAGTAAATTGGCGGTTTCCACCCCGTGCGTTAAAGTCATTCACGAGCCATCACTGCAGTGGCCCTACTACTATTGGGTTTACACCGCGCGCGGGGAAATCGGAAACCGTCCTGAAATCAAGACTAAAGAAGCAGCAATGGAAACCTCAAGGGGCCAACCCCTTTAGCACCCCTGCCTGTGCACTTATTAGGCCCTACCGCGACGACGCTCAGCAGCGCATTCGGGGCAGGCCCAGGGGCTTCTTTCGGTGCAATAAACCCTAGGTCTGTTGCCCAGACTGTGCACAGGCACAAGGTCAAGATTGAAGGACCAGCTTAAGTCAGAGATTGAAGAACCAAGAGATTTGAAGAGCCAATGTGCGGCTCAGAAGGACCAATATCAAGCCAGAGGAACAAGATATCGGCAAGAGAAGGTCCCCCCTTGCCGGGCAAAGAGAGGCTTGATGATTGTGCTGAAAGATTTAATTTTTTCGCCATCCTTGTGAACTTTGCAATGAACATGGTCATTTAGATCTCCAATGCAAATTCTTTCATGATCAAATCGTGTCCAGAAATTGTGATAACTTGATTACCCTTGAGCATCATAAAGAGCTTAGTCTTCTTTTGGGGTATGAAGAAATGAAACGTTTAACTGAGGGTATTCCAAAATTTAATCTCGAGAGATTTCTTGATTTTGATCTAGAGGAAATTTATATGTTTTGTGCGGTAAATTGCATTGAGAATCCTTATATTGCCAACTATCTAAAGTCAAGAAAACAAATAGAATATGAAGAGAGTACTAATGAAAGGGAAAATATTTCCCAATACCCTCCTAGTGTTTATTGTGATGAATCAGGTAACGAGGAGGAGCTTCCTATCCAACCAATCTCATCAATAAGAAGCTTGAAAAGATTAATTAAACCCACACATGATGTGGTGAAGAAGCAGAAAAGAAGAAAGAATAGAGGTAAAAAGGTATCTCTCCCAAATAATGTTGTTCCTATTATTGTTGTGCCTCATGAAAATGAATCAAAAATAATTGTGGAAGATGATGCACTTGATGATGATTTTGTTATGCCTATTGCTTGTTGTGATGATTATGATTGGGAAGATAATGATACTTCTTATAATCTTGGAAATCTTTTTGGCACCAACTTGGGAAATTATGATGATAGCAATTGTTATACCGTTGGTGCTATTCATACTATTAATGATGAGAGTGATTATGCTTATGATATGCCAAGCCACAAGCTTGGGGATGCTATGATTGATGAGAATGACATGTTTGCGAATTTATTTGCTGCAATTAATGTTTGTCCCAAGCTTGGGGATGTTATGTTGAATGAAGATGATCTTTTTAGTCCCCCTACTTTAAATGATCAAACTTTCTATGATGGTTGCATGCCTCCTATCTATGATGAGAACAAAGTTGATACTTATGATGATTATTGTGATGATACTTATGTTATAAAAAAAGTAGTGATAATTATTGTCATAATTTTGAATATCCTTTTACTGAACATTACTCTTTTAATGTGGGAACAATTTATAGTATTCGAGTTTCCTATGATACTCCCACTATTATGAATGAGAATAAAATTGCTTATGTGGAGAGTAATAAATTTTCTATGCTTGTGGATCATGAAAAGAATGCTTTATGTAATGGTTATATTGATGAATCTATTCATGATGCTACTAGAAATTATTATGAGAGAGGAGCTTATGACTCATGATGCTCTCTTTATGTTTCAATTATTATCTTTTATGCGAGCATCATTGAAATCAGCATGCCTAGTTTGAAAGTCATTAAACAAAAGCGCTTGTTGGGAGACAACCCAACACTTTTATTTACTGTAGTAATCATGGTTTATTGCTTTTGTTTCAATAAAGTGCCAAGTAAAGCCTTTGGGATCATGTTGGGTGATAGTTGATTTGATCTTGCTGAAAAACAGAAACTTTTGCGCTCACGAAAATAAGTCTTATTTTTAACAGAAGAGTGCTTTTGAGTTGATTATTTTTGCAGAAGTTTAATATTCCAATTTCTCACGTGGTCCTAATTTTTTCATAATTTTTGGAGTAGCAGAAGTATGGTAGTTATCCAGATCATTACAGGCTGTTCTGTTTTTGACAGATTCTGTTTTCAATGCATAGTTTGCTTGCTTTCTAGTTTCTATGGCTTATATTGTTCAATATAAATTGTGGAAATGATATACTACAGCAGGAATTGTGTGGAAACATTTATGAATCCTGTCTTTGGCAGTACCAAAAGTGAAATGGTTTTCTCTTTATCATACTAACCTATCTCACAAAGTTCCGTTAAGTTTTGTGTGATTGAAGTTTTCGAGTTTTGGGTGAGATGTCGATATGAGGAGAATAAAGAGTGACAAGACCCAAAGCTTGGGGATTCCCAAGGCAGCCTAAGGTAATATTCAAGGAAGATCCAAGCAACTAAGCTTGGGGATGCCCCGGAAGGCATCCCCTCTTTCGTCTCCAACACTATAGGTAACCTCACTTGGAGCTATGTTTTCATTCGTCACATGATATGTGTTTTGCTTGGAGCGTCAATTTATTTTGTTAGGATTTGTTTTCTGTTATTTATAATAATCTTTTTCATATTTCTTTTCAACAAAAATGTCAAGGATAGCCTTTACCATGCTTATTTTACAAGTCTAGATGTTGCTGTTTGAAAATAGAAAGTTTACCGCTGTTGCAAAAATTCCCTAGAAAAGTCAGAATGTGATAAAATGCTGAAACTTTTTTCATAATAAGCTCTGATAAAGTTTCTACAGTGTGGTAGAATTTCATAATGTTTGGAGTTGAATAATTATTGATTCTCTTGCATTCTTTACAGACTGTACTGTTTTGGCAGATTGTTCTTATGTTTGCATATGTTTGCTTGTTTAATGATTCTATTTGAGGATAGGAGTATTAAATATGTAGAAGAATTTAGTATGCAATGTTGAATAATAATTTTAGTGATTTGTCACAGTAGATAATGATAAGGTTTTTGCATTGGTTTATACTAACTTATCTCACGAGTTCTTGTTGAGTTTTGTGTGGATGAAGCTTTTGAGATTTAGGAAAACCGCGATATAAAAGGAATTAAGGAGACACAAAAGCTCCAGCTTGGGGATGCCCAAGGCACCCCAAGATAATATTTCAAGAAGTCTCAAGCATCTAAGCTTGGGGATGCCCCGGTAGGCATCCCACCTTTCTTCTTCAACAATTATCGGTTAGTATCGATTGAGCCTAAGTTTTTTGCCTCTTCACATGAAGTGTGCTATCCTTGGAATGTCATTTTATTTTCATTTTGCTTGCTGTTTTAATAAAATACTTAGATCTTAAAGTTTTTAAATAAAATAGAGTCCTCAAATAGTTGCCAGGGAGGCTAGGTAAGCGGCATTCACATCCCGTCAATGAAGCTCTGTTCTATGGAATTGCTCTAGTGCTTCACTTATATCTTTTAGAGCACGGTGTGCTTTAGTATTTTTGAAGAAATTGTCTATTTCTTCACTTAAGTTAATTTGAGAGAATGAAATATTATGCTCATGATCTTCACTTATATCTTTTTGAAGTAGTTTGTCATTTACTCTTGTGCTTCACTTATATCCTATGAGTAAATTGTTGAATGAATTGAATATCATGAAGTTGAAATTATATCATGCCTAGTGGTAGCTTCACATTGGGTTTAGAAAGTGAAATCTTTTGAGGCTTGACAATCACAATATTGGTCATACAAGCAATTCACGAATAATTAGTATAAGGAAGAGAACTTTCACATGCAAACACACTATCATGGAAATCATTTGTGATTGTAAGCCCCCATCAAAATATTATATGCCAAAATTGTTGACATTGGACAAGGAAGACAACTTAATGATTTATGTTTGCTCATATTCACATAGAAGTCATATTGTCATAGATCCTTCAACATGTGGTGCTTGCCCCCCATGTTTGCTAGCCAAAAAATCCGCACCAAGTAGAGATACTACTTGTGCATCCAAAAACCCTTAAACCCAAATCTTATTTTCAAGAGTCCACCATACCTACCTAAGGATTGAGCAAGATCCTTCAAGTAAGTTGTTATCGGTGCAATAAGGCAATAAAAATTGCTTCTAAAAGTGAGACCATTTAGTGTAAGATAAAACTGAGTGTTGTACGAACTTGGATGGCAAAGAATAAAAGCGATAGACTTCATAATAAAGGTTGCCATCTTAAGGGGCAATACAACGTGACGTTATTTTGCACTAAGGGATTGAGCATACAAACAAATAAGCGCATGGCAACCTCTGCTTCCCTCTGCGAAGGGCCTATCTTTTACTTTTCAGTATTTATTTTTATGCAAAGAGTCAAAGTTATTCTCTCTATTCCTTTTTGTTTTTCTCTTTTGGCAAGCATCATATGGTGAGGAAAGATCTAGGCACATATGTCCAGTTGAATATGGGTAGCATGAGTTATTATTGTTGACATCACCCTTGAGGTGAATACGTTGGAAGGCAAAACAATAAGCCCCTATCTTTCGATGTGTCCGGTTGAAACGTTTTGCTCATGTGTATGCGGTGAGTGTTAGCAATAATAGAAGACTATATAATGGTTGAGTATGTGGAGCTCTTACTTAAACTCTGTTGAATAAGTTGAATTGCAATTGCTTGGTGACTAAGAACATAGGCTGTTGAGTTTCAAGAGAGTTCATTGTTTGAACCTTAACATGTGAATTGGTTGCTACTATAACATGAGAAGTTTTATAAGAAAGAATTGTTGTTATGATGCTAGGAAAAGTGATTGAAATTATCATTGATCAAACTTATGCACTTTGCTAGCATTCACACTTCATAAATTATTTCTTTTATCATTTACCTACTCGAGTACGAGTAGGAATTAAGCTTGGGGATGATGATACGTCTCCAACGTATCTATAATTTATGAAGTATTCATGTTGTTATTTTATCATTCTTGGATGTTTTACAATCATATTATAGCAACTTTATATCATTTTTGGGACTAACCTATTGACCCAGTGCCCAGTGTCAGTTGCTTTCTACATCGCAGGAAATCAATACCAAACGGAGTCCAAATGCAATGAAACTTCACGGAGATTTTTTATGGACCAGAAGACATCCATTGGGCCAGAGCAGCACCTAGGGGTGCCTTGAGGGGGGCACAACCCACCAGGGCGCGCCTGGAGGCACCCCCTCTTTACCCTATAAATTCACAAATATTCCAAAACCCATCGGGGTTAACCTAGATCAGAAGTTCCGCCGCCGCATGGCTCTATAGCAACCGAAAACCAATCTAAACCCCGTTCTGGCACCCTGCCGGAGGGGGGAATCATATCCGGTGGCCATCTTCATCATCCTAGCGGCCACCACAATGAGGAGGGAGTAGTCTACCCTCGGGGTTGGAGGTTTGTACCAGTATCTATGTGTTTAATCTCTCTCTCTCTCGTATTCTTGAGATGTCACGATCTTGATGTATCGCGGGCTTTGTTAATATAGTCGGATCATATGGTGTTTTCCCCTCTTCTTCTGGTTGAGTACCGATGCTCACATCAGATCCCATGTGAACCACCAAATCCTTTGTTGAGTTTTATCCGATCGTGTCCTTCATATTCAAAAAAACTTGTGAGCCCTTCTGTCGGTGTACAAAAATAGGGGTTCCTTTTTGCACCCCTTTACTTGTGCGCGGGCAGTCGCAGCCCCACGCCCCTGGCCACGCTTGGCAGGGCAGAGGAAGCAAAGGCACAAGACGACTAGATCAACGCCAAGACGGAAGCACAAAGAGCAGAAGGGCGAGGTGGACTCCCCCGGCAAGGGCCTTGCCGGGGAGGCCTCCACAGCCCCGGCAAGAGCCTTGCCGGGGCAACTTGCCCAGCACTAGCAGGGCTGCCACCCTCGAGCCTGAGAGTCCCGATGCCCTCAACCACATTGGAATCAAAGCTCGGGAGGCGCCTCCGTGGTGGCATGCAGATCTTTGTGAAGACCAGAAGCATACAAAATCAGATGAGAATCAGAAGACGACGATCCTCGGCAAGATCCTTGCCGAGGATACCCATGAGACCCCCGCTAAGCCCCTTGCCGGGGACGACCACAACGCCACGGCAAGACCCTTGTGGGGCCCCGGCAAGACTCTTGCCGAAGACATCCGCGGGGCCACAGCCAGGCCCACATCTGCCAAAGCTCCGCTGCCGTTCCCATGCAGCTGCCAGCCCATCAACTAGGCGAACACCTGCGTGGCGGCGTGCGGCCTCTAGGCCAACTCAGCAAGCACCTGCGTAGTGGCATGCAGATCTTCATGAAGACCCTACCACCGCGCCAACACAGGAGCCTGCCAGCATATGTGGCGTTGCATGCCTCATTGGCCTGGACACGTGCCAGAGCAAGGCGGAGCAGTGACAGACGGGACGGACCTCGTTACCGCCCCCGATAAAGCAAGTGGACACCTAAGTAGCGCATTTAATGCACTTTGTCCTGTAATGACACGCGATAAGCTTGTGCATTGTATAACTTTCCACCTCCTGTGTGCCACTGTGGCAGCCCCTTCGCCTATAAAAGGAGGCCCGCGGCATACTGGGAGAGGATTCGGATCATTTGGACGACGCATGCACCGTAGCTAGTTCAAAAGCTCAAGAACACTCAAATATACACCAAAGCAGGACTAGGGTATTACGCATCCTGGCGGCCCGAACCTAGGTAACGATCTTTGTGCTGGCTTCTAGACCCGCTCTTTGCACAACCCCACGCCCGCCAACCGTAGAAGGGATTCCAGCAATCCCATAGGTGTCGTTTTTTCCCCGACATCTTTGGTGCGCCAGGTACGAGGGGTTGCTTTCCGGTCTTAGGATCGTGGCAGACCTTGGAATCAAGAAGCACATCATCAGGGGTGATTCGCAGCTCGTCGTCAAGCAAGTCAACAAGGATTATCAGAGCCCGTTGATGGAGGCCAATGTGAATGAGGTGAGGAAGTTGGTAGAACATTTCGACGGCCTACAGGCAGAACATGTTCCCCGAGCGGAGAATAGCATTGCTGACGACCTGTCAAAACGCCCCGCCCTCAAGTTGCATGTGGAACCAGGTACCTTTATACTTCAGTTAGTACAACCATCCGTAGAGCCATCAGCAGGGCAGAACAAGCGAAGGAAGACAAGCCGCGGAGGGTACCTTCCCACCGAGCCGCCGGCAAGGAGGTTGCCGGGTACCCCAAGCATGCCGAGGGGAAACTGTTGGGGAACGTAGCAATTTCAAAAAAAGTCCTACGCACACGCAAGATCATGGTGATGCATAGCAACGAGAGGGGAGAGTGTTGTCCACGTACCCTCGTAGACCGAAAGAGAAGCGTTAGCACAACGCGGTTGATGTAGTCGTACGTCTTCACGATCCGACTGATCAAGTACGAAACGCACGGCACCTCCGAGTTCAGCACACGTTCAGCCCGATGACGTCCCTCGAACTCCGATCCAGCCGAGTGTTGAGGGAGAGTTTCGTCAGCACGATGGCGTGGTGACGATGATGATGTTCTACCGACGCAGGGCTTCGCCTAAGCACCGCTACAGTATTATCGAGGTGGACTATGGTGGAGGGGGGCACCGCACACGGCTAAAGATCAACAGATCAATTGTTGTGTCTCTAGGGTGCCCCCTGCCCCCGTATATAAAGGAGCAAGGGGGAGAGGCGGCCGGCCAGGAGGGGCGCGCCAGGAGGAGTCCTACTCCCACCGGGAGTAGGACTCCCTCCCTTTTCCTTGTTGGATTAGGAGTGGAGAGGGAAGGAGAGAGAGGGGGAAAGGAAAGGGGGGGCGCCGCCCCCCTCCTTGTCCAATTCGGACTTGGGGGGGAGGGGCGCGCGGCTGCCCCTTGGCCGCCTCTCCTCTTCCACCAATTGGGCCCATGAGGCCCAATAAACTCTGGGGGGGGTTCCGGTAACCCCCCGGTACTCCGGTATATATCCGATAACCCCCGGAACCATTCCGGTGTCCGAATATAGTCGTCCAATATATCAATCTTCATGTCTCGACCATTTCGAGACTCCTCGTTCATGTCCGTGATCACATCCGGGACTCCGAACAACCTTCGGTACATCAAAACATATAAACTCATAATATAACTGTCATCGAAACTTTAAGCGTGCGGACCCTACGGGTTCGAGAACTATGTAGACATGACCGAGACACGTCTCCGGTCAATAACCAATAGCGGAACCTGGATGCTCATATTGGCTCCCACATATTCTACGAAGATCTTTATCGGTCAGACCGCATAACAACATACGTTGTTCCCTTTGTCATCGGTATGTTACTTGCCCGAGATTCGATCGTCGGTATCTCAATACCTAGTTCAATCTCGTTACCGGCAAGTCTCTTTACTCGTTCCGTAATACATCATCCCGCAACTAACTCATTAGTTGCAATGCTTGCAAGGCTTAAGTGATGTGCATTACCGAGTGGGCCCAGAGATACCTCTCCGACAATCGGAGTGACAAATCCTAATCTCGAAATACGCCAACCCAACAAGTACCTTCGGAGACACCTGTAGAGCACCTTTATAATCACCCAGTTACGTTGTGACGTTTGGTAGCACACAAAGTGTTCCTCCGGTAAACGGGAGTTGCATAATCTCATAGTCATAGGAACATGTATAAGTCATGAAGAAAGCAATAGCAGAATACTAAACGATCGTGTGCTAAGCTAACGGAATGGGTCAAGTCAATCACATCATTCTCCTAATGATGTGATCCCGTTAATCAAATGACAACTCATGTCAATGGCTAGGAAACATAACCATCTTTGATCAACGAGCTAGTCAAGTAGAGGCATACTAGTGACACTCTGTTTGTCTATGTATTCACACAAGTATTATGTTTCCGGTTAATACAATTCTAGCATGAATAATAAACATTTATCATGATATAAGGAAATAAATAATAACTTTATTATTGCCTCTAGGGCATATTTCCTTCAGTCTCCCACTTGCACTAGAGTCAATAATCTAGATTACACAGTAATGATTCTAACACCCATGGAGCCTTGGTGCTGATCATGTTTTGCTCGTGGAAGAGGCTTAGTCAACGGGTCTGCAACATTCAGATCCGTATGTATCTTGCAAATTTCTATGTCTCCCACCTGGACTAAATCCCGGATGGAATTGAAGCGTCTCTTGATGTGCTTGGTTCTCTTGTGAAATCTGGATTCCTTCGCCAAGGCAATTGCACCAGTATTGTCACAAAAGATTTTCATTGGACCCGATGCACTAGGTATGACACCTAGATCGGATATGAACTCCTTCATCCAGACTCCTTCATTTGCTGCTTCCGAAGCAGCTATGTACTCCGCTTCACACGTAGATCCCGCCACGACGCTTTGTTTAGAACTGCACCAACTGACAGCTCCACCGTTCAATGTAAACACGTATCCGGTTTGCGATTTAGAATCGTCCGGATCAGTGTCAAAGCTTGCATCAACGTAACCATTTACGATGAGCTCTTTGTCACCTCCATAAACGAGAAACATATCCTTAGTCCTTTTCAGGTATTTCAGGATGTTCTTGACCGCTGTCCAGTGATCCACTCCTGGATTACTTTGGTACCTCCCTGCTAAACTTATAGCAAGGCACACATCAGGTCTGGTACACAGCATTGCATACATGATAGAGCCTATGGCTGAAGCATAGGGAACATCTTTCATCTTCTCTCTATCTTCTGCAGTGGTCGGGCATTGAGTCTTACTCAACTTCACACCTTGTAACACAGGCAAGAACCCTTTCTTTGCTTGATCCATTTTGAACTTCTTCAAAACTTTGTCAAGGTATGTGCTTTGTGAAAGTCCAATTAAGCGTCTTGATCTATCTCTATAGATCTTGATGCCCAATATATAAGCAGCTTCACCGAGGTCTTTCATCGAAAAACTCTTATTCAAGTATCCCTTTATGCTATCCAGAAATTCTATATCATTTCCAATCAGCAATATGTCATCCACATATAATATCAGAAATGCTACAGAGCTCCCACTCACTTTCTTGTAAATACAGGCTTCTCCAAAAGTCTGTATAAAACCAAATGCTTTGATCACACTATCAAAGCGTTTATTCCAACTCCGAGAGGCTTGCACCAGTCCATAAATGGATCGCTGGAGCTTGCACACTTTGTTAGCTCCCTTTGGATCGACAAAACCTTCCGGTTGCATCATATACAACTCTTCTTCCAGAAATCCATTCAGGAATGCAGTTTTTACATCCATTTGCCAAATTTCATAATCATAAAATGCGGCAATTGCTAACATGATTCGGACAGACTTAAGCATCGCTACGGGTGAGAAGGTCTCATCGTAGTCAATCCCTTGAACTTGTCGAAAACCTTTCGCAACAAGTCGAGCTTTATAGACAGTAACATTACCGTCAGCGTCAGTCTTCTTCTTGAAGATCCATTTATTCTCAATGGCTTGCCGATCATCGGGCAAGTCAACCAAAGTCCACACTTTGTTCTCATACATGGATCCCATCTCAGATTTCATGGCCTCAAGCCATTTTGCGGAATCTGGGCTCACCATCGCTTCTTCATAGTTCGTAGGTTCGTCATGGTCTAGCAACATAACTTCCAGAACAGGATTACCGTACCACTCTGGTGCGGATCTTACTCTGGTTGACCTACGAGGTTCAGTAACAACTTGATCTGAAGTTTCATGATCATCATCATTAACTTCCTCACTAATTGGTGTAGGTGTCGCAGAAACCGGTTTCTGTGATGAACTACTTTCCAATAAGGGAGCAGGTACAGTTACCTCATCAAGTTCTACTTTCCTCCCACTCACTTCTTTCGAGAGAAACTCCTTCTCTAGAAAGATTCCAAATTTAGCAACAAAAGTCTTGCCTTCGGATCTGTGATAGAAGGTGTACCCAACAGTCTCTTTGGGTATCCTATGAAGACACATTTTTCCGATTTGGGTTCGAGCTTATCAGGTTGAAGCTTTTTCACATAAGCATCGCAGCCCCAAACTTTAAGAAACGACAACTTTGGTTTCTTGCCAAACCACAGTTCATAAGGCGTCGTCTCAACGGATTTCGATGGTGTCCTATTTAACGTGAATGCAGCCGTCTCTAAAGCATAACCCCAAAACGATAGCGGTAAATCAGTAAGAGACATCATAGATCGCACCATATCAAGTAAAGTACGATTACGACGTTCGGACACACCATTACGCTGTGGTGTTCCGGGTGGCGTGAGTTGCGAAACTATTCCGCATTGTTTCAAATGAAGACCAAACTCGTAACTCAAATATTCTCCTCCACGATCAGATCGTAGAAACTTTATTTTCTTGTTACGATGATTTTCAACTTCACTCTGAAATTCTTTGAACTTTTCAAATGTTTCAGACTTATGTTTCATTAAGTAGATATACCCATATCTGCTCAAATCATCTGTGAAGGTGAGAAAATAACGATATCCGCCTCGAGCCTCAATATTCATCGGACCACATACATCTGTATGTATGATTTCCAACAAATCTGTTGCTCGCTCCATAGTTCCGGAGAACGGCGTTTTAGTCATCTTGCCCATGAGGCACGGTTCGCAAGTACCAAGTGATTCATAATCAAGTGGTTCCAAAAGTCCATCAGTATGGAGTTTCTTCATGCGCTTTACACCGATATGACCTAAACGGCAGTGCCACAAATAAGTTGCACTATCATTATCAACTCTGCATCTTTTGGCTTCAATATTATGAATATGTGTATCACTACTATCGAGATTCAACAAAAATAGACCACTCTTCAAGGGTGCATGACCATAAAAGATATTACTCATATAAATAGAACAACCATTATTCTCTGATTTAAATGAATAACCGTCTCGCATCAAACAAGATCCAGATATAATGTTCATGCTCAACGCTGGCACCAAATAACAATTATTCAGGTCTAAAACTAATCCCGAAGGTAGATGTAGAGGTAGCGTGCCGACCGCGATCACATCGACTTTGGAACCATTTCCCACGCGCATCGTCACCTCGTCCTTAGCCAATCTTCGCTTAATCCGTAGTCCCTGTTTCGAGTTGCAAATATTAGTAACAGAACCAGTATCAAATACCCAGGTGCTACTGCGAGCATTAGTAAGGTACACATCAATAACATGTATATCACATATACCTTTGTTCACCTTGCCATCCTTCTTATCCGCCAAATACTTGGGGTTCCGCTTCCAGTGACCAGTCTGCTTGCAGTAGAAGCACTCAGTCTCAGGCTTAGGTCCAGACTTGGGTTTCTTCTCCTGAGCAGCAACTTGCTTGCTGTTCTTCTTGAAGTTCCCCTTCTTCTTCCCTTTGCCCTTTTTCTTGAAACTGGTGGTCTTATTGACCATCAACACTTGATGCTCCTTTTTGATTTCTACCTCCGCAACCTTTAGCATTGCGAAGAGCTCGGGAATCGTCTTATCCATCCCTTGCATGTTATAGTTCATCACGAAGCTTTTGTAGCTTGGTGGCAGTGATTGAAGAATTCTGTCAATGACGCTATCATCCGGAAGATTAACTCCTAGTTGAATCAAGTGATTGTTATACCCATACATTTTGAGTATATGCTCACTGACAGAACTATTCTCCTCCATCTTGCAGCTGTAGAACTTATTGGAGACTTCATATCTCTCAATCCGGGCATTTGCTTGAAATATTAACTTCAACTCCTGGAACATCTCATATGCTCCATGACGTTCAAAACGTCGTTGAAGACCCAGTTCTAAGCCGTAAAGCATGGCACACTGAACTATCGAGTAGTCATCAGCTTTGCTCTGCTAGACGTTCATAACATCTGGTGTTGCTCCTGCAGCAGGTCTGGCACCCAGCGGTGCTTCCAGGACGTAATTCTTCTGTGTAGCAATGAGGATAATCCTCATGTTACGGACCCAGTCCGTGTAATTGCTACCATCATCTTTCAACATTGCTTTCTCAAGGAACGCATTAAAATTCAACGGAACAACATCACGGGCCATCTATCTACAATCAACATAGACAAGCAAAATACTATCAGGTACTAAGTTCATGATAAATTTAAGTTCAATTAATCATATTACTTAAGAACTCCCACTTAGATAGACGTCCCTCTAATCCTCTAAGTGATCACGTGATCCAAATCAACTAAACCATGTCCGATCATCACGTGAGATGGAGTAGTTTCAATGGTGAACATCACTATGTTGATCATATCTACTATATGATTCATGCTCGACCTTTCGGTCTCCGTGTTCCGAGGCCATATCTGTTATATGCTAGGCTCGTCAAGTTTAACCTGAGTATTCCGCGTGTGCAACTGTTTTGCACCCGTTGTATTTGAACGTAGAGCCTATCACACCCGATCATCACGTGGTGTCTCAGCAGGAAGAACTTTCGCAACGGTGCATACTCAGGGAGAACACTTATACTTTGATAATTTAGTGAGAGATCATCTTAAAATGCTACCGTCAATCAAAGCAAGATAAGATGCATAAAAGATAAACATCACATGCAATCAATATAAGTGATATGATATGGCCATCATCATCTTGTGCTTGTGATCTCCATCTCCGAAGCACCGTCATGATCACCATCGTCACCGGCGCGACACCTTGATCTCCATCGTAGCATCGTTGTCGTCTCGCCAATCTTATGCTTCTACGACTATCGCTACCGCTTAGTGATAAAGTAAAGCATTACAGGGCGATTGCATTGCATACAATAAAGCGACAACCATATGGCTCCTGCCAGTTGCCGATAACTCGGTTACAAAACATGATCATCTCATACAATAAAATTTAGCATCATGTCTTGACCATATCACATCACAACATGCCCTGCAAAAACAAGTTAGACGTCCTCTACTTTGTTGTTGCAAATTTTACGTGGCTGCTACGGGCTTAGCAAGAACCGTTCTTACCTACGCATCAAAACCACAACGATAGTTTGTCAAGTTGGTGCTGTTTTAACCTTCTCAAGGACCGGGCGTAGCCACACTCGGTTCAACTAAAGTTGGAGAAACTGACACCCGCCAGCCACCTGTGTGCAAAGCACGTCGGTAGAACCAGTCTCGCGTAAGCGTACGCGTAATGTCGGTCCGGGCCGCTTCATCCAACAATACCGCCGAACCAAAGTATGACATGCTGGTAAGCAGTATGACTTATATCGCCCACAACTCACTTGTGTTCTACTCGTGCATATGACATCTATGCATAAAACCTGGCTCTGATACCACTGTTGGGGAACGTAGTAATTTCAAAAAAAATCCTACGCACACGCAAGATCATGGTGATGCATAGCAACGAGAGGGGAGAGTGTGTCCACGTACCCTCGTAGACCGAAAGCGGAAGCATTAGCACAACGCGGTTGATGTAGTCGTACGTCTTCACGATCCGACCGATCAAGTACCGAACGCACGGCACCTCCGAGTTCAGCACACGTTCAGCCCGATGACGTCCCTCGAACTCCGATCCAGCCGAGTGTTGAGGGAGAGTTTCGTCAACACGATGGCGTGGTGACGATGATGATGTTCTACCGACGCAGGGCTTCGCCTAAGCACCGCTACAGTATTATCGAGGTGGACTATGGTGGAGGGGGGCACCGCACACGGCTAAAAGATCAACAGATCAATTTTTGTGTCTCTAGGGTGCCCCCTGCCCCCGTATATAAAGGAGCAAGGGTGGAGAGGCGGCCGGCTAGGAGGGGCGCGCCAGGAGGAGTCCTACTCCCACCGGGAGTAGAACTCCCTCCCTTTTATTTGTTGGATTAGGAGTGAAGAGGGAAGGAGAGAGGGGGGAAAGGAAAGGGGGGGCGCCGCCCCCCCCCCCCTCCTTATCCAATTCGGACTTGGGGGGAGGGGCACGCGGCTGCCCCTTGCCGCCTCTCCTCTTCCACCAATTGGGCCCATGAAGCCCAATAACCTCCGGGGGGTTCCGGTAACCCCCCGGTACTCCGGTATATATCCGATAACCCCCGGAACCATTCCGGTGTCCGAATATAGTCGTCCAATATATCAATCTTCATGTCTCGACCATTTCGAGACTCCTTGTTGTGTCCGTGATCACATCCGGGACTCCAAACAACCTTCGGTACATCAAAACATATAAACTCATAATATAACTGGCATCGAAACTTTAAGCGTGCTGACCCTACGGGTTCGAGAACTATGTAGACATGACCGAGACACGTCTCCGGTCAATAACCAATAGCGGAACCTGGATGCTCATATTGGCTCCCACATATTCTACGAAGATCTTTATCAGTCAGACCGCATAACAACATACGTTGTTCCCTTTGTCATCGGTATGTTACTTGCCCGAGATTCGATCGTCGGTATCTCAATACCTAGTTCAATCTCCTTCCCGGCAAGTCTCTTTACTCGTTCTGTAATACATCATCCTGCAACTAACTCATTACTTGCAATGCTTGCAAGGCTTAAGTGATGTGCATTACCGAGTGGGCCCAGAGATACCTCTCTAACAATCGGAGTGAAAAATCCTAATCTCAAAATACGCCAACCCAACAAGTACCTTCGGCCGCGGCGAATAAGCATCACTTGAGGGGCGGGGAACCTTGTGTTCACCCACATGTCGCCATGGCAACACCCCTTCATGTGGAGCCTCAGTCGCGGTGGTTGGTCGATCTCCAGCACCCTCGCGAACGCCTGGGGAAGACGGAGACGGTTGCGCAGTGGCCCATGCAGCTGGAGGATAAACTCGAGCGCCGTGTCCCCGACGTGACCGCTCGGCGAAGCAGGAGGAGTTGGCGGGGGAGATGGCGACGGAGACGGACACGACGCAGGCGTCCCCCTTCCACGCCCACCTCTGCCTCAGCCGCCTCGCCGACCGCGGCCCCGTCCAGCACCCCCGCCTCGAGCATGGCCTTCGCCTTGGGCATCTAGCTCTTCCATGACCACCGCAGCTCTCTGGCGGGAGGAGGACCTGTTCGCCTCCGCGGAAGAACGGCCGCGGCCACGCCCTCTCGCCATGACCGTGAGTGAAGAATGGAGACGGAGGGGAGACGCAAGGAGACGCTCTTCCTCCTACCCCTGCGTTCCCTTTTTATAGTTGGGCGGGGAAGGCCGAAAGACTAGCTCACCTCTGAAGAGCCCGCTCAAGTCCGGCCCATTAAGTGGCAACGAGCAAGGCCATCGACCGCCCTCCCCGCCCAATCAAAGGCACGTAGGTATCGGCCCCCGCACGCCTTCCCATATCCCATGCGTCTGTCACCTACCCCACGCCGTGCATGCGGCATACGTGGCAAGCGGCAGGCGTAGTGGGAAACGTGGAACGATAGTTCCAAGGCAGAGAGAGTAAATGAGCAGCGGCCCTGCAGTTTTAAAGGGACACGCAAGCCGCCTCTTTACTGTTCACCACGGGATGACGCGAGCATGTTGCGGTCATTCCGCGCATGACCCCCACGTCACGCATTCAACACGGGTCGTGGGGAAGCGCAAGCGAGCGAGGGAATTACTGTAGTAAAAACTCCACCGCACGCGCGCCCGCGCACCGTTCTGGGCCTGGGCCAATAACGCTGCGCACTTATATGTGGCCCAGGCCCGGGGGCTCCTGTTGGTGTAGAAAAATAGGGGTCCCTTTTTGCACCCCTTTACTTGTGCGCGGGCAGTCACAGCCCCACGCCCCTGGCCACGCTTGGCGGGGCAAAGGAAGCAAAGGCACAAGACGACTAGATCAACGCCAAGACGGAAACACAAAGAGTAGAAGGGCGAGGTGGACTCCCCCGGCAAGGCCCTTGCCGGGGCGGCCTCCACAGCCCCGGCAAGAGCCTTGCCGGGGCAACTTGCCCAGCACCAGCAGGGATGCCACCCTCGAGCCTGAGAGTCCCGATGCCCTCAACCACATTGGAACCAAAGCTCAGGAGGCGCCTCCGTGGTGGCATGCAGATCTTTGTGAAGACCAGAAGCATACAAAATCAGATGAGAATCGGAAGACGACGATCCTCGGCAAGATCCTTGCCGAGGATACCCATGAGACCCCCGGCAAGCCCCTTGCCGGGGACGACCACAACTCCACGACAAGACCCTTGCCGGGGCCCCGGCAAGACTATTGCCGAAGACATCCGCGAGGCCACAGCCAGGCCCACATCTGCCAAAGCTCCGCTGCCGTTCCCATGCAGCTGCCAGCCCATCAACTAGGCGAACACCTGCGTGGCGGCATGCGGCCTCTAGGCCAACTCAGCAAGCACCTGCGTGGTGGCATGAAGATCTTCATGAAGACCCTACCACCGTGCCAACTCAGCAGCCTGCCAGCATACGTGGCGCTGCATGCCTCATTGGCCTGGACACGTGCCGGAGCAAGGCGGAGCGGCGACGGACGGGACGGACCTCGTTACCGCCCCCGATAAAGCAAGTGGACACCTAAGTAGCGCATTTAATGCACTTTGTCATGTAATGACAGGCGATAAGCTTATGCACTGTATAACTTTCCACCTCCTGTGTGCCACTATGGCAGCCCATTTGCCTATAAAAGGAGGCCCGCGGCGTACTGGGAGAGGATTCGGATCTTTTGGACGACGCACGCACCGTAGCTAGTTCAAAAGCTCAAGAACACTCAAATATACACCAAAGCAGGACTAGGGTATTACGCATCCTCATGGCCCGAACCTGGGTAAACGATCTTTGTGCTGGCTTCTAGACCCGCTCTTTGCACAACCCCGCGCCCACCAACCATAGAAGGGATTCCAGTGATCCCATAGGTGTCATTTTTTCCCCAACACCTTCTCGGATACATAATGCCTTTGGTAAATTGTATCCTTTGCTTCCTCAACCATGCTCTACTTCCGAGCTTGAGATTTTCACTCCTGAAGTTTGTGGTGTATGCTCCTAAGATGCCCCGATGGGTTGAACCTATGTCTTCCCTAAATCCTTGTGAACTCGGAAGTTATGCGGATTATACTCTACTGGCATTTTGTCAGATAAAATTTTCAATGCTACAACTTCTTCGAATGCGAGAAGTGAATGAAAAGTTGTGCATTATAGAAGTGGGAGTCAACCTTGGACCTTTGTGTTCATGCCCATGGACCCGATGTGGAACTTATCATGGAAGCTTCTTGTAATAATAATAATCCCCTTGTGATAAGTTCATCTTGTATCTATGTTTGGACCTTTGCAACCGTGGTTCCGACCATAATTGTTCTCCTTTGATTCCATTTCCCGGACAAGTTAAAGTACTTGTCTTCTTTAGATCATTTCACCTGTCCAACCTCTACTTTGATCTACCTTCGAGTATTACCCCCTGGTATCTCGAGAATATCACGGAACTACGTAACTTCTTATGAGTTCTTCATCAATTATTATTTCTCATCGATTCCAAATTTCCACGGGTTCTGAGTTGTTAGACACTCGAGAACAATGATAACTGATTCGAGTCTACACTTTCCTTTTCATTGTTTTGTTTAACCTTTCTAATAACCTAACATATCTGAGCAGTGATAATTCCCTGCTCATGTAAACAGCTCGGTGTACAAACTCTGTCAGTAAGACCTTGTTACTAATGTTGATGACATTCCCGTAGCCACCGATGGACGAGAACTTTGGCTATTGGTCCGCCTCGTTTAACGAGCAGGAAAATGATTCTATTCGTCCCTCGCCCTTGGTACCAACGTTGTTGCCAACATAACTAACAGGCTATCCTCTGACATGCCATGCTATCATGACCGTGCAAAATGTTAGCACCCTTCCTGCTTTTAACCCACATGGTTGTAACACCCCGGATGTAACTTTCCATATTTGTAACTCCAACTCTTGCCATTTTCGGCTATGTGTTATGATATTCCCTCCGTGGTTGGGTTTTTGTTTTTCGTTTTGCATTTTGTTCATTTCATGCATCTCATATCATGTCATCATGTGCATCTCATTTGCATACGTGTTCGTCTGATGCATCCGAGCATTTTCCCCGTTGTCCGTTTTGCAATCCGGCACTCCCACATGCACCGGCGCACCCCTCTTGTCTCTTTTCGTGAGCGGGTGTTAAACATTCTCGGAATGGACCGAGGTTTGCCAAGTGGCCTTGGTATACCACCGGTAGACCACCTGTCAAGTTTCGTTCCATTTGGAGGTCGTTTGATGCTCCAACGGTTAACCGGGTAACCGCAAAGGCCTTTTGAGTGTTGCAGCAAAACACCCCTCCAAACAGCCCATTAACCCACTTAAGTCACCTCCATGCTCTCGGTCGTTCAATCACGATCGTGTGGGCGAAAACCGCACTCCATTTGGAGTCTCCTAGCTCCCTCTAACTATAAATATGTCCTCCTCGTCCAAATCCGGGTCCAAACCCTAGTCTTCCCCTTCCTCCGCACGCCGGACACGTCCGCCCGGCGCCGGACGAATCGCCGCCGTCGCCCCGAGCCTATCAGCGCGCGCCACATGGCACGCCGCTGCTCCCGCGCCGCTGGCCCGCGAGGCCCCCGCGGCCCGCCTCCCCGTCGCCCGACGCGCCCGCGTCGCCCGTCCCCGCCGCCTCGTCGCCTCCGCCCGTCCTCGCCCGCGCCCGCCGCCGACCGCCGCCGCGGCTCCGCCTGCATTCGCCGCCGTCCGCCGCCGCCGCGCCTTGGCGCCGGCACCCGTGCCCGCGCCTCGCCGCCTCGCCCGACGCCGCGGCGTCCTCCTCCCTCTCCGGCCCCCGTCCTCGTCCCCTCCGTCCTCCTCCATCCCCAACTCCGGCCGAGATCCGGTGGGCCTCGACGTCCGTGCCCCGAACCCTAGATCTGTTTCGGGAGGTGATATTTCTGCTTAAGTCCCGTTTTTATCGCATTATGTTGCTATGTTCATCACATCATATCTCATTGCATACTGCTCTGTTTCATGCGCATGATATAACGAAATGCTCATCACGAGATGCTCTTTATTTTGTTTCATTGTGCCATGCTCGTTTGAGTCCATCTTGATGCCCAAATCTCTGGTGCAAGAGTGCTATATGATGTTTACTGCTGTTACTTATCAGAACTTGATGTTTTGTTATTTTTGTTGCATTTGATGTGTGCATCTTATGGGCATGAGCTCTACAGGTGTTTTGATGTATGCCATGCCATCTTTATAGAGGTGTATGCCATGTATTTTTGTGATCTATGTGGTGACGAGCACAAGCATGCAAACTAGGCTTCGTGATGTTTCTGTTTTCAGGGACTTGGATTTTGCTGTCTTTTACCTGCTGTTATTTTGATGCCATGTATCCATGTGTCTACAGTGAGATCCATGCTTCTTTTGGGTATATTCAGTAAGTATGTTTTGTAGATATAGTTGTGCTCTATCCATCCATGCCCCTGTTTGTAATTATGGAGTGCCCTAGCATGTCTCAATCTTGCTCTACTTTTGCTATAAAATGTTCCTGGCAGAATGTTAACATGATATTCAATTTTGCCAAGGTTGTTGTAGTTGATCCATACATGCTATGAACTTACTCTTGCCATGGGTAGCTTCATGAACATGCCATCTTGCTGTAGGTATGCTTGTTTTGTCATGCATTGCTTTGTGATGAGTGAATCGAGCTCACAAAGATGCCTTCATAATGCTGTTAATGCCATGCTCTGTTTTCTGCCAAGTCTGGAACCTGTTAACGAAACTTGCTTTGTTTACATGGGTGCCATCATATCTTCTGTGCCTTTTTGGCTCATGATCAGTAAGGGAGCTTTGTTCTATGCATTTAGTAGATTCATTCCATGCCTTGTTTTGCTATGATAAGTTCCTGTAGCAGCTGTTTTGCTTGCTCTGATCATTGCTACCTGATGCTGTTTCAACCATGTTCAGTATTTTCACCAAGTCTGTGAAGCTGATATCTTTTGCACTTTTGCCATGCTTGTTTGAGCCTGTTACGGTGTGATCTAGCCGTAGCTGAGTGTCCATCTTTTGTCAAGCATCTCCTGTAGATCACTGCCATATGCTTTGTTGCTATGTTGGGGTGCTGTAGCATAGTTACTTGATGTATTCGAAGTGCTATCATGCTGTTAATCGCAGAATCGTGTCATTCTTGTTTTGCTTGCCATTTGCAAACCGTGCATCCTTTCCGGTGATCTTTATATCGATTTCGACCGAAATCATCTCACCTTTCCAGTGGCATACTTGGTTTGCCAAGTTGCTGCCTTGTTCATCCTTTTTCTTCCGGAGCACGCATACGCATCGCATATCATATCTCGCATATCATGCATGTAGTGCATCATGTTGCTTGTGCATTTCCCGTGATTCATTGTAGTTCCTTTGCTTGTGTTCTTGCTATGGGTAGAGCCGGGAGACGAGTTCGTGAACGAGGAACCTGTTGAGTACGCTTACGAGGATCAAGCTTTCGACAACTCTGAGAACCTTGCAGGCAAGATGACCATACCCTCGAAATCACTTCTATCTTTGCTTTGCTAGTTGTTCGTTTTATTGCTATGCTGCGCTACCTACCACTTGCTATATCATGCCTCCCATATTGCCATGTCAAGCCTCTAACCATCCTTTTCCTAGCAAACCGTTGTTTGGCTAAGTTACCGCTTTTGCTCAACCCTTCTTATAGCGTTGTTAGTTGCAGGTGAAGTTGAAGTTGGGTCCATGTTGGAACATGGATATTTTGGCATATCACAATATCTCTTATTTAATTAATGCATCTATATATTTGGTAAAGGGTGGAAGGCTCGGCCTTATGCTTGGTGTTTTGTTCCACTCTTGCCGCCCTAGTTTCCTTCATACCGGTGTTATGTTCCTTGATTTTGCGTTCCTTACGCGGTTGGGTGATTTATGGGACCCCCTTGACAGTTCGCCTTGAATAAAACTCCTCCAGCAAGGCCCAACCTTGGTTTTACCATTTGCCACCTAAGCCTTTTTCCCCCGGGTTTTCGCGAGCCCGAGGGTCATCTTTATTTAAACCCCCGGGCCAGTGTTCCTCTGAGTGCTGGTCCAAACTAGAGCCACTTGCAGCGCCACCTCGGGGAAACTCGAGGGCTGGTTTTAGTTGTACGTAGTGTTCATCCGGTGTGCCCTGAGAACGAGATATGTGCAGCTCCTATCGGGATTTGTCGGCACATCGGTCGGCTTTGCTGGTCTTGTTTTACCATTGTCGAAATGTCTTGTAAACCGGGATTCCGAGACTAATCGGGTCTTCCCGGGAGAAGGTTTATCCTTCGTTGACCGTGAGAGCTTATAATGGGCTAAGTTGGGACACCCCTGCAGGGTATTATCTTTCGAAAGCCGTGCCCGCGGTTATGAGGCAGATGGGAATTTGTTAATGTCCGGTTGTAGAGAACTTGACACTTGACTTAATTAAAATACATCAATCGTGTGTGTAGCCGTGATGGTCTCTTTTCGGCGGAGTCTGGGAAGTGAACACGGTTCGAGTTATGCCTGAACGTAAGTAGTTTCAGGATCACCTCTTGATCATTTCTAGCTTCGCGACCGTTGCGTTGCTTCTCTTCTCGCTCTCATTTGCGTATGTTAGCCACCATATGCTTAGTGCTTGCTGCAGATCCACCTCATTACCCCCATCCTTTCCTATAAGCTTAAATAGTCTTGATCTCGCGGGTGTGAGATTGCTGAGTCCTCGTGACTCACAGATTCTACCAAAACAGTTGCAGGTGCCGACGATACCAGTGCAGGTGACGCAACCGAGCTCAAGTGGGAGTTCGACGAGGAACGTGGTCGTTACTATGTTTCGTTTCCTGATGATCAGTAGTGGAGCCCAGTTGGGACGATCGGGGATCTAGCATTTGGGGTTATCTTATTTTCATTTGGATTTGACCGTAGTCGGTCTATGTGTGGATTTTGGATGATGTATGAATTAATTTATGTATTGTGTGAAGTGGCGATTGTAAGCCAACTCTCGTTATCCCATTCTTGTTCATTACATGGGATTGTGTGAAGATGACCCTTCTTGCGACAATACCTACAATGCGGTTATGCCTCTAAGTCGTGCCTCGACACGTGGGAGATATAGCCGCATCGTGGGCGTTACAAGTTGGTAATCAGAGCCATCCCCGACTTAGGAGCCCCCTGCTTGATCGAATCGCTGCCGTTGTTGAGTCTAGAACAAAAATGTTTTGAGTCTTAGGATTATATATATCGGAGAGTAGGATTCTTTTTACTCCTCAGTCCCTTCGTCGCTCTGGTGAGGCCTCCTGACGTAGAAGTTTTGACTCTCCTCTCCTCAAATTTCACTAAAAAAATTTAGGATCACGCGGGTATCTTGGAATCGTTCCGATGGTTTTGTGACGAGAACATTGTTCTTGGTGCCTCCTGACATTTAGGGGTTGTGGCAGTGTCCCGGGGAGTTGAGCTCCGAGGTGTTGTCGTCACAATTTTATCGTTGTAGTTCTGGAATACCTGAGTTTTGCCGACATCGAAAATCTCTTTTATGTAGTTGTTGGTGAGATCACCTCGACGCCACCCAGTACTGGGGTGGGAGTTCGGGAGTATTGCCATAACTCGTATAACGGATGCTTTTCGAAGGTTGAGGTACACGATTTCCGAAGGTTTTTTGGTTATGTGTTGACGGATGGATACAGCTGGATCTAGGGATTGCTAGTTTGGGTGATATTCTTTCCATTGTAGATAAATCATATCCATTGATAAAATAATAGCCATTGCGCCAAAGCGACTTTGAATACCTCATCTGTTGATAAGTCAATCCGGAGTTTAAATACCCGGCGGCTCTTGGCCGATGGTGATTTAATACGCCTCCATTGTAAGCCGGAATTTGTACACCCCGGCGGCTTATAGCCTTTGAGAAAATCAAGAATTGATAACCCTTTTGAGACACCAATTTCAATCTTTGATGATGGGCTTGACTTTAATCATTTATGTGAGTCATAGCTCTGTAAATCCTGCAGAATTTAAACAACATATGCCCTGGCGACTTAACGTCAAAAACCAGGGCGGGTAACCACCCAAATGTAGTCTTATCCTGCACATAATTAGGTCACAAAAACCCTTGGCGGTTTACCGCAGGGCGGGTCATAATATCTCACATATAACCATTGATGTGTAACAAGGAGTCACAGATAAGCCTGTTATGAATCATAACTATAATAATAATATTATACATGTGATATTGAATTTTCACTGCCGGTTTATGTGACCTGTGCAGTAAGGGTGATAACCCAATCTTTAGAAATCAAGACTTCCAAATGTTTATGATTGTCATATGATGGCGACTTATCATCCAAAGTCAAACCGTGTTAAATAACAACCACTCATATACACTTTGTATATGATCAAAAGAGCTTCAAATAAAATCCAAAAACTGTTTGCAAAAAGAGACTTCAAAAATTTTGAGGCTTCTGATTCGAATACGATCAGAAAACCGTCCCAAAGGGGTTAAGCTAAGATTCGAATACGATCATATAGCCCCCAGTGGCTTTGGCGTTGCTGATCAAGAGGGTACCGACAGCTGTGTTCTCTTTGGTTCGAATACGACCTATGTTTGAACAGGAAGCCCCCAAATGACCTTGAGAGTTGTTTAACGACGCTGATTAAAATATGATCCACGTCGGTTCCCAAAAGGGGTTGAGCTATGATTCGAATACGATCAAGAAGCCCCCTAGTGAACTCGGCAGTGTGCCGATCAAGAGGGTACCGACAGCTATGTTCTCTTTGTTCGAATACGACCTATGTTTGAACAGGAAGCCCCCTAGTGATCATGAGAATATTTAACGACTCTGATTCGAATACGATCAGGGTCACACCAAAAAGGGTTAAGCTAAATTCGAATACGATCAGCTCCCAATGGTCATTAAAGTAGGGTACCTATGTTTGAGTTGTGCTTTGTAACAGACTCTTTGGTCCCTTTAATTTTCCCTGAGAACTCGAACTTTGCGAGAGATAAATTCTTTTTGAACCGGAAATTCTTAAACCAGATATTGACAGTTTCAAAGTTTTGTGATAGACAAATTTACCTTGAACCGGATTTTGAACCGGATTTGAGAGCTTCAAAGCTTTGTGGCAGATAAATTTCTCTGAACCGGATTTTAAACCGGATATTAAGAGCTTCAATGCCTTGTGGGAGATGTCAAGTCTCTTGAGCCGGATTTAGACCGGACTCCTTCTTTTTAAGCCAGAAATTTTCTGATGGCCTTTAAACTTTTTACCAATATGGCGGTAGCCTCCAGGACCGGGTTATTTTTCACTCCAATGACCCGGAGTTCTTGAATGCATTGAAACCGACCAATGTTGCCGAGTCATATCATTGTAGCCCCCGAGTCTCCAGAAGACTCGAGGAGTTGGCTTGAGATTCTCCATATTGACCATAGCATAAGGTGTATATCATTGGTGTTGATAACGCGATGTCAATCCACAGAAGGTTGAGGTGACTGCGGCGTGTTATAAATGATCCCATATGAGCCGTGTCAGCAACTCGGCCAATGGTTCCTTCCAACTGGACGTTTTGAAGTTAACCAAACTGTAGTGGTGGCGACTTGTGCGCATGCCCATTGAGCCGTCCAATGCCGACTGCGGCTGATAACACATGACAATTTTCCTCCAAGCTGTTGGAAGAAAACTGGGCTTCCCAAGCAGTGACTTGCTCATATTCAATAATCCGCTCATGCAGACAGGTGCAGTCCTAGTGTGTCGATGTAGACCTGGACGCAATAGACAGATGGAAAAGACGATCGCCGCGTCAGAGGCAGCTCAAACAGATGAACCGGCTGCGACGCTGTAAACCGGCGCGAGCGAGTCAACCATGTTTGTTTTGACGTAGTGAACAAATGTCCTGCATCAACAATAGAGCAGACCAAGGCAAAGATAAGCTGCTCTTTGACAAAAATACTATGTGTTAAGAACAAACTTGGATGAATATCACCTGATTCGCCCGGGCAACAAATGAGCCGGCCATGGCACTGTAAGCCGGTGCGGACGGGTGAGTCAGCCGTATGTTGATGTCAACCGGAACGTGATACGCGTGTCCGTGAATGGCATAAAAATTGTCCTGTGTAAAAATATTACAGGACAGAGTAATTGTTCTTTGACAAAAAACAATAAGTGTTAATAAGATAAATTTAGATGGATATCACCTGATGTTTGTGAACGGCAGATGATCTGCATGCACTGTAGGAATTAACTGAGATATATGGGTCACCAGTATTTCCTCCCCTTTTTTAGTGAGCTGATAATGGCTCTTGACCTCTTTGTGAGAAGCAGCACTAGTAGACAAAGACGAAGTAGTAGTTGTCCCTTTTTTTTAGCTCCACGTATCCTGTACCCAGCGTACATGCATGTCAGTACTTTTTCCTTGCTCTTCACGTGGAGCATCTTTGCTGGTCTTGAAACCACCTTTCCAACCTGCAACAACTTCTTACAGCGATGGGATGAAGCAGACGGACAAAGCGCGAGGCAGTAGCCGGTTTCGAGAGAAAACTGGGTTGGCTGCGGGCGGCTCACAGCCGAAAATAGGGCAATGGAAGCACCCGGCGGCTCAGCAGCACAGGGCAGGCTTCCTTTGCCCATGTGGACCCGAGGCGGCGCTGCAGCCAGGGCGGCTCCGAAGCGACGGGGCCGGAGCGTAACCGGGGTGACTTGAAGCGCCGGAATCCAGTGACAGCGTGGTCAACTCAGAGCAGCGCGATGCGGGTGCTCGTGGAGACTCAGGTGCGGCGGCTCAGGCCTGGCCAGGAGATGTGTGATGGTTCGAGCGGCCCAAAGCGGCAGCTTGGCGTGCCGGGGGGTCTGCGACAGAAGCAGCTAGTGAAGGAAATATGCCCTAGAGGCAATAATAAAGTTATTATTTATTTCCTTATATCATGATAAATGTTTATTATTCATGCTAGAATTGTATTAACCGGAAGCATAATACATGTGTAAATACATAGACAAACAGAGTGTCACTAGTATGCCTCTACTTGACTAGCTCGTTAATCAAAGATGGTTATGTTTCCTAGCCATAGACATAAGTTGTCATTTGATTAACGAGATCACCTCATTAGGAGAATGACGTGATTGACTTGACCCATTCCGGTAGCTTAGCACTCGATCGTTTAGTATGTTGCTATTGCTTTCTTCATGACTTATACATGTTCCTATGACTATGAGATTATGCAACTCCCGTTTACCGGAGGAACACTTTGTGTGCTACCAAACGTCACAACGTAAATGGGTGATTATAAAGGTGCTCTACAGGTGTCTCCAAAGGTACTTGTTGGGTTGGCGTATTTCGAGATTAGGATTTGTCACTCCAATTGTTGGAGAGGTATCTGAGGTATCTCTGGGCCCACTCGGTAATGCACATCACTATAAGCTTTGCAAGCATTGTGACTAATGAGTTAGTTGCGGGATGATGTGTTACGGAACGAGTAAAGAGACTTGCCGGTAACGAGATTGAACTAGGTATCGAGATACCGACAATCGAATCTCGGGCAAGTAACATACCGGTGACAAAGGGAACAACGTATGTTGTTATGCGGTCTGACCGATAAAGATCTTCGTAGAATATGTGGGAGCCAATATGGGCATCCAGGTCCCGCTATTGGTTATTGACCGGAGACGTGTCTCGGTCATGTCTACATAGTTCTCGAACCCGTAGGGTCCGCACGCTTAACGTTACGATGACAGTTTTATTGAGTTTTGATGTACCGAAGGAGTTCGGAGTCCCGGATGAGATCGGGGATATGACGAGGAGTCTCGAAATGGTCGAGACGTAAACATCGATATATTGGACGACTATATTCGGACTTCGGAAAGGTTCCGAGTGATTCGGGTATTTTTCGGAGTACCGGAGAGTTACGGGAATTCGTATTGGGCCTTAATGGGCCATACGGGAAAGGAGAGAAAGGCCTCAAAAGGTGGCCGCACCCCTCCCCATGGTCTGGTCCGAATTGGACTAGGGAAGGGGGGCGCACCCTTCCTTCTTTCTCCTTCCCCCTTCCCTTCTCCTACTCCCACAAGGAAAGGAGGAGTCCTACTCCCGGTGGGAGTAGGACTCCCCCCTATGGCGCGCCTCTCCCCTTGGCCGGCTGCCTCCCCCTTGCTCCTTTATATACGGGGGCAGGGGGGCACCCCAGAGACACAACAATTGATCCTTGAGATCTCTTAGCCGTGTGCGGTGCCCCCTCCACCATATTACACCTCTATAATACCGTTGCGGAGCTTAGGCGAAGCCCTGTGTCGGTGGAACATCATCATCGTCACCACGCCGTCGTGCTGACGAAACTCTCCCTCAACACTCGGCTGGATCGGAGTTCGAGGGACGTCATCGAGCTGAACGTGTGTAGAACTTCGGAGGTGCCGTGCGTTCGGTACTTGATCGGTCGGATCGTGAAGACGTACGACTACATCAACCGCGTTGTGATAACGCTTCCGCTGTCGGTGTACGAGGGTACGTGGACAACACTCTCCCCTCTCGTTGCTATGCATCACCATGATCTTGCGTGTGCGTAGGAAAATTTTGAAATTACTACGTTCCCCAACAGTGGTATCAAAGCCTGGTTTTATGCGTTGATGCTATGCACGAGTAGAACACAAGTGAGTTGTGGGCGATATAAGTCATGCTGCTTACCAGCATGTCATACTTT
The DNA here is from genome assembly GCF_018294505.1 of Triticum aestivum. NCBI lineage: Eukaryota > Viridiplantae > Streptophyta > Magnoliopsida > Poales > Poaceae > Triticum > Triticum aestivum. The sequence goes on along the minus strand of NC_057808.1, from coordinate 140,872,800 downwards.
GGTTCAGCGGTATTGTGAGATGAAGCGGCCCGGACCGACATTACGCGTACGCTTACGCGAGCACTCGTTGCTTAAAGGTGACCGGCGGGTGTCTGTCTCTCTCACTTTAGTTGAACCGAGTGTGGCTACGCCCGGTCCTTGCGAAGGTTAAAACAGCACCAACTTGAAAAACTATCGTTGTGGTTTTGATGCGTAGGTAAGAACGGTTTTTGCTAAGCCCGTAGCAGCCACGTAAAATATGCAACAACAAAGTAGAGGACGTCTAACTTGTTTTTGCAGGGCATGTTGTGATGTGATATGGTCAAGACATGATGTGATATAATGTGTTGTATGAGATGGTCATGTTTTGTAACCGAGTTATCGGCAACTGGCAGGAGCCATATGGTTGTCGCTTTATTGTATGAGATGCAATCGCCATGTAATAGTTTTACTTTATCACTAAGCGGTAGCGATAGTCGTAAAAGCAATAAGTTGGCGAGACGACAACGATGCTACGATGGAGATCAAGGTGTCGCGCCGGTGACGATGGTGATCATGACGGTGCTTCGGAGATGGAGATCACAAGCACAGTGCTTCGGAGATGGAGATCACAAGCACAAGATGATGATGGCCATATCATATCACTTATATTGATTGCATGTGATGTTAATCCTTTATGCATCTTATCTTGCTTTGTTTGACGGTAGCATTATAAGATGATCCTTCACTAAATTATCAAAATATAAGTGTTCTCCCTGAGTATGCACCGTTGCGAAAGTTCTTCGTGCTGAGACACCACGTGATGATCGGGTGTGATAGGCTCTACGTTCAAATACAACGGGTGCAAAACAGTTGCACACGCGGAATACTCAGGTTAAACTTGACGAGCCTAGCATATAACAGATATGGCCTCGGAACACGGAGACCGAAAGGTCGAGCGTGAATCATATAGTAGATATGATCAACATAGTGATGTTCACCATTGAAACTACTCCATCTCACGTGATGATCGGACATGGTTTAGTTGATATGGATCACGTGATCACTTAGAGGATTAGAGGGATGTCTATCTAAGTGGGAGTTCTTAAGTAATATGATTAATTGAACTTAAATTTATCATGAACTTAGTCCTGATAGTATTTTGCAAATTATGTTATAGATCAATAGCTCGTGTTGTTGCTTCCCTGTGTTTATTTTTGATATGTTCCTAGAGAAAAATTATATTGAAAGATGTTATTAGCAAAGATGCGGATTGGATCCGTGATTTGAGGATTATCCTCATTGCTGCACAGAAAAATTATGTCCTTGATGCACCGCTAGGTGACAGACCTATTGCAAGCAGATGCAGACGTTATGAACGTTTGGCTAGCTCAATATGATGACTACTTGATAGTTTAGTGCACCATGCTTAACGGCTTAGAATCGGGACTTCAGAGACGTTTTGAACGTCATGGACCATATGAGATGTTCCAGGAGTTGAAGTTAATATTTCAAGCAAATACCCAAGTTGAGGGATATGAAGTCTCCAACAAGTTCTATAGCTAAAAGATGGAGGAGAATAGCTCAAGCAGTGAGCATGTGCTCAGATTGTCTGGGTACTACAATCGCTTGAATCGAGTGGGAGTTAATCTTCCAAATAAAATAGTGATTGACAAAATTCTCTAGTCACCATCGCCAAGTTAGTAGAACTTCGTGATGAACAATAGTATGCAAGGGATGACAAAAGTAATTCCCGAGCTCTTCGTGATGCTGAAATCGACGAAGGTAGAAATCAAGAAAAACATTAAGTGTTGATGGTTGACGAGACCACTAGTTTCAAGAAAAGGGCAAAGGGATAGAAGGGGAACTTCAAGAAGAACGGCAAGCAAGTTGCTGCTCAAGTGGAGAAGCCTAAGTCTGGTCCTAAGCCTGAGACTAAGTGCTTCTACTGCAAAGGAACTGGTCACTGGAAGCGGAACTACCCCAACTATTTGGTGGATAAGAAGGATGGCAAAGTGAACAAAGGTATATTGGATATACATGTTATTGATGTGTACTTTACTAGTGTTTATAGCAACCCCTCGGTATTTGATACTGGTTCAGTTGCTAAGAGTAGTAACTCGAAATGGGAGTTGCAGAATAAACAGAGACTAGTAAAAGGCGAGGTGACGATGTGTGTTGGAAGTGGTTCCAAGATTGATATGATCATCATCGCTCACTCCCTATACTTTCGGGATTAGTGTTGAAACTAAATAAGTGTTATTTGGTGTTTGCGTTGAGCATGAATATGATTTGATCATGTTTATTGCAATACGGTTATTCATTTAAGTTAGAGAACAATTGTTGTTCTGTTTACATGAATAAAAACCTTCTATGGTCATACACACCAACGAAAATGGTTTGTTGGATCTCGATCGTAGTGATACACATATTTATAATATTGAAGCCAAAAGATGCAAAGTTAATAATGATAGTGCAACTTATTTGTGGCACTGCCGTTTAGGTCATATTGGTGTACAGCGCATGAAGAAACTCCATACTGATGGGATTTTGGAATCACTTGATTATGAATCACTTGATGCTTGCGAACCGTGCCTCATGGGCAAGATGACTAAAACACCGTTCTTCGGTACTATGGAGAGAGCAACAGATTTGTTGGAAATCATACATACAGATGTATGTGGTCCGATGAATATTGAGGCTCGTGGCGGATATCGTTATTTTCTCACCTTCACAGATGATTTGAGCAGATATGGGTATATCTACTTAATGAAACAGAAGTCTGAAACATTTGAAAAGTTCATATAATTTCAGAGTGAAGCGGAAAATCATCGTAACAAGAAAATAAAGTTTCTACGATATGATCGTGGAGAAGAGTATTTGAGTTACGAGTTTGGCCTTCAGTTAAAACAATGTGAAATAGTTTCACTACTCACGCCACCTGGAACACCACAGTGTAATGGTGTGTCCGGACGTCATAACCGTACTTTATTGGATATAGTGCAATCTATGATGTCTCTTACCAATTTACCACTATCGTTTTGGTGTTATGCATTAGAGACAGCTGCATTCACGTTAAATAGGGCACCATCAAAATCCGTTGAGACGACGCCTTATGAACTGAGGTTTAGCAAGAAACCAAAGTTGTCGTTTCTTAAAATTTGGGGTTGCAATGCTTATGTGAAAAAGTTTCATCCTGATAAGATCAAACCCAAATCGGAGAAATGTGTCTTCATAGGATACCCAAAGGAGACAGTTGGGTACACCTTCTATCACAGATCCGAAGGCAAGACATTTGTTGCTTAGTATGGATCCTTTCTAGAGAAGGAGTTTCTCTCAAAAGAAGTGAGTGGGAGGAAAGTAGAACTTGATGAGGTAACTGTACCTGCTCCCTTATTGGAAAGTAGTTCATCACAGAAATCTGTTCCTGTGACTCCTACACCAATTAGTGAGGAAGTTAATGATGATGATCATGTAACTTCAGATCAAGTTACTACCAAACCTCGTAGGTAAACCAGAGTAAGATCCGCACCAGAGTGGTACGGTAATCCTGTTCTGGAGGTTATGTTACTAGACCATAACGAACCTATGAACTATGAAGAAGCGATGGTGAGCCCAGATTCCGCAAAATGGCTTGAGGCCATGAAATCTAAGATGAGATCCATGTATGAGAACAAAGTGTGGACTTTGGTTGACTTGCCCGATGATCGGCAAGCAATTGAGAATAAATGGAACTTCAAGAGGAAGACGGACGCTGATAGTAGTGTTACTATCTACAAAGCTAGAATTGTCGCAAAAAGGTTTTCGACAAGTTCAAAGTGTTGACTACGATGAGAGTTTCTCACTCGTATCTATGCTTAAGTCTGTCCGAATCATGTTAGCAATTGCCGCATTTTATGAAATATGGCAAATGGATAAACAAAACTACATTCCTTAATGGATTTATTAAAGAAGAGTTGTATATGATGCAACCACAAGGTTTTGTCAATCCTAAAGGTGCTAACAAAATATGCAAGCTCCAGCGATCCATCTATGGACTGGTGCAAGCATCTCAGAGTTGGAATATACACTTTGATAAGTTGATCAAAGGATATAGTTTTATACAGACTTGCGGTGAAGCCTGTATTTACAAGAAAGTGAGTGGGAGCACTACAGCATTTCTGATAAGTATATGTGAATGACATATTGTTGATCAGAAATAATGTAGAATTATTCTGCAAAGCATAAAGGAGTGTTTGAAAGGAGTTTTTCAAAGAAAGACCTCGGTGAAGCTCCTTACATATTGAGCATCAAGATCTATAGAGATAGATCAAGACGCTTGATAAGTTTTTTCAATGAGTACATACCTTAACAAGATTTTGAAGTAGTTCAAAATAGAACAGTCAAAGAAAAGATTTTCTTGCCTGTGTTACATGGTGTGAAATTGAGTAAGACTCAAAGCCCGACCACGGCAGAAGATAGAAAGAGAATGAAAGTCATTCCCTATGCCTTGGCCATAGGTTCTATAAAGTATGCCATGCTGTGTACCAGATCTATTGTATACCCTACACTGATTTTGGCAAGGGAGTACAATATTGATCTAGGAGTAGATCACTAGACAGCGGTCAAAATTATCCTTAGTGGAATAAGGATATGTTTCTCGATTATGGAAGTGACAAAAGGTTCGTCGTAAAGGGTTACGTCAATGCAAGTTTTGACTAAATCTAGATGACTCTAAGTCTCGGTCTAGATACATATTGAAAGTGGGAGCAATTAGCTAGAGTAGCTCCGTGCAGAGCTTTGTAGACATAGAAATTTGCAAAATACTTACGGATCTGAATGTGACAGACCCGTTGACTAAAATTATCTCACAATCAAAACATGATCACACCTTAGTACTCTTTGGGTATTAATCACATAGCGATGTGAACTAGATTATTGACTCTAGTAAACCCTTTGAGTGTTGGTCACATAGAGATGTGAACTATGGGTGTTAATCACATGGTGATGTGAATTATTGATGTTAAATCACATGGCGATGTGAACTAGATTATTGACTCTAGTGCAAGTGGGAGACTGAAGGAAATATGCCCTAGAGGCAATAATAAAGTTATTATTTATTTCCTTATATCATGATAAATGTTTATTATTCATGCTAGAATTGTATTAACCGGAAACATAATAATTGTGTGGATACATAGACAAACAGAGTGTCACTAGTATGCCTCTACTTGACTAGCTCGTTGATCAAAGATGGTTATGTTTCCTAGCCATTGACATGAGTTGTCATTTGATTAACGGGATCACATCATTAGGAGAATGATGTGATTGACTTGACCCATTCCGTTAGCTTAGCACACGATTGTTTAGTATTCTGCTATTGCTTTCTTCATGACTTATACATGTTCCTATGACTATGAGATTATGCAACTCCTGTTTACCGGAGGAACACTTTGTGTGCTACCAAATGTCACAACGTAACTGGGTGATTATAAAGGTGCTCTACAGGTGTCTCCGAAGGTACTTGTTGGGTTGCCGTATTTCGAGATTAGGATTTGTCACTCCGATTGTCGGAGAGGTATCTCTGGGCCCACTCGGTAATGCACATCACTTAAGCCTTGCAAGCATTGCAACTAATGAGTTAGTTGCGGGATGATGTATTACAGAACGAGTAAAGAGACTTGCCGGTAACGA